>NC_138369.1:8505793-8537030 GCF_054177405.1 Leptonychotes weddellii | reverse complement strand
GTCCCAGCTATAATTGTGGCCATTTCTGCTGTGATCAAGTCTGACCTTTATGGAACACCTGATCGGTGAGCTCAAGTCTCATTCTATGCTGTGGACAGTTTTAAGGGCAGTGTTAACGATGATGATTGGGATATCCATGTTGAAACCACTCCCCTTTCCCCTCAGCTGTAACAGCTCTAACCTCTTTCCCGGTGAGGCGAGAAAGATGACAGTAAAAGTGTGGAAGGTTTGGGGTGCTTGGGTGGCTCAGTCTGTTAAGCATCTGTCTTCAGCTCAGGTCATGATCCCAGGGCTCTGGGATCGAGTCCCATGTCGGAGGGGGGGGGGGGTCCCTGCTCAGCGGGGAGTCTGTTTCTTCCTCTCCCTCTGCCCCTCCCCCTGCTCATGTTCTCTCTCTCGCTCTCAAATAAATAAATAAAATCTTAAAAAAAAAAAAAAAAAGACTGTGGAAGGTTCTGGAAAGAAGGCATTTTGTGGTTAGGTCCCAGTTTCATCCTTCCCATAATTTGGGACCTCGAGTCCTCAAGTCTCAGTGCCCCCATTAGCGAAACAGGGATAACAGTTGTCCCTATGGTCCCACCCTCATGATGCTGGTCTAAAACTTCAGCAGGACTGTGCTTGTAAAATGTTTAGTGTAGCATTAACACATGGTAGTGAACAATCAAAGCCTTCATTGTCATCCACTGACATTTTCAGGAGATGTTGGCAAAGCATTGGGAAAAGTGTTCATTTCATGCGCTTTCTCTGATCTCTCTTTGTGCCCCTTTTCCCATTGTTCCCAGCTGCTGGCTCAACCTGGACCAGGGATTCATCTGGAGTTTCCTTGGCCCCGTCTGTGCCATCATCTTTGTGAGTATGTGGCTCCAGGGTTCCCGACCGAAGAAGACGCACCGGGCATGCTGGGTGCAAGACAGCATAAGGGGCATACATTTTCTCAGCTGTATGAATTGATTTTTCCACCTGCTACCAATTCAATCCCACGTGCAGGGAGGTGGGAATTGTGTGCAATTTACAGCGGACACGGTGCATTATTTTAACTTGCGTTCTGCATGATCTGTGTCATTCCTGCAGGTGAATTTAGTTCTTTTTCTCCTGGTCCTTTGGATTTTGAAAAGGAAACTTTCCTCTCTCAACAGTGAAGTGTCAACCATCCAGAATATAAGGTAAGGTGGGGTAAATGGTATTTTCTGACCCCCTCTTTTCTCTACTTATGCCCCATTGGTGCCTCCTACACATCCACACACACATACACCCCACAAACAAGTTCCAGGAGCTAGCAAACCCAGTGTCACAGTTAATGAGAGCTTGTATTAGCTGTAGTATGGGCTAAGCTTCAGTGACAAAAAGACCCTAAGAAAGGAGTGAAATAGAAGTTTATTTCATTCGCATGTCACAGTCCAAAGGTGAGCAGTCCAGGGCTAGTGGGGAAGCTCAGCTCCACAAAGGAATCCAGAGACCCGAGTCCTTTCTAGTTTGTTGCTCCATATTCCCCAGATGTTTCCTTGCCAGTATCCCATCCATGGGAAGAAGCTGCATGTTCCACATTTGCCCGTATCTCAAGGGCTAGACCTTGATCACACAGTGACACCTACCTTCAAGGCAGGCCGGGAAATGTAGTCCTAACTGGGTAGGCATGTGTCCTTGATAAAACTCAAAAAAGGAAGGATCCAGCACTAAAATGAAGAGGAGAATGGGGGGGAAAAAAACAGCAATTTCTGCCACATAACACAGATGCAATAGGTTTGGGAAGGATTTCTATTAAAATATATTTTGTATGATATTATTTCACAACATTTTGGACGATGAGGACTTTTTTCATCTTGCAGCATCCATTTTATGTGAACATGTAATTTGTTGTTGATTTCATTGTAATCACAAAAATAGTGCATTTGTTGAAAAATTTTTCAAAAGTTTTTAAATATATAAAGTAAAATCTGAAAGCAGCTAACTCCTCCCTTTCTTTTCTCCTTCCACTTCTCAGGGAAGCCAGAGGTAACAAAGTGTATGATATGTATAATATTTTCCCCAGACCTTTTTCTGGGCTGTGCATGTTCTGTAGAACAGACAGGCATGCACCCAGTAACATCACACTATGCAAATTGTTCCCCAACTAGCTTTTCTCACTTATGTATTACTATATTTTCTAATTAGGGATATATAGATACATAAGTAAGGTGACCTTACATCCTAGTTTGCCTGGGATGGTCCCAGTTATGCCTGTTGACCCACTGTAACTGTTAATTAGCACCACATCTGCCTCAAAAGCCTCCCTGTCTGGATAATAAATTATATGACACTTCATCTATAAATGATATAATGAGAGAGATAAAGAGCACCCAGTTTTAGAATGCTTTATATATGTACTAATTTTGTTTTACATACTTTCCTAAATACTTTACATATGTTAAAGTCCCATTTAATCTTGGCAGCAACTGTGTGAAACAGGGTTATTATAAAGATGAGGGAACTGAGTTATTGAAAGGTAAAGTAACTTGTCCAAGGTCACAAGCCAATTAGTTCTGCCTTGGGTTTAAACCCAGCCAGAGTAGCTCCAGAGTCCTCACCATTAATAACCACACAATAGGGTGTCCATGTCCATTATTAGCTTTTTCACATCATTGTGTATGACTCCCTTCAGGATGCTGACATTCAAAATGACATCTCAGCTCTTCATCCTGGGCTGCACATGGTTCCTGGGCATCCTGCAGGTGGGTCCAGCTGCCCATGTCATGGCTTACCTCTTCACCATCATCAACAGCTTGCAGGGCTTCTTCATCTTCTTGGTGTATTGCCTCCTCAGCCAGCAGGTAAACAGCAACCCCTTTTGTTATTGTCATAAAGATAAATATTTGGAGGTATATACATTAATGAATATTTAAATCTATGTTCTCTAAATTTTCATATGAGCGGTGAGCCATGTGTAAACACTATCCATATCTTCTCTACTTTAAGATGTTATTGATTGTAAGATACATCAATTTATTAACAGCTTTCAGAAAGTAAATAATTGCTACATCAAGGAAATATGTTTTCCATCAGCTTTCCCACTTTTAATAGTCAGCTATTGCTGGGTAACAAACAACCTAAAAAATCTCAGTAGCCTAAACACAAATATTTACTTTTCTCATTCTCAAGTCTGAAGGATGATTGAAGTTCAGCTGATCTTGTCTGGATTCAGCTTGGCTTGGCTCCAGGATGCAGATCATGTTCAGGTCTGCTCCTTGTGACTCATCCTGAGGCTTGGCAGAAAGGGAGCGGCAACCTAGGATATGTTCTTCTCATGACAGTAGCTAAATCACAAGAAAACAAGCCCGACTGGGCAAGGCCATTTCAAGCCTTGTGGTCCTGCTTGCATCACTTCCACTGACGTTCCATCGGCCAAGGAAAGTCATATGCCCAAGCCCAAAGTCAAGGGAAAAGAACCCTCCACCCATCATGAGGCTAAGTATTACACCATGAGCGTGTACTATGACAGAGGAGTGAATAATTGAAATCCATAATGCAATCTGCCACACCACTTAAACATCTGAATTCTTAAACATATTTCCATGTGAGGGTATAGTCTCCATACTAATATGTTTTAATAGCTCTATGATGGCATTACATAATAAGTTAATTTTTTCAACATGTTATTATGAACATTTTCAAGCATACAAAAAAGTTAAAAGAATTAGGCAATGAACACATATATGCCAATCACTTCGATTACCTTTGTAATTATTTGTGTTATCACATGTCTATCCACATAGCCATTCTCCACTGCTAAGTCCCTAGTAACCACTATTCTACTTTCTGGCTCAACTAATTTGACTCTTACAGGGATCTCATATATGTGGAATCAGACATGATTTGTCCTTTTGTGTCTGGCTTCTTTCACTCAGCATGACGTCTTCATGGTTCATCCATGTTGTAGCCTGTGTCAGAATTTCCTTCCTTTCTAGGGCTCCATAAATAATATTCCATATACATATATACCACATGTTGTAGGGAAACTCTTTTTAATAATGTCTTTATTCTCTTCCTGATTCACTGGTTTTCTCTTCACCACTGTTAACAAAAACTTTCCAGTATTTTCTTTGATATTCCAGGTCCGAAACTGGTTTGGAGAGATCACAAAATCTAAATCTGAGTCTGAGACTTTTACGCTTTCCACCAAGTTTGGCGCTGACTCAAAACCCAGTGAAGTAAGAGAGCTTGTGACTTACTCTAATGCTTCCCCCCCAACACACCAATCCCCTCTCCCGTCTTAGTATGAGCTCCCTTGCCCAGCAGGAATGGCAAAGAGCTCTTCCTGATGACCTGGCTTGCATTTCCCATTCTCACTATATTGTTCCTCAATGACTCTTCCCTGATCACTGATAGTGCTTAAGCTAGCTTGTGTATATATTTTTGTCATACAAAGGAATAGGGGTAAGACATATCACCAGCACCACTACCATCTAAAGTAGAATGTTTTGGGGGGTAGACTTACAATCACCAACATAGCAGAGTGGTCACCATCCTCTGAAATCCTGCTGTCCTGTGGAGAGGTGAATGTAAGCCCAGTGCGATTAGTAGATACCATGGAAAAGAGAGGGACTCCACCCTAGATGTTCTACATAATTATAAGGGAGGGGTACATGGAATAATGGAACTGCCTGGGAAAGGAAATGGTCCTGTTAGTAAGAAGACCTCTGTGGAACTCAGTGGCTGGTATCCACCCATTCTTCCATTGATTTAACTCAGGCTCAATGCACTACCTTGTACCTCTCTATAGTTTTCCTTTATTTGTCTTTTTGGAGAAATTAGAGAATATACTTCTTTAAGAAGGCATGCCCCTAGATGAGCAAGATGGGCTCCAAACTCATAATCCATAAAAATTTTCCCAGTTTCATTTGTGTACTCCTATGTGTACACCCAGCGCATCTGCTAGCCAAGGAGCCTTAGAATGTATTGTTTTTAAAATGAAAAAATTGAGAAATTTCTGACACATTATCTTTTACTTTTCTTGAGCTAATATGTGATATTCTCAGCACTGGAAATATTGAGTCACTAAAAACACATCTCTCCCTATTTGGAGGGCAGAAAGGAGAATTCATTCTAAATCTTTCAAAAAGGACCAAAAGGAAAACAGGACCAGGAAAAAAGGTTTAGGGCATGTCAAGTGATCAGAAAAAAATTTTATGGATATTAGGTTTAATCATGCCCAATAAAAGTAAAATTGTAAAAGGTGCTGGCTGCTAACTGTGACCTTTGAAAGACTTCCCAGATAATCCAAAATAATTTCCAAAGTTTCCCGCACTCCAATAACTGGAGATATTTTATTATCATTACTTAACATTGTGGAAGTTGAATAAGATGATCATATCTTTGAAAGGGGGCTATATGTATTAGTCACCTGTAAGAAATACATTCACTTTAATTTTTTTGTATTTGTATCTGATTTTATGTTTTTATTATGTTCAGTTAGCCACTGTGTAGTACATCATTCGTTTTTGATGTAGTGTTCAATGATTCATTAGTTGCATATAACATTTACAATTTTAATTAAAATAATTTCTTAAGCTTTTATTTTTCTAGGCACAGGATATGATTAAAAAGCTAAAAAAAAAAAAAAAATCCCTTCACTTTCCATGGGTTAATATGCCCTTGGGTTAAATTTCTAGCTCTGTTCCCTAGAAACTTGTTAACATTGAAAGGCCAGTTGTGTAACCAGGCAATATTGTTTGTAAAAAGTCATGTTTGACTGGGCAGGGAGTTCTGTGAATGAACCATAAATAGTAGGAGGGGAATGATAGCTTTGCACTTCCTGCATACAATGACTCATTCCTCAACCAGGCCAGGAAATTCTATCCTCATGGGCTGCTATAGGAGGTATTGGTTTTCTTGTGGGACTTGGGGCTTTTAAACCAAGCTGTAACATATGGGTGGTAAAAACTATATTTGTTGAGTTCTACAATGTGTCAAGGTACTGTAGTAGGTAATGGACCTACAAAAGGAATAAGACCAACACAGTCTCTGCTTTCATGGGGCTTAGAGTCTAGCCTTTCTTCATAGACACAAATTAACTTAAATTCTGGAGCAGGCTACTATGTCTGAAATTTTTTCAAAAAAAAAACAAAGAATTCTTCATATGGGATTTTTGAGAAGTCCTCCCATATAAGCTGCAGAAGGCCACACCTGACGTAGGATTCCAAAATGCTAGATTGTGTCATCCTTGCATGCTGGATGGAGCTCTTGTCACTAGGGACTTACTAACAAGCTCTGAACAAGCCATAATAACCCACTTTTTGACCAGTGTGATCCAGTTCAGATGCCATATTAACCCTCCAGATGACTTCAAGATCATTACCATCTAATTATAATAACAAAAAACATAACTACCTGCAACATGACAGATCCCACTGTGCCCATTTAAGGGAAGAACAGAGGTGGCACTCTAATCCTAGAAGCCTCCTCCCCCTTCCTTGAAACACCCCACCCCAGGTCAGCTTGCTTACCAGTCCCTTAATTACCCTAACCCCATAAAACCCTAACAATGACCTAATCGAGGAGAAGATGCCTTTAGAACATGAGCTCCCCTTTTCTGTTCTCTGGCCATTGAATAAATCACCTCCTTGCCATCAAATACTGTTTTGTTATTTGGCTGTTCGGCAAATGGTATTGAGTAGGCAAAGAACCTACCACTTCCGTAACACTCTCTGCCTTTAATCCACTTCCGCTCTTTCTTTCTGTTTTGTTGGTGGTAGTGGTTTGTTTTGTTTCATCCTTACATCTACCTTTAATCTAAACGTCTTTTGTGGGGGGATGTTTCTTCAGAGCAAATGAAGAGAAAATATTCAAACTAGAACATTCAACTCCACGTGGAAAGTCACACCCATGGATCTGGTTGGCATGGTGAACAACAAAGCTGAGGACAAGGGAAATCATTATAGATGTCATCCTTGGAGAAGAAAGGTTTAGCCTTTACTCCCTGAAATGTTTGTTCTGCATATTGGGCTCTCAATAAATGTGTGTTTCATTGGATTTCTCTTCACTATCATGTGTTCAGCCAGTGCTTGTCCCTGGATGCCCAAATAATGGCCTTTGCAAATATTCCCTTGATGTTTTGTAAAAAAGGTAGCCCCTTCCAAGGCCTTTCCTCACTTTCTTATACTCACTCATCCTGACCCTGCTCTTTAAACTCATCCAGTCCTTCAGACCATCAGCTTCTCCCAAACCATCAGCTTTACCTCCTTTCTTATCCAGGCTAAATCTCATGATCAACCATGTCAAGTGATTTTCTCCCATACTTTCAACACATTGCTCCCTTGTTCTGATTCCATAACTAACTGGGAAAACCTCAATCCAGGACCAATCCAACAATGGTAGTACTGCAGATGGTCTGCTCAGCAGTCTTCACCAAATCATATGCTCCTTATTAATAGAACCTTCATTGTTTGCTGACTTGGGACAGCAATATGCTTGGACACATGGGGCCAGTTGAGATTGGTTTAAGCCCAGTTATTCTCAACTAGAAGTGATTCCCCCCACTGGGGACATCTGACAATGTCTGAAGACATTCCCTTTATGTGAGGCAGAAGACCTTGTCTCCTACTTCACAGCGATAATAAACACCAGCTGATGGAAACTACCTTAACTTCCTGATATTCTTTACAAATACATCCACATCCATACCCACCCTTGCTTCGTTCCCTCATCAATGGCAATAGTCCCCTCCTCCATTCTTCTACAACGGCAAAGAGGTCCCTCCTCTTGTTTAAGGCTAATCCTTCCCTCTATGCTTTGCTCATCCCCTCCTGCCTGTTAGGGTACCTTCCTCCACTGATATCTCCTCTCTCTGTATTGAGTCTTCCACCTCTCTGACATCCTCTCTCCTGGTTCTTCTCCAGTGGTATTTAAATATGCTAAAAAGAGGTCAGGAAACTTTTTCTGCAAAAGGCTGAATAACAAATATTTTAGATTTTTCAGAATATGTGTGTGTGTGAGTGCCCCTTAGAAATATAACAACAATGTCTAGCTCGCTGGCCATACAAAAACAGGCTGCACTCAGGATTTGACCCCCCCCCCCAAGGCATAGTTTGCTGGCCCCTCTGCTAAAGAAAGAGAAATGGTAGCTGCTAGGAAAATGGCCACTTGTACATTTCTCAATTCCTCTTTACCCCCTACACTAATATATCTACTCAGCAAAAGTCTGCTGGGACCAATGGCAGCTGGGTAAGGATGAGAGTGGTATCTCTGGGGAAATCCCCAAAGGAAAATCTGGGGTTGAAATGTCTCCCCCATGCACCAGGTGGCGAGTCCCAAGATAAGCTGAAGAGCACTCTAGGCTGAAGATCAGACACCATCTGTTCCAGGAAGAGTCTGGCCCACAGGGGTCCATGGACCTCCTGGGATAGGCCAGCAGCACTCCTGTGTGTGTGTGTGTGTGTGTGTGTGTGTGTGTGTGTGTGTGTGTGATCCCTCTGGCCCTCAACAGGAACCCTGCTCCTAAATCTAGAAGGGACCAAGGAGACTGGGGAGCAAGGAGGTGCCAAGGAGGTGGTGAATCCATCTCCTTCCATCACTTGGGAAACTGCCCCTGCTTAGAGTTCTCAACCCCCAGGTCTGAGCCCCAAGAAGAAAGGACAACATTGAGAGGTCCTAGTAGCTGGAAAAAGGATGAACTGATGTAATTGACACCCAACAAATAGAGCTGCTGGAGTAGATAGACGACTTAAAACAAGAATAATTCCAGTAAGAATTGAACACAATAAAATAAGAATGTAAGGAGATTCAAGTACAGCACCAAAATGCTTTATGGAACTAAATAAAAATGGAATAATTAAAAAGAGAAAATTTTCTGGGTAAATTAAAGAAGAGTGTGGTCACTGTCAAGAGCCTAATCAGTGGCTTGGAAGACCACATGGAAGAAATCTCTTAAAGCACAGAGCAAAATGCCAAAAGAAGAAAATTATGAAGGAAAAAAAAATTAGTCTGGGAGTCCCAGGAGATCTGACATGAGAATAATAGGGGGGTTGGGAAGAGTAAGGGGGAGGCATTCAGGTCCCTTCTACCCAAAAAATCCTCCCTGCTGCAATTACCTCTCTCTTTCTCCCTCTCTCTCTCTCTCCCTCTCTCTTCAACAGTCAAAATTCTAGAAACGTTGTTTATGCTCTGCTGTCCCCACTTCCTCCCATCCCCTCACTACTCAGCTACTACAGTCTCATTTCTGCCTCCAACACACCCAGGAATGGCTCAGTGTCCCAAATGCTTCCTCAGTGCTAAGGATGGAGGCTTCTCAATCTATTCTAACTTGACATTTGGGTCACAGTTGACTCCATTGGTCCTCTTTTCTTCTTTTTTTAATAATCAAGTATTTTTATTTTTTCCAAGTTTTCCAGGTCTATTTTTATTTTTTCCAGGTTTTTTCCAGGTTTACTGGCACCTCCTTGCTCCCCAGTCTCCTTGCTCCCTGTTTATAATTAACAGATAAAAGTTGTACAACATGATGGTTTGATCTACATATGCATTATCCCCTTTACTTCTGGAAGCTTTCTCTTCTGTTGGTTTTCTTGGTACTGCACTATCCTATAAGGGCGATCAACTCATCCCAGTTTGCCCAGCACTTTCCATCTTCAGCACTGAGAGTCCCATGTCCCAGGAACCCCTCCATCCCAGGCAAACTAGAACCACATCACAAGCCTGTCTTCCCCTGTTCCAGAGTGTCTCAATTTGGGTTCCCCCAAGAGCAAACACTGAGACAATGATTCAAGTGTAAGTAGTTTTTTGGAGGTGATCCCCAGAAACACCAGCAGGAGGGTGAAGAAGTGAGTCAGGGAAAGAAAGGCAGCCAGTACAAGATGTGCTCAAAGATGTGTTATCGAACAGGCTACCATTGCAGGCATTGGAAGCTCAATCCCAGTAGGGACCTCTGGGTGAGCACAGGGACACACTTCAAACTCATCTCATCTGAGGGGTGAGGGAGCTGGGGTATGTGTACACTAAGTCCAGGCTTTGGCTGAGAGCCCTTCCAGAAAGCATTTCCCTGCTAGCCCTTCTCACCTGCCATGTGCCAGACCAGGAAGACTCTGGTGGCAGCTGCTGGCCATTAGAAGTAGCTGAAAATATGAGGATCAAGGATCTAAGTAGGCCATGACCACATCTGCTGCACACAAGATTCCATTCTTGAACTTCAGCAAGAGTTCATGAACCACCTAAATCTAAATGTGTTCAGGGGCACCTGGCTGGCTCAGTCAGCAGAGCATACGACTCCTGATCCCAGGGTTGGGGGTTCGAGCCCCACACTGTGTGTAGAGATTACTTAAAAACAAAAAATCTTAATAAATAAATAAATGTATGGGGGTACCTGGGTGGTTCAGTCAGTTAAGCATCTGACCCTTGATTTTGGCTCAGGTCATGATCTCAAGGTCCTGGGATCGAGCCCCGTGTCGGCTCCAAGCTCAACAGGGAGTCAGCTTGAGGATTCTCTCTCTCCCTCTGCCCCTCCCCTTGCTTGCATGCTTTCTCTCTGTCTCTCTAAAATAAATAAATCTTTTTTTAAAAATTTAAATAAATAAATGTGTTCATAAGCATTTTTTCTTCCTCAGCTCTAGGTATTAATAACTCCATCTTTCCTGTTGATTAAGTTGAAAACTTTGGGGTAATTCTCTACTCCTCTTTCTCTCACACCCCACATTTGATCCGTCTTCAAAATAGATTAATTTTCTTCCTAGCTGGTCCCTTTCCTCTCTCACCTGCATTATCATAATAGCCCCAGGAGAGCCACACAGATTATTATCAATAGACCCAGAACTCCATTCCTAGTTCCCTACCTCAGCCCAGGATGTCTGTTCCACCACACCACTCAGGTCCCTTCCCATAATTGCCAGCCAAGATAAGAACTACAAGGTTGGGGTCCTCAGGGATAATTCAGGTTTACAGACAGTCCCTTGAAAGGTGGCAGGTGCTACAGAAAGAGATCAACCATTGGAGGCACAGATTGAGTCCAAATATCAGCTCTGCAACTTATCCACTCAATGACAATGGGCAAGGCTCAGTTTCCCCAGCTATAAAATGGGGTTGGTAATTGTTCCAATCTCACAGAGTCATTGTGACGATTCAGTGGGAGCTACTGTTTCTATCTAGCACACAATACACGCTTGATAAATCGTGGTTTTTGTTATTTTTATCCACCAAGAATGCCCAACCTTTGCTCCCCTGGACCCAAAGTGGTAAAGGGGACCTCCTTCACCCTTATCTCTCTACCTAAAATTAGACAATCATGAGACATGTGTAAGGGAGATAGGTTTGAGCCAGCTCCACTGTGGAACGCCCCCAGCATGACTCAAAGACGTGACCACAGCTCCATTTCCCCATTTTTCAACACACTGGGGGAAGATAAAGTTTCCTCTTCTGAGATGCAGAAACTTCCCCCAACCCAGATAAACAGTCACTTGGACCAATGACCCCTGGGTAGAGGGCTTAGAACAGGATGCCCACCCACTCTGCAGTCTATAGGATACATGGGGGGCTGGTTTCAGTACTGGTGAGTTGGGGCAGGTATGGTGGTGGGAGGAGACAAATAGAGATGGGAACGGGAAATGAAGTGAATGCTAACCTCCCCCACTACCCTTCTGCTCAGAACCTCCTTGTCATAATCACCTGCTCTCAGTCAATGCAAGGATTCTGCTACTCATCAAGGGTTCTGCTACTCATCAATTGTTGATCAATAAATTGATCAGTTTGGAGAATGTCTACCTACCTTTGGATACAATTCAGGGATTGTCCAAAGGGATTGCCGTGTTGCGTTGTGTTCAGCTGCAGGGTAGTACCAGCCCCCAAGGGGGTGCTTTTCATTGTCATAATCACTGGAGGAACATCAGTCAATTAGTGGGTATTAAAGGCTGAATTGCATCTCCCCCAAAATCCGTGTTGAAGTCCTAACCCCCAGTATGTCAGATGTGACTGTATTTTGAGGTAGGGTCTCTGAAGAGGTAATTAATGAAAATGAAGTCATTACAATGGGCCCTAATCCAATATGGTCTGTGTCTTTATAAAAAGAAGAGATTAGGACACAGATACACATAAGGGGAAGTCCATGTGAAGACACAGGGAGAAGAGGGTCATCTGGAAGTCAGGGAGAGACGCCTCCCCAGAAACCAACCACTTCGATGCCTTGATCTCAGACATCAGCCTCCAGAACAGTGAGACAATAAATTTCTCTCATTTAAGCCAGTCTATGGTGCTTTATTATGGCAGCCCCAGCAAACCAACACAGTGGTCAAAGACCACGCCATGAACTTACATCTTGAGTTCTAATATTGCAAGAGCTAATAGCCCAAGAAGGTCTGCTCAGAAATGAACCGCGTCTCCAGTGAATCACCTGCTACAGACTGAATTATGGGCCCTCACCCAATTCATTTGTTAAATCCTAACCCACAATGTGATGGGCCTTTGGGAGGTGATTAGGTCATGAGGGTAGAACTCTTGTGCCCTTATAACAGGGACCCTAGAGAGCTTTCACCCTTTCCAGCATGGGAGAACACAGCAAGAAGATGGCCATCTACGAATCAGAAAGTGGGCCCTCATTACACATTATGCCTTGATCTTGGACTTTCCAGCTTCCAGAATTTCAATAAATAAACCTCTGTTGTTTATAAGCCACTCAGTTTACAGTTTTCTGGTATAACAGCCTGAACAGACTAAGACACCATCCGATTGAACAAGCCCACGGGGCGCCTGGGTGGCTCAGTCGGTTAAGCGTCTGCTTTTGGCTCAGGTCATGATCTCTGGATCCTGGGATTGAGCCCCACGTCGGGCTCCCTGCTCAGCAGGGGAGTCTGCTTCTCCCTCTGCCTCTGCCCCTGTTTGTGTGCACTCTCCCTCACTCACTCTCTCTCCCAAATAAATAAATAAAATCTAAAAAAAAAAAACAAGCCCTCAAATCCTCACCCTAGAAATGCTCTCACTTGCACCCAGGGGGACTTGCAACATCCAAGCTCCTGGTTCCATCTTAGGTGTATCCATGTCGGCTCATGGAGAGGCAGTCTTCCGTGGAAGGGCAGAAGGTTCTCATCCCCAAGAGCCAAGGAGCACTGGGTATGGACCCAAACCCACCCTCAGCTGTGAGGTTCAACAGGAACACTTCCGCTCACAGATCCAATATGTAGTCTTGTCACAAGAGAGGTCATTCCAGGTGCCACCTTTGTTCATGCTGGCACAGTCCTCGTCATAGATGTTGTTGGGTTCCTCCGGGTCCCAAAAGCTGGAGGGAGGAAAAGTGGGCATGGGGAGGGATGAATAGGTGGAGCTCAGGGGTTTTCAGAGCATTATATGTGATACTGTGACAGTGGATACATGACATCATACATTTGTCAAAACTCGTAGAATGCACAGCACTTGGAGTGAACCCTAATATAAACTATGGACTTTAGTTCATAATAATGTATCCATACTGGTTCATCACTTGTAACAAATGTGCCACACAGAATGCAACAGGTTAATAATAGGGGAAATTATGTGCAGGAGAGAAGGAATATATGAAACATTTCTCTGTACCTGCTGCTCAAATTTTCTGTAAAAAATAAAGTCTATTAATTAAAGAAAGAATATGGAGGGGGGAGAGAAGGCAAGGTCTTCATGGTTCAAGGCTCTTCCATCCTAATCATTTCTTCAGCTTTTCAGAATTATCTGAAGCTGCCACATTATCCCCTTCACCCCAGCTTGTCTGCCTTAACTCAGCCCCACCTCCCCGTTCGCCAGGACAGTCTCCTGCTCCTGAATCCGTTTCCTGCATCTGGTCAGTTTCTGCCTCCTCTTACAAAGAACCCTTCCTTCACCCCTGCAATCCTCCCAACCTTCCAGGTCTTGTAGTGTCTTAGATCACATTCCCTTAAAGCAGAGCCTGATTTGGCAATTCAGGTGCATGGAATTTATTAAGAGATGCTCTCAGGAGAGAAGGAGTGGGAGAAGCAGGATGGGGCAGGGGGAAGAGTTGAGCAGAGATGTGGGTTCAGTCTGGTCTAGCCTCAGCCTGATCCGACAGGGAGCTGCGGAGTATGAATAACACCACAGAGTTATCTCGACTTGTGACAAGGAATCCAGGCTTCTCTCAGCCACTCATTAGCTATGGGCTGACCCCACTGGGAGTGGAGTCCTCCAATGGGCTGAGGACAACTCTCCAGAGAAAGCATAACCGTGAGCCTTTAGCAGTCAGTGCCCCCTACTGGAGGAGGGCTGCACCCGCCCCACGAAGGGGTCTGAGCTGAGCACCCACAGCACCACACTATGCCACGCCTTCTCTATTCACAGAGCTGTGCCTTCTTCCAGGAATCTTTTTTTTATTTTTAAGATTTATATTTATTTATTTATTTATCTATTTATTTATTTATTTATTTATTTATTTATTTATTTATTTATTTCAGAGAGAGCGAGCACAAGCCGGAGGGGCAGAGGGAGAGGGAGAGACGATCTCAAGCAGACTTCACACTGAGTGTGGAACCAACAGGGGGCTGGATCTCACAACCTTGAGATTATAACCTGAGCTGAAATCAAGAGTCATTTAACCAACTGCACCACCCAGGTGCCCCATTCTTCCAGGAATCTTTAATTCAAAATGAGATCCCCTGTCAGGACACTAATATCTCTAATATATAAAGAGCTCTTAAAAATAAATAAGAAGGGATGCCTGGGTGGTTCAGTCAGTTAAGCGTCTGCCTTAGGCTCAGGTCATGATCCCAGGGAGCCCCATATCAAGCTCCCTGCTCAACGGATAGCCTGCTTCTCCCTCTCCCTCTGCTGCTCCCCCTGCTTGTGCTCTCTCTCTCTGTCAAATAAATAAATAAATACAATCTTTAAAAAAAGAAATAAAAATGAGGCACCTGGGTGGCTCAGTTGTTAAGCATCTGCTTTCGGCTCAGGTCATGATCACAGGGTCCTGGGATCGAGCCCTGCATTGGGCTCCCTGCTCTGAGGGAAGCCTGCTTCTCTTTCTCCCACTCCCCCTGTTTGTGTTCCCTCTCTCACTGTGTCTCTACCAAATAAATAAATAAAATCTTTTTTAAAAAATAAAATAAATGAGAAATAAATAAGAAGAAAATCTCAATATAAAAATATACCAGTGATATGAACAAACACTTCACAGAAAAGTTAATACCTGTGGCTATTAAACATATGAGAAGATACCCAATCTCAGTCATTATAAGAGAAATGCAAATTAATACTATATTGTGATTCCATTTTCACCTACAATTAATCCATCAAAAATTATAAAAGTTAGATGAATTTTTGATGAAGAAAAATAGCCAAGCCAGTGAAAGAATAAATTGGTATAACCACTATGGGGGACAATTTGTTAACATTTACCTAAATATAAATACGTACATTCCTTGAGAAAGTAAAGTATAATGGCTAAGAGTACAGACTTTACTTTTTTAAGATTTTTTTTTTAATTTATTTGAGAGAGAGAGCACAGAGGGAGAGTGAGAAGGAGAAGCAGACTCCCTGCTGAGCTGAGAGCCCAACACAGAACTCGATCTCAGGACCCTGGGATCATGATCTGAGCAGAAGGCAGACGCTTAACTGACTGAGCCACCCAGGCACCCAAAAGTATAGACTTTAAAGTTAGATTGGTTGGCACTACTACCTGCTAGCTCTCTCACCCGAGGCAAGTTGGTTAACCTCTCTGTGCCTCAGTCTCCTCATCTTTAAAATGGAGATGACAAGAAATAGGATAAAATAAAATGGAGATGATAATAGTACTTTCCTTATAGGATTATTAAAAAGATTAAACAAATGGGTTAATATATGTAAAGTGCAGAGAGTCAGAGACAGAGACACAGAGATCCTGCTCATCCTCTTGGCAAATCAAAAGCTTCCTCTTCCTTCTGCACTGTTGCCACCCTTCCTTTCTTTTTTTCCCCGCAGCCATTGACCTGGGGACCTGATGTATTTGAGCAGTTGTGCTGAAAGGAGGAGATGTTGCAATGGAGGAAAATTTAAAAGGTACAGGGACCAGAAGCCCTACCGGCAAAAAAGCACCCTTGAGCCTCCTCTATCCAGCCTGGTCTGGGGTTCTAGAGAATCTTCTGGCTCGGACTGCACAAAGACCCACAGGGAGCAGAGACCCAAAGAGCCCTCGATACTTGCCTCAGAGTGACAGGTGACCCATCCAGCCACTTCCAGTCCCCTTCATGTTCCCTGTCATTCAGCCCCAGCCAGTACACCCGAGGAGAGCCATGAGCCTTGGCCACAAAGTTCTGTAAGTACAAACTCCATTCAGCCATCATTTTAATTACATCAAATATAAGTGGTCTAAAAACACCAATTAAGAGCCAGAAATTGTCAGATTGAATTTACAAAACGAGAGATGAACCATGAGAGACTATGGACTCTGAGAAACAAACAGGGTTTTAGGGGGGAGGGGGGAGGGGGGATTGGTTAGCCCGGTGATGGGTATTAACAGGAGTGCACGTACTGCATGGAGCACTGGGTGTTATATGAAAACAATGGATCGTGGATCACCACATCAAAAACCAGTGATGTATTGTATGGTGACTAACATAACATAATAAAATTTAAAAAACAAAACAAAAAAAAAACAAAACAAGACCCATCTATATGCTGCCGACAAGAAATCCGCTTGAAAATAATGACACAGATAGATTAAAGTAAAAAGGTGGGGAAAGATAAACCATGCAAACATCTGGGCTCAAATCCCAGTTCTGACACTCGCTAGCTGTAAGTGACCGCAGGCAAGTTTCTTAAATGTATTGTGCCTCAGTTTCCTCATCTGTGAAGTACAAATAGTATGTACTGTGTACAAATTTTGCTATCTAACCATGGTAGCATCAAATCATTGCAGTTGCTTACAAAATGCCAATTCTCCTCCACAGGTGGAATTATTTCCCCACCACCTAAAAGCATAGGAGGACCTATGTGACTTGCTTTGTGAGTACAAATAAGTGGAAGCTTTCAGAGTTGCCCCTTAACTTTCACCATTGAGTTACAGGGGCTGTCTGTTATTTCAGCAGAACATAACCTCTCCTGACTCACACACTAAGTAACAGGGTTGTTGTAAGGATTATGTTAATGTAAGATATAAGACATCTGGAATGCAGCCTGGAGAATAGAAAGTGCTAAGAGATAGCCATTATTATATCTCCAGGTTAGAGAAAAAACTGAGACTCAGGATAAGAAACACAATCAGGATTTAAACTCAAGTAGAGTATGTCCTCTCAACCTTGCTATTAAAAGTCTTAGTGGCTCAAAAGCAATTCCAATTTCTCTCCATCCAGACCAGGGAAGGATATGTGATTCCCACTGATTCTCAAGGGCTTGGAAGGGACAGATCACCTGTTCAGCAAAGCTACTGATGATGACCAAGTGAGAGTAATTCTCCTGGCAGAACTTCCGGGCTTCATCCCATGACTTGGTGGTTGGGGAGAAGTAGTAACACTTCCCCTCAAAGGGTAGCCAACCCTCTGGGCAGGTGACCTTGGTACAGTCTGGGGACAGAATAAGATGCTGTCAGAATGGCCCCAGAGCCAGGGTCATGTACATGGTGTGCCATATACAGTTGTGCAGGCTGTGCACAGCTCAATTCCAGGGGGCACCATTCAGACAGACTGCAGTGAGAATTGTCCCCCATGGATTTGTGCAATGTGCCAGCTCTGTCATGCCCCCCATCTCAGGGCAGTTCCCCAAGTTCCACTCACCTAATAAGCCCCGAAGTTCTACTAGGGACTGGTTGGTGTAAGTTCTTATGTGGTCAATGTCCTTCTTCAGGCCAGCTATCCCCGCCATGCCAGTCACTGTCAGTAGAGATGGGCTGGAAGGTTAGAAACCCAAACCCCCATCTACCCACCCACCCACCACTGACTGCAAACACACAAGACAGAAGCAAGATCTGTGCCCCCCACTGCACCCTCTTTCTAGTGAGTGGTGCTAGAACTCAAAATGATATGTGCAGTGCCTAGAGAGAGTCCTAGAGTGGCTCAGAGGAGGAACTGATCTCTGAGTCTTGGAGAAGAGTGGAGATGGTGGACTATCCAGAGGAAGATGGTAACTCAGTATCTGTGAGAGGGAGAGAGAGCCTCCACAGGCAGGGGCCACCTTGGAAGCCAAGGTAGAGAGGCAAGTGTGTTGGGGAAGGCTGAGGCAGTAGAGGTCAAGGCAAACCTCACAGGAGCTAAAAAGCTCAAAGTAGGATGAGGTCTGATGTCCAGGTCCTTGAATGCTAAGCCAAGAATTTCATGTTGGAAATGTTGGAGAGGTTGTGGAGAAAGGGGAACCCTCTTACACTGTTGGTGGGAATGCAAGTTGGTATAGCCAGTTTGGAAAACAGTGTGGAGGCTCCTCATAAAATTAAAAATAGAACTACCCTATGACCCATCAATTGCACTTCTGGGTATTTACCCCAGAGACACAGATGTAGTGAAAAGAAGGGCCATATGCACCCCAATGTTCATAGCAGCAATGTCTGCAATAGCCAAATTGTGGAAAGAGCCGAGATGCCCTTCAACAGATGAATGGATAAAGAAGATGTGGTCCATATATACAATGGAATATTACTCAGCTATCAGAAAGGATGAATACCCAACTTTTACATCAACATGGATGGGACTGGAGGAGATTATGCTAAGTGATATAAGTCAAGCAGAGAAAGTCAATTATCATATGGTTTCACTTATTTGTGGAACAGAAGGAATAGCACAGAGGACATTAGGAGAAGGAAGGGAAAAATGAAGGGGGGGAAATCGGAGGGGGAGATGAGCCATGAGAGACTATGGACTCCGAGAAACAAACTGAGGGTTTTAGAGGGAAGGGGGATGGGGGATGGGTTAGCCCGGTGATGGGTATTAAGGAGGGCACATACTGCATAGAGCACTGGGTGTTATATGCAAACAATGAATCATGGAACACTACATCAAAAACTAATGATGTAATGTATGGTGATTAACATAACATAATAAAAAAAATCTAAAAATAAAAAATAAATACATAAATAAACTAATGATGTACTGTATGGTGACTAACATAACATAATAAAATTAAATTTAAAAAAAAGAGTTTCATGTTGGACTCTGGGCAGTGAGAAACCATCAGTGGGTTTTGAGCAGAACAGTGGCTTGATCTGAGATGTGCAGAGAAGGCATGCACATATAATGGAACAATTTTCAGACTTCAACAAACATGGTGAAGGCTGTGCCAGCCCAGAAGACTTTGCTACAACTAATGTGTGTATTCCCACTAGTCCCACACAAAAGTGCCCTCTTCCAGCTTGACACCCTTCCCTCTTACTGCCATTCCCAGTCCATCTCTAGGTCCAGTCACTCTTACCTCCTAAATCTTTCTGCTCTACCCATTTCTGTTCATCTTCATGGCCACAACTCTCATCCAAGCCACCATCACCTCTCACCTGTCCAACTGCACCATCCTCCTCCCTTGTACTTATGATGTTGCCTCTTACCACAGGGCCTTTGCATATACCTGAAACCCTCAACCTCTCATGTGATTAATTTTTTCTCTTCCCTCAATCAACTGTAGTGCTCTTTCCCTAGGGAAGCCCTGTATGGCCCTCCCAAAGATAAGGTCAAGATCCCTAACTAGATTTTTTTCATAGAATGATCTTCCTTTGGACTATTCATTGAGATTTGGAATTGTATGCTCATTTGAGTGATAATTTGGTAAATGGCTCTCAATACCTGCCTGTGCTGTCCAACAGAAATAAAATATAAACCACATACATAAATTTAAATGTTCTAATGGCCATGTTTTTTAAGAGTCAAAAGAAGCAGGCAAAATTAATTTGAATGTTATTTCTTTACTTATCCCAATATATCCAAAGTATAATTTCAATGAGTAATCAGTATTAAAGATTATTATTATTAATATTGTTGAGATATTTTACATTCTTTTTCTAGCAAGTCTTTGACATTGGTGTATATTTCACAATTACAGCACATCTCAGTTCGGAATGACCACACTGCAAGTGCTCAATAGCCAGTGACTCATGGCCACCATATTGGACAGTGAAGGTCTAGACACACATGCACACACACTCCACAGGAACAGGAACTGTGCCGGATGTGTTCACTATCCTACCCATGCCCCAATACCCAACACAAGACTTGGCAAAGATGGGATTGGAAGTGGTCTTGGAGTTGGGTTTGAGGGGTCATGTTGGGTGTTCAATATGGATGGCATGAAGGGACAATTGAAAGCACTCACCATTTGCTTGCCACGCCATCTGCTGAAAGGTTAATATCTTTAGCTCTTCCACCATCTCCTGGTCTATGAGGAAGAATCCATCTTGAGCCCAGTCCTTCCATGCCCAATGCTCAGTTTCTCCCCATGCCCCATCCTCTTCTTACTCACACTTAATCAGGGTCACAGCCAGACCAGTGCAGCCCAGGAGCAGTGACACCACCACCAGCAGGCACAGGTACACCACCAGTCTCTCCTCCTGGTAGCACCCAGGACACCTGGACTTCTGACTGAGGTGGGTCACTGGAGTTACTGGGGGATGAGGATGGGGACAGAGAGACCAATATTGGTGCTTCAGAGAGTGAGGAAGAGACACTTGAGCCTCTCTCCAAAAGCAGAGGGACCGAGATCCGTGGTCATGACTGTATCACCAGATGGGGTCAGCAAGAGAGGGTCAAGGGAAAAGAACCCTGAAGAAGCCCAGAAGAGCACTTACTGTGCTCCAGGGCCACCCCTTTCCCAAATGTAGCCCCCTTCCCATCTCCAAACGAAGCCACACCTCCACCCCCATCTCCACTTCCAAATCCAACACCATCACTGTAACCTAACACAACTACAACCTAACCGAGAATGCTGAAGAGAACTTACTATGTGCCAAGTATCATGTCACATCCTTATTATCTTATTGGATCCTCATCCTTATGACATAGATGTAACTATTATTCCCAATTTGCAAATAACTAACCTGAAGGCTTGGAGAGGTCATGTATGACTTGGACCCAGCACTGCTCCTAACATTTATGATGCATTATCTTGTACTCTCCAGCATCCCCTGCCCAAGCTGCTCCCCATTCTAGGATGCTTAAGGGCCTTTGCATCAGCGGCAGAGAATGTTTCCCGTACCTTATGCAAGTAGGAGGTGGGGCCTGAAGAGTATCAGGCAGACGCCCTGGGTCCCTCAGGGTCTGGTCTAGACTCAGAAAGGAAGAGCTTCTGAAAGGACACTTTTCTTTGCCCCAGGGTCTTCCTCTGGGGTCATAGGTCTGATTCAAGCATACTTGCAATCATGACAGGGAAGATAGGGGCCCACCTGGAGGGCATGAGGACTTACTAGCTAGGGATGACTGGAACGGAGGATGTTCCAGATTGACACCTGGGAGAAAGGGAGAGGAAAGTTTATTCAAAAGCTGTTGGGAGGAAAAGAGTTGCTGAAAGACTCTGTCTTCCAAGATCAACACCTCCCCCAACCCATCTGATTTGTTCTCTGGTCAGAATTGAGGAACTGGGGGAAGACTTCCAGGTGTCCCCTCCCAGACTTCTTAAAGGGTCTTCCCACTGCTCACCCAGTTGAGGAGATGTGCGGGGGACAGGGGTGAGGTCCAGGCCTAGAAGGGATCAGAAAGACAATGGTTATGCAGACCAGGGCTTCATCCAGGTAAACCAAAGGCCCCAGCCCTAGATTCTCACCTTTGATCTTTGGGGACTTGCAGGGAAGTGGGGGGTTCTCCATTTTCTTTCCTGGGGTGGGGAGGGGGAGGAATGGTTGCTCAGGTCCAGAGCAGGACAAAGCCAGCACTGGGTCTGCTGAACCCCCAGCCCCAGCTCACCTGCTCTCGGAGGCCTTGGTGGAGCCAGTGAATCTGCAGAAGAGAAGTTCAGAATTAGAGCTGGTATGAGGGTTGGAAACAGATTGGAGGCAGCGATGGAACCAGGACTGGGACTAAAATGGAGGGCTAGGGATAGGGTTGAGCATAAGAATGTAATTGGGGGTAGGGATGGGGTTAATTGGGGGTAAGGATGGGAGTAGATGATGAGGATTAAGATAGAGTGACCGACCATCCTGGATCACCCAGGACTTGCCCAGTTTTAAAACTGGAAGTCCCACATCCCAGGAAATCACTCAGTCCTGAGCAAACTGGGACAACTGTTCACCCTCAGTTCAAGACACAGGTGAGTTTGGGCTAGGGTTGCAGTCAAGCTGTGGTTGGGATGAGGATGGGATTGAAGATGGGTTAGGGACAGTGGTGGACATGGCATTAGGGTTGTGATTCAGGATGTGGTAGAGATAAAGATTGGGACTGGAGCTGCACTGGGGTAGGAGGAGGAAGTCACAGTTAGGTTTTAGTTGCGTTGAAGTAGGGTGATGACTTTGGATTCAGAAATAAAGATGGGGGTGGAGATTGGCTGCAATCAGAGATGGGGAGGGGGCTAACTTTGGGGAAGGGATAGCACTGATGATCAGATGGAGGAGTCCATCTTGGTGGTGGGTTTGAGAACTGGATGGGACCAAGTGGGAGCTGAGAGACAGACAAACAGCTGAGCCTAGTTCACCTCCTACCTCATTCTGGGCCCCACGGTGCCCAGGGACCTCCCAGGTTGGTCTCACTCCGGATCAAATATGGAGGATGCAGCACCCCACCCCTCATGGAATGGCCACTGTCCAAGGACAGCAACACAGCACAGTCAACCTTCAGGGCCCTAGTGGGAGTTGGCTTGGGGAAACCTCAACGCCTTCATTTTTTTTTTAAAGACTTCACTTTTATACCCACTTAGCAGACTTTTGATGAGTCCTGGGCCAGGTATGGAGCACCCAAGTCTCAAGGTCGATCTGGGCCCAGAGTGTGAATGCGAGAAAGTTGGGGAGCCACTGGTGCACTCACAGTTTTATGAAACACCAGCTTTCATGTCCCAGGACCTTTGCATCCACCAGTTCTCTACTGGGCTTCTCTTCCTAACAAACTCCAACTCATCCTTGAAGTCCCACTCCAATATCCCCTCCTCTGACCCCAATCTCCCACCACTCAATTCCCCTTGAGATTTCCCCATTCTCCTGGTCCTTCCCTTCTCAGACCCGCTCACCTGAGTCTGTGCCCAGAACTTCCTCTCTCATCAGACAGAGAGATCCTCAAGGGCAGGGTGGAGACACAGACACATACTCCTGCCAACATGGTGCCTGGCACGAGCTGGGTACACAGGAGGCTGATTGTGTGTCTATAATGCCCAGCTAATGTCCCCTGGGGACCCTGCTTTCCCCAGGCTACAGAACACACATTCCTTCACCTGGCCTCTGAGAAGTCCTCTTACCTGGCTTGGGAGGAAGATCCTTGTAGGGTGGCGCCATGTTCTCATAATCATCACCATCCTCCTCCTCCTCCTCCTCTCTGGTCCCTTCCAGAGGAAAGGCAAGTGAGAGCCCAGCCCATTCCCTCTGTCCCTCAGGCCCTAGTTTCCAGCCACAGGGTGGAGAATACTGTAATCTGGGTCCCGACCATCCCTGGCCCCCAGCTCAAGCCTGGCCAGGGCCATACCTGGCAGGTCCTGGCACCCAGAGTTGGTATACATGTACATGGTTGCAGCTCACCCAGGAGCCTGAGAGGGAGAGGCAGAGCTGGACAGCTTCTGCCTCCTATACCTCCTGCTCAGGTGCCTGGGGCTCTCTCAGTTCCCTTTTTCGTCAAAAGTCAAGTACATGCAAATCCACCTTAAGGGGAACCACCCAAACCACATACACACACACACACACACACACACACACACACACACCCCTTTCTCCCAGTTTGGATTCATGCACAGGAGTGACAAAGACAGCAACCCCTACATTCGAGTGCGAGGCCCTGGGTGGAAAAGATGGATAAGCTCCTTCCTTCAAGGAACTTTCCATCAAGACAAGACAGACACTGAAATAGCATAAACATAGAAATAAACAATATGGTTTGGTTTTTTGTTTTATTTCCAGTAGTCACTAAGCATTATTTAAAAATAAAATTAGGGGTGCCTGGGTGGCTCAGTCGTTAAGCGTCTGCCTTCGGCTCAGGTCATGATCCCAGGGTCCTGGGATCGAGCCCCGCGTCGGGCTCCCTGCTCAGCGGGAAGCCTGCTTCTCCCTCTCCCCTCCCCCTGCTTGTGTTCCCTCTCTCGCTGTGTCTCTCTCTGTCAAATAAATAAATCTTTAAAAAATAAAAATAAAAAAATAATAAAATTAAATGGAGTAAGGGGATAGGACAGGGGCTAATGTAGAGAGATAAAGAGGGAAGGCACCCTGGAAGTGACATTTGCAACAAAATGTTAAAGTGATAAGTGCTAAGTACTCCTGCATTCCACAGTGAGGTGCTAGGTCACTGGCCCAGTTATCTCTGACTGCATAATGACAGCAAGCACTTATCGTCTCGCAGTTTCTGTGGCTCAGAGTTCAAGAGCAGCTTGTCTGGGTGGTTCTGCCTCAGGACCTCTCTTTTATACCCACTTATCAGACAAGTCAAGAGGCTCCCCGGGGCTGTGGTCTCTGACGGCTGTGCTGAGGCTGGAGGATCTGCTTCCAACATGAAGCGCTCTCTAAAAAGGGCTGATTGAGCATCCCCCCAGTGTGGCAGAGGCCACAGTGGAAGCCATTGACCCCTTTTATGATTTAGCCACACAAATCACAAACTATGCTCTCTACTATTTTTTTCACATGGACCAGCTCAGAGTCGTGATGGGAAGAGACAACACAAGGGTGTGAACAACAGGATGTAAGGACGCTGGTCACCACCACCATATACACAGAACTTGCAAAGGAAGGTTTTTCACCCTGACTTGACATTGACTGGAAGTTATTTAAAAAGTGAAAATTAAAGACAGAAGTCTGCTCACCCCATGGGTAAAGCAAGGGATGAGGTTTTGACTCATATCTCAAACAGCAGAAGCAAAAGCATGGACTTGGGGGAAAGGGCTGCAAGGAGGAGTGGCTGCATCTTTTGGTCTAGCAGGGATGTGGGAGTTCCCTGTGAGCCAAGTGAAGGCGGTAGAATAACCAGGCTGGAGCCATTTGGAGAACTCTGCCCATGAAGGCAGCCTGCCTGTGCTTCTCCAGAGGACCGCCATCAGCCTTTGGAGCCTACAGTCTTCGAATCATCCATCACTCCTCTCTTCACTCATTCCGTGACCCTGGCAAATTGAATTTTCAAAAGATGGCTGCAACAGTATCTCTTTGTGCTACATGTTCTTATGCAATGTGACCTTGCCACTCCATCAAGAAGTAGAGTCCAGGGGCTGCTGGGTGGCTCAGTCAGTTGAGCATCCGACTCTTGATCTCAGCTCAGGTCTATGATCTCAGGGTTGTGAGTTCAAGCCCCACATTGGGCTCCATGTTGGGTGTAGAGCCTACTTAAAAAAAAAAATTTTTTTTTTTTTAATTAAAAGAAGTAGAGTCCAGTTCTCCTCCCCTTGAATCTGGGGTGGTGTTAGTGATTCCTTTATAACCAACAGAATGTGGTGGAAGTGAGGCAACCTGCATCTGGCTCTGTCAGAACACATGCTCCCAGCCGCCATGTTATGAGGAAGCCCAAGCCACACGGAGGTGACCCACTCAACAGTCCCAGCTGAGGCCAGACTTCAAGTCATCCCAGCCCAGGTGCCAGGCATATGAGTGAAGGCACCTCCTGATGTTTCCTGACCCCAGGACGGGAGAGTCACCTCCAGCCTGCTAAGTCTTCCAATCTGAGGCTCCAGAACATCGTGGAGCAGAAACCAGCTGTCCCATAGAATCTGTGAGCTACTGAAGTGACTTTTTTTTTTTTTTTTTGGCCACTAGGTTTGAGGTGGTTTGTTCAATAGCCTAGATATTGGAAATCTGACAAATCTGTTAGAAATTCTGGTTGGCTCTACCTTCGCGATATACCCAGCGTCTGAGCTGGGCTCGCCTCCCAGTCTGACCATCAGCAGCTTTCACTTGGATTACAGTAAGAGCCTCCACCTGGTCTGCCTACTTCTGACCTTGCCCTCCATATAGTGGGACCCATAGAAGCAGACCGGTAGTCACCCGGGGCTGGGGGAGGAGAAAATTGGGTAGATGTTGGTTAAGGGGCACAAAGTTTCAGTTCTGTAAGATGAATAAGTTCTGGAGGATCGGTGTACAACAATGTGACTATAGTTAAGGGTATTGTACTGTGTACTTGAAATTCACTGTCAGGGTAGATCTTGAGTCTTCACACACACACGCACACACACGCACACACACATAAAGAAAGCAAGAAAGAAAAAAGGAAAGTGGCAACTATCAGGTGATAGATATGTTGATTGGCCCGGTTGTGGTGAATATTTCACAGTGTACATGTATATCAGGTCATCAGTCTGTACATCTTAAATAACATGTAATATCTGATTTATCTTGGGGGGGAGGGGAAAGAAGTCTGAAATCAAGGTGTTGGCACAGCCATGCTCTTTCCAGACGCTCTAGGGGAGAATCCTTTCTTGCCTCTTCCAACTTCCAGAGCTCTTGGCATCTCCTGGCTGGGGCCACGTCCCTCCAGCGTCTGCCTGAGTGGTCACCCCGCCTCTCCCTGTCTGTGTCTGTGTCTCAAGCCTCTCTCTCCTTTTTCTGAAGTTTTATACCATGCTGGTGGCTTTGAAGATGCAGGAAGGGGCCACGAGGCAAGGAATGCAGCTCTAGAAGCTTAAAAAGACAAGAAAACAGATTCTCCCACTAGATCTTCCGAGGGAATGTAGCCTTGCTGACATGTTTCAACCCCATCAAACAATTTGAACTTCTGACCTCGAGAACTGTCAAAGAGTCCGTTACTGTTATATAGCCGCTGAATTTGTGGAGATCTGTGATGGTAACCACAGGACACTATTCCATACTGCAAGGGGCAAGACCCCAATTCCCCCTCTAAGGGGCTTTCCGCTAAAAGCAAAAGGAATCGCAATTGAAATTGGCCTGAGCAGCAAGGAAATCCCATCAAGACTGTACACAAGTTAGAATATTAGTCTGGGCTACTGTAATAGAAGTTCAGAACAAGAGCAGCTTAAAATAGAATTTCTTGCCTCACAGATCAATATAAGCAACCCACAGTCTCCGGAAGCGGAAAATCTTCACCAGCACATGAGGAAGGAGCGTGACCCAGCCCTAGTTGGGGGGGGGGGCGGTGATGACAACAGACCAGCCTCCCTCTCCAGAGAAAGCTCACCCCAGGGGCTGGGCTTTCCCCTGTTAACACTGCATGATGTAATTAATGTGCAGAACCTCCCCAGCCTGCCTGAGGCGTACATGCAGCCATTCCCATTCTACAGATGGAGAAATGGAGACCTCTGAGAAAGAAGGAGCCTGTCTGCTGAGCACACACAGGACCATCAGGCTCCAGATGGATAAGTGGCGTCAGAGGGGAGGGAGAGGACGGAGGTGGGGTTACACCAGCCAGCTGGACTGATGGCATCTGTGCCCATCAAGGGCGCCCCCTTGAGGTGAGTGGACCTAGGGCAAGGAAGTGCAGGGATGGCTGGATGGTCTCACTCTGAGGAGGTACTGGCCACAGCCAATGCCATCCTTTGGGACCTGCCACACAGCAGGTGCTCAGGAACTACTAGAGCAATCCAGTCCCATCAGCTAGATAATAAGGCCATGAGCCCAGGCTGACCCCAGCTATGCCCCATTCTTGCTGTGGGACCTAAGGGGTAGAACATCTCTGAGCAAAGGTCTTCTGATATGTCCAATGGGGAGTGGGGATTCAGTTGTTCATTCATCCATTCAATAGATATGTATTGACAACCTACTATGTGTTAAGCTATGTTCTAGGTACCAGGGATATAGTGCTGAACAACAACAAAAAAAAACAAAACAAAACAAAAAAAAATCCCTCGCAAAAAAAAAGGAAGATCACAGAATGGAAATCTTACCAAGCATGTTTTCAGACTAGAACCGAATTAAATTAGAAATCACAGAATGATATCTGGAAAATCCACAGGTATTTGGAAATTAAATCACACCCACAGGTCAAAGAGGAAGTCAAAAATTAAAAAAAATTTTTTTTAAGATTTTATTTATTTATTTGACAGAGAGAGACACAGCGAGAGAGGGAACACAAGCAGGGGGAGGGGGAGAGGGAGAAGCAGACTCCCTGCTGAGCAGGGAGCCTGATGCGGGGCTCGATCCCAGGACCCTGGGATCATGACCAGAGCCGAAGGCAGACGCTTAACGACTGAGCCACTCAGGCGCCCCTAAAAATATTTTTAATTGGGGGCACCTGCGTGGCTCAGTAGGTTGAGCCTCTGACTCTTGATTTCGGCTTCTGACTTCTTTCAATTCTCAGGCTTTCTGAGAGGTCATGATCTCAGGGTTGTGAGATCCAGCCTCGTGGCGGGTTCCGTGCTGATCGTGGAGCCTGCTTAAGATTCTCTCTCTCTGGGGCACCTGGGTGGCTCAGTTTGTTAAGCATCTGCCTTCAGCACAGGTCATGATCTCAGGGTCCTGGGATCGAGCCCCGCGTCGGGCTCCCTGCTCAGTGGGTTGCCTGCTTCTGCCTCTCCCTCTACATCTCTCCCACTTGTGCTCTCTCTTTCTCTGTCTCAAATAAATAAAATCTTTTTTAAAAAAATATTCTCTCTCTCCTTCGCCCTCTGCCTTTGCCCCCCACTCGTGTGTGCTCTTTCTCTCTAAAAAAATATGTTTTTTAATTGAATGAAAGTGAAAGCGTTACATATCGAAATACGTGGGGTGCAGCCAAAGTCGTGCTAAGGAGGCAACATAGGACACTAAGTGCTTATGTTTAAGCAGGTGATCGAGTATATTTGAAAGTTGCTAAGAGTCCTTTTGTTGTTGTTTTCAAGTAACACTCTTAGGAACATCTGTTTTTACATGTGTTTCTAGACAATTCTCTACGTTCATTACAGAATTGACTACACATCCATTCAATAACACAGTTCACAACTAGCCAAATAGGGAACACTCATAAAAACATGTATTTTCCCACGTGTCATTAACTACACCTCTCCATGAATTACAAAATTACAAAATGGTCAGCACATGCATTGGCTGATGTGATGCTCCTTCAGTTCTCTCTGAACAGTTAACACTTCCAGAGCCATCTTTTTACATGTATCTATAAACATTTCCCTACATGCATTACAGAATGTGTGCCCAACTCTTGTCCTGAAATCATTCTGTGTTCAGAGACTAGATCTTAAAAATTCTCACCACAAAAAAAAAAAAAAAAAATTGTAACTCTGCATGGATGTTAACTACACTTATTGTGGTGATCATTTTGCAATATAGACATGTGTGGAATCATTATGTTGTGCACCTGAAACTAATATAATGTCGTATGTCATTTACATCTCAATTTTTAAAAAAAGAAGAAAAAGGTGATCGGGAAAAGTCTGAGAATTGAAATAGATGGGGAGTGCCTGGGTGGTTCAGTCGGTTAAGCATCTGCCTTTGGCTCACGTCATGATCCCGGGGTCCTGGGATGGAGCCCTGTGTTGTGCTCCCTGCTCACAGTGGGGAGCCTGCTTCTCCCTCTGCCCCTCCCCCCTGCTCATGTTCTCTCTCTCTCTCTCTCTCTCACGTTCTCTTTCTCTCTCAAATAAATAACATCTAAAAGAGAAAGAAAGAAAGAAAGAAAGAAAGAAAGAAAGAAAGAAAGAAAGAAAGAAAGAAAGAAAAAGAAAGAAAGAAAGAAAGAAAGAAAGAAAGAAAGAAAGAAAGAAAGAAATAGACTGAAGGAGGTAGAGGTAGGCCATGGATAATATGTGGATATCTGGAGGAAGGCCATTCTGGGCTGTGCAAAGGCCCTGAGGACAGCAAGTTCCTGGTGTGTTTGAAAAACAGGAAATGTCCCCTTCTCCGTGAGACTTTCTAAAACAACCGGCCCGTACACTCCATTCATTATAATTCTCCTTAATAGCTATCACCATCTGACATTCCATATATCTCACTTCTTTATCTTGTCCATTGCTTATCTTCCGCCCATTAGCAGCTCAGCTCCACTGCCTGGCACACAGTAGGTGTCCAATGGGTGTTTGTGGAATGAATGAGTGACTGTCCAGCCTGCCAAGCCCTGACTAAGGCCACCCACAAGACAAAGCCCCTCCAGGCTCACTCATCCCTCCAACACCAACCAGCCAACCTCAGTGCAGGCAGCTGCCTTCCCCGGACGGCTCCCGGGCTAGATTACAGGCACCGTCCTGTCTGCCCCATAGGCAGATTAAGGCCTTCCCCAGGGGCTTTCTAGGCCTCGCTGACCTTGTTTTTCCTCCTCCCCCTGAACTGAATTACCCAGAGCTTCCGATCTCCCATCCAGCAGACCGTGGCAAGCACAGATGCCACCCAGAATTTCCTTCTCCGCCCCCGGAGCCCACTTGGGCCTCTGAGGCTGTTCTGATCACAGAATGTTAACACAGCCCCTGCCTGGGGCAGGCCAGATGGGACCAGAGAGGACTGGGAGGGAAGGAGGAAGGAGGGGTGGGGCAGTTGTGAGCAGTGAACCAGGGTACGTGGGGGTGTGGGCAGGGGACACCGGAAAGTCTCCTTGTCAAATGACTGGTAGAGAAAAAACAGGAAGCCTGAGCAGCACAGGCGACCAAGGCCCAGCCCCTTCCTCCACCCCAGCAAGGCTGCCTGAAACCACCCTCACCCTAATATCATCTCCTCCAGGTCCCAACTCTGAGTATGGACAGGCCAGACTGAGGCAACAGAGTCCAGGGACCTCAGGATAAAATGGGCCACATTCCCCCCCACACACCCAGAATCATCCGTGGCTTGGACCCCTCCAGCCTCTACTGAAATGACTGGTCCCTTTGTTGCCCTTTGTTGCCCTCTGTTAACCTGAAAAATAAAACAGCCAGTTATTTTACCAGCAACGTGAGTGTGTTTGGGAATAGCACAGAATTGCAATCGGGGACGAGCTGGCTGTGGCAAGGCTCTGGGCAAGTCCAGGGAACCAAGTTGAAAACCACTTCTTTATAAAGGAAAGAGGGAATTGGGAGGGGCTGTTACAAACAAAAAGTCCACTGGAGGGGCACCTGCACCCCAGGGTTGATAGCAGCAACGTTCACAATAGCCAAACTGTGGAAAGACCAAGATGTCCATCGACAGATGAATGGATAAAGAAGGTGTGGTATACTCTGGAAAACAGTATGGAGGTTCCTCAAAAAGTTGAAAATAGAGCTACCATATGATCCAGCAATTGCACTACTGGGTATTTACCCCAAAGATACAAAAGTAGGGATCCGAAGGGGTACGTGCACCCCGATGTTTATAGCAGCAATGTCCACAATAGCCAAACTGTGGAAAGAGCCAAGATGTCCATCGACAGATGAA
>NC_138369.1:8453670-8505293 GCF_054177405.1 Leptonychotes weddellii | reverse complement strand
GCTGAGCGAAATAAGTCAATCAGAGAAAGACAATTATCATCTGATCTCACTGATATGCAGAATTTAAGAAACAAGGCAGAGGATCATAGGGAAAGAGGGAAAAATGAAACAAGACAAAACCAGAGAGGGAGACAAACCGTAAGAGACTCTTAATCTCAGGAAACAAACTGAGGGTTGCTGGAGGGGAGGGGGGTGGGGGGATGGGTGGCTGGGTGATGGGCATTGGGGAGAGTATTGTTGTGGTGAGTGCTGTATGTCGTGTAAGACTGATGAATCACAGACCTGTACCCCTGAAACAAATAATACATTATATGTTAATAAAAAAAAAAAAATTTTTTTAAAAGTCCACTGGAATGAAGTGGGAGTTGCAAATAGTAGTGGCTTTTCAGTGGCTGAGTTGTGACTGTGTCTCCCTGTCTGGGCTGTTGCCTCCGACGAGAAAATCTCTCACGGTCCTGCTGGGGTGGTAAAGCCCAGGATGCAAGGTATCTCTTTTCCCTTATGGTCTGCAATTGACCAAGGATGGTAGGGCATGAGAGCTCCCCCTGCTGGCCTCCTCACTCCATTTTAAATGAGGCTTCCTTATTCAGCCTCTTACCTTCTAGTTAGAGAGTGAAACCTGGACAGAGTAATAATAACAGGCATGTATTGGGTGCTGACTATATTCCAGGCAGTGAGCGCTTTTCATGCAACTGCCTAACTGACTCCTCCAAACCACTCCATTTATTCATTCGTTGACTCGATAAGTGCTTACAAAGCACTTACTGTGTGCCATGTTCGTTCTAGGTGCAGGAATACGGCAGTGAAGAAGACAAAATTCCCTGCTCCATGGAGCTGACATTCAAGAGGAGAGACCAACAGTAAACAAGATGAGCCAAAGGGATCTCAGATTAGATGGCACTAGTATTACTGATCCCATTTTACAGATGAGTAAACTGAGTTTCTGAGATGGGGAAGTCACTTCCCAGAGTCATGCAGAGACAGTGAGCTGGGATCATAATTTGCCTCCCTGGGTCTCCTCCCAGCTCTGACCTCTGGGTAAGCAGCTGAAGCACAGAGAAAGGGAGGGGGAGGAGAGACATCCAGAACAAGGCAGGGCTGCCTGGTACAGCTGTGCAGATCATGCACTGCACAATTCCAGGAGTGCCATTCAGAAGGACTACAAATGTGAATGCTGCCCCCTGGAGTCAGAAAGAGCACAAGAATCACAAATCTATGTCATGGTCTGGGGTCAGGTTCCAAGTAAGCCCTGGAAAGAAAGTCTCATTCACCATTGGTCCATTCTCTACAGTGTGTTTTTTCCATTTAATAATATCGTGGCCACTTCTCCGTGTCAGCACATGAAAATCTAGCTCAGCAATTCTCCCAAGGGTGGTCCCCAGACCAGCAACATGACCATCACCTGGAAACTTGTTAGAAATGCAGATTCTGGGGGCGCCTGGGTGGCTCAGTCGTTAAGCGTCTGCCTTCCGCTCGGGTCCTGGTCCCGGGGTCCCGGGGTCCTGGGATCGAGCCCCACGTCGAGCTCCCTGCTCCGCACGAAGCCTGCTTCTCCCTCTCTCACTCCCCCTGCTTGTGTTCCCTCTCTCACTCTCTCTCTCTCTCTCTCTGTCAAATAAATAAATAAAAATCTTTAAACAAACAAAAAAAAGAAATGCAGATTCTGGGGCCCTAGCCCATATGTCCTGTGTCAGACACTTTCAGGCTGGGTCCAGTTTTTATTCCATATGAAATGGGGACCCAGAGGAGGGTTTTAGCCAAGGTATGACATGATCTAATTTCCTTTCTGACAGGCGCACCCAACTGCGCCTAGCACCCATTGAATGGCTTCTCTTTGTGTTCCCATGCAGATTTCCAGAGAGTAACAAATCAGCACACCATTTGTTACAGTTGAATATTGAGGCCAAGAAGTATCTGGCAGTACTAAACAATGTACTATACTCTTAAACTTGCATATATGTAAGCCCTAATGTAACAAGTGTAAAATATAATACCAGTTCTTTACAGTGGCAATTAGAGGGATAGTAGAACTGCATTTTATTTTATTTTTACAAAATACTCAAAAGGATTTAAAATTTCAGCTTTAGGGGCGCCTGGGTGGCTCAGTCAGTTGAGCGTCTGCCTCCAGCTCAGGTCACAATCCAGGATTCCTGGGATCCAGCCCCATGTAGGGCTCCCTCCTTGGTGGGGAGTCGGCTTCTCCCTCTCCCTCTGCCCCTCCCCCTGCTTGTGCTCCTCTCTCTCTCTCTCTCTGAGATAAATAAATAAAATCTTTAAAAATAAAATAAGGGACGCCTGGGGGGCTCAGTAGGTTAAGCGTCTGCCTTTGGCTCAGGTCATGATCCCAGGGTCCTGAGATCGAGTCCCACATGGGGCTCCTTGCTCAACAGGGAGCCTGCTTCTCCCCCTACCTGCTGCTCCCCCTGCTTGTGCGCTCTCTCTCTGACAAATAAATAAATAAAATCTTTAAAAATAAAAATAAATAAATTAAAAATAAAATAAAAATTTCTGCTTTAGTTTTATTTATAACTTTGATTATTTAAATTAAATTTAATCAATTAAAATATTTATTTTGAATAATTGCATTTAAACTTTTGATGTTCACTAATTATATCATCAGTACGTGCAGGGTTTTTTTTTTCTTAAAAAATAAATTTGAATGTTTTATTTTTTTTATTATGTTCAATTAGCCAACATATAGTATATCATTAGTTTTTGACGTAGTGTTTGATTCATTAGTTGAAATTCAAATGTTTTGAAAGAAAAACGGTTTTTTGGAAATAAGCTATGAAAAATAATTTTCGGAGCACCTGGGTGGCTCAGTCGTTAGGTGTCTGTCTTCGGCTTGGGTCATGATCCCAGGGTCCTGGTATCCAGCCCCGCTTTGGTCTCCCTGCTCAAGGGAAAGTCGCTCCTCCCTCTCCCTCTGCCCCTGCTTGTGTTCCCTCTCTTCGTTACCTCTCTCTCTGTCAAATAAATAAAATCTTAAAAAAAAAAAAAATAATAATAATTTTCATCTGTGCCCAGGGAGGGTGGGAAAAGGCCCCTGGCCGACCTTGTCCCCATCCCCCGCCCAGACCATTTCCAGAAGCAGGAAGATCCCATTCTGGGGTCCACCTGATCCGGAGAGGGGACCCCGGCCCCCATGCGGTCTCCTCCTGACCGCCAGGTGGCGCCAGAGTCGTTCATCTCCTGAGTCGTTCATCTTCCTGATCCCGGCAGCAGCCTGCGTGACCCGGAAGCCGTGGCTGGCGAAGGGGGAGTGCTTCCGAGTAGGAGCGAGGTGACCCCGGCTGCTGCGGGAATCTGCGGCGACTGCAGCCATGGGGGCGCATCTTGCCCGGCGCTATGTGAGCGATCCATCGGGGGAGCCCGACCCCCAGCGGATGCCCACCTTCCCCCCCGACTACGGCTTCCCGGGGCGCAAGGAGCGCGGTGAGGCCCAGTGCGCAGGCGCGGCCCGCGGGAGTGGGACGCGGACGCCCGAACCCCCGAATCCCGGGGTCCCCAGGGTTGGGCGCGGGCTCCCAGCGCTGTATCTGCGCTCAGCCTTGACCTCGGCCTGGAAGAGTGCAGAGGACACGCGTGAGCCTGGCTGAGTGCGGAGGCATCCTAGGCGGAAGTCACAGGTGGAACAGAAAGCCCAGGGGCAAGAGTGGCAGTCTGGGGCTGAGGGGCGGTCGGAGCCGGGCTGAGTCCTGGAGGCGGTGGGGAGCCAGCGCAGGGTTGATCACGGAAGGGACGTGTCCACTGTTTCTCTGTCCAGATGGCACTGCTGTTTGGGGTATACACAAAACAGGAGGGGCCCCCTCAAGCCGCACATGCTGTCCTGCGCCTTGCTCTTTTTATGTAGCAATACCACAGGCGTATCGAGAGCCAGCCTGGCCAAGTCTCCGTTGGGCACCGCGCGTACAGCCGGCACTGGCTAAAGGGAATTCCAACCCCGTGGGAAAGACAGCGGAACCAGGCGTATCTCGGGCGCGGCACCTGGGGGTGTCAAGGCAGGCTTCCAGGAGGCGGTGGCTGGAAGCAAGATCTGAGAGGGATACGTAGGAGTTGGCCAGATAAAATACAAGAAGAGGGGAAAGTCAGTGCTTCTAAGCAGAGAGACATGACCAGACTTGCCTTGTCAGAAGGTGCTGTTTGCTGGGTGGGCAGCGGCAGGGAGACCTCTAAGCGGGTGGTGTGCAGAGAGAACGTCAGGAGGTGGACTCCTCTCCAGTGTCCCAAATCCTGATGGTCCTTCAGCCCCACGTGAACCTGCGTCCCATCAGTCCCCCACCTCCTTATGTGAATCCTTACCTTCACCCCTAATCGCACAGGTCTCTGCTCCTCTTGCTAGCTGGGCTAAACCAAAACTGGGCTCAAACTGGGCTCTCCTTGGCATCTATCCCTGTGCAGTGGAACATCACAGGAGAAGAACACCCAACCGGCTTACTGCTCTCCCCATGGCTCCCCTCGCTGACCCTTCATGCTGCTGGTTTTCCTGCTACCTTCCCTGGCACTTGGCTCGCTCTCGTGCTTTCCTAGACAGTCCCACACCTTCTCCCTCAGACTGCAGCACCTCCCTCCAGCCAGTCACTTACACCCTCTTATTAAGAAAATAGAAGCAACCAGAAGCGCTCAGCTGGGCTTCCTGCATCCCTGCGACATGGCCTTCTCTCCTGTTACCCCAGACTGTCTGCTCCTGCTCTAGCCAAGCCCCCGCTCCAGAAGAACCCTTTTGTGCCACCTGTCACATCCCCTCGCCTATTGGCTGCCCCAGCCCTTCTCCTCACGCAACATTGGTTTTCCCATCACCGTGCAAACAGTTATTTCTACTGTTTCAAAATCCCGTCCAGCTGTCTCCCCACCGCTTCACAGAAGGGGCTCCTGTCCAGCTTCCCGCCCACCCCCACTCTCTACATCCCTGGACCCCCTTGTCAGTTCTCAGTTCTCACTAACCTGCTGCAGTTGGCATCCAAGTTGATTGCTACCACTTCCTGGAAACCTGGTGCCCAGGCCCCCGCACACCCACCCACCTCACTGATGCGCCCTCGTGATTCCTCCCCACTTCCCTGTCTTTTTTTTTTAATTTTTTATTTATTTATTTGACAGAGAGAGAGGGAACACAAGCAGGGGGAGAGGGAGAAGCAGGCTTCCCGCCAAGCGGGGAGCCCGATGTGGGGCTCGATCCCAGGACCCTGAGATCATGACCTGAGCCGAAGGCAGACGCTTAACGACTGAGCCACCCAGGCGCCCCTCCCACTTCCCTGTCTTGTAAATGTTGAGGTGCCTTGCTGCTTGGGCCTTCTGTCTCCACTCACTCCCACCCATCCCTGGGGGTCACCGCTAGTCCCCTGGTTTCAGGTGCCTTATGATGCTCCCAAGTTTTTTATCTCCAGCTGGGCCTGGACCCTCAACTCCAGACTCGTGGGCATCTCCCACTCAGCGGGTCCAAAACAGAGTTCCTGACATCCCCACCAAGCTCACCCACATGCTTGGGCTGAGATCCCCGGGGCATCCTGAACCTCTCTTCTCACCTCAAGGCCTTTGCACCTGCTGTCCCACCGCTGGGAATGCTCTTCCCCCCCCCCCAGGTGTGACTCACTCCCTCACCTTCAGATGCCTTTCTGAGGGACGCCTGCATCTAAGGCTGTGACCCACGCCCCAACACTGCCTCTCTCCCTTGCTTTACTTTTCTCCCTAATACTGATCATTGCCAGACGTTCTGTGATAACCTAGTTCCACCTGTTTGTTGTGTCTGCCTTCGAGGGCAGGCACCTTTGTCTGGTGGCATGTTCCCTGCTGTGTCTCCCAACACCTAGCACACAGTAGGTGCTGTGTAAATCCTGGCTCATGCCGGAGCCCCTGGTGCTGGTGGCTCCACACTGCCATGGAAGCCAGCAGGGGGCTGCAGATGGATACCCTGGCCTGGGGCTCAGATGAAGTGAGGGTGGCAGGGGGAGCCAAGTTGGGACTCATCCACCTGTGGAGTAACGATCGAAGACACGGATGAGAATGAGTAGAGAGCTCCTAGCAAGAACCACTGGAAGCCACCATTTAATGTTTGGGCGGCCAGAGAGTGGTCCCCAGGGAGCTGTGGGGAAAAGAACATTTGAGAAAGAAGCAGGCAGGAAGGTGAGGAAGCATGGAGTCCTGGCATCTCGGGAGGCCCTGGTGAGAGCCATGTGTGGACAGTGCTGGGGTGGAGTATGGGGGCTGGAAGAGCATGGGGTGCAGGGGCAGGGGATGAGGACCCGGGCTGGAGACAAAGAAACGGGACTGGGAAGCAGAGGGGAGGGAAGCCAGCCAGGGGAAGGTGCAAGATCACTGCGGACACCTTTTGGTGCTGATGGGAAGGAACTGGGATCAAGATGTCGAGGGGAGTGGGGTCTGCGGATGCAGGACGGCTGGGTCTTGGGCGCCCTTGCTGGGCTGAGAGCAGGTGGGTGCAGGCGGGGTAGGTGTCCAGTTCCTAACAGCCCCAGTCAGCCTCGTAAGGGTGATTTCACCCGATCGGGTGTGCCAGGCAGGCATGGCACTGGGACCAGGAGCCAGTCCAGCTCTCTCTGAGGCACGGGCCCAAGCGCTTCACACGTAATTCGCTCAGGTGATGCTCACTATTGACTCTGGAGCTGGAGGACCATTACTCCGCTTCTTAGCAGAGGAAGTGGAGGTGGCCAGCAGGGCAGAGCTGGGATCCAGGTGCCCCGGGCAGCGCACCCGACACTGGGTTGTGGCCAGCAGGGGGATGCGCCGGGAGAAGGTGGTTTCTGAGCGTGGGCTCTGCAGGGTGGGGCTGTCTGAAGAGAGAGCCTGGGGGAGGGAGACCCAGGGAAGGGGAGGCAAGGATCCAGTACAGATTTGGAGGCACCCTGGGGTGACGGGGAGGGGGGGGACCCTTCTGTCTGGGCCTCCGTGTCTGGAGTGTGGTCTTTGTGCAAATTAGAAAAAGACACTGCCAGAAGGTGGCCGTAGTCCAGGTGCCACATCCCAGTGGGTGCGCCCCTGAACCATGGCTCCCGGGAATCAGGTGTGGGGGTGGGGGACGGGTCTCTGGCAGTCAGACCCCAACCAGCCCACCCACTGCTCGCAGAGATGGTGGCCACACAGCAGCAGATGAACGACGCGCAGCTGCTGCTGCAGCAGCGAGACTACTGCGCCCACTACCTCATCCGGCTGCTCAAGTGCAAGCGCGACAGCTTCCCCAACTTCCTGGCCTGCAGGCACGAGCAGCACGACTGGGAGTACTGCGAGCACCTCGAGTGAGCCCCAGACCCGCCGCCACACCCCCAGCCCTGGCCTGGCGCCTGGCAGGACCCTGCCCCAGAGACAAGGGACAGTCAGCCAGGCCCCAGCTTGCACAAAAGAGGAGTCTCGGGGCCTGCGGGGTGGGCCCCCTGGAGGAATGGCCAGGTCCGGCTTCTGCCCCGGGCTCACTGGGGCCAGCCAGCTAGCACCGGCTCAGGCACACCCACACTGGAGCCAGGCACACAGGCCTTTCCCAGTCAGAGGCTTCCCAGAAAGCTGTGGGGCACCCACTCCTGTCCCTTCGGCTTCCTGGGGCTTGGGAGGGCCTGGCCACGGAGCCCGACGCCCGTTCCCGTGCTCTGCCCACAGCTACGTGATGCGCATGAAGGAGTTTGAGCGGGAACGTCGGCTGCTCCAGCGGAAGAAGCGGCGGGAGCAGAGGGAGGCAGATGTGGCCAGAGGCCAGGGGCCCGGCGAGGTGGCCCCCGAGGTCTCCTTGTAGAGGATCCGCCCCCACCCTGTGGACCAGTTGAGAAATAAAAGCCTCCAGGCCCCTCAGCTGGAACCGTGCCTCTCTCTGTGGTGTGCTGGTCCCCAAACCTCTCCCCCAGCCCCCCAAAGAAAGCCTGAGTCCGAGTTTGGCAGGGACAGGCAGGTTTTATTCCAAGAGCTGGAGAGTGGTAGTCCCCGCTCCTCCCCCAGAATGATGCTGGGGCAGAGGGATGAGAGCCTGGCTTGGCAGACCGTGGGAGGTGGGCAGCAGCTCAGAGCAGGAAGGGGATGATGGGCATGCGCAGTGGGGGGTAGTCTCGGAACTCCTTCAGGTAGCTACGGTGCTTGCCCTTGGCCCAGATGGTCATCTGAGTGAAGCCCACCAGGGAGAAGAGGGCCACTGTGGGGCAGAGCAGGGGTGTCAGGGAGAAGCTGCACAGCCCAGGTGGGCTGGGACCCACAGAGGGAGGGACAGCGGGCTCACCTGGGACACACTGTGTCATGATGGCAAAGCCAATCCAGGACCCCACCTGTGGGGAAGAACGGTCGGGGGTGAGGGTGGGCAGTGCCTGCTGTTCTCCAGAGGCCTTGCCACCCCCAAGGACCAACTCGCCCACCAACCCTTTCAGAGCGAGGGGGTAGGAACCAAACTCCAATGCCAGAGAGGCCTTGAGTGAACAGGGGTGCATGATGTGGCTGCCCCCCAGCCCCCTCGAGCTGCAAGCCTGGCCTTGCCCACCTCCCAACTCCAGTAAGGCCAGCCCTTCCATCTCCAAATACTCCCACTGCTGAGCCAGGCACCTCTAGTAGGGGCTGGCATGTGGGACCCCAGCCCCTGGAGGGAGAGGAGGGAGCAGAGCAGACCCTCACCTCGTAGGTATAGTTGGGGCAGGACACCAGCAGGAAGAGCCAGGTGAAGGGGTTCTTGGTGGGGTATGGGATCTTCCTGGTCTTGGACCCTGGCAAGTAGGCCAGGAGGGACAAGTGAGACCCCCTCGCCCAGTCTGCCCAGCCTGCCCACCACCACCCCTTGCCTGGGGCAGGCCACTCACCAGCTGGCCGCAGGTCCCGCAGGGCCATGTGGATGGAGAAGTTGCCAAGCTGGCAGATCTGTCAGAGCAGCAGGGTCAGCCCAGAGTTCCCCCCGCAGCTCCCCGCCCTATTCCCCTCCTCCCAGCCTGTTTACCACGAAGATGGCGAGCGCCAGTTTAACCTGCTGAGCTCCGTAGGCTGAAGAGGAAGCAGAGAGGGGAGGCCTATGAGGGGAGAGCCCGGTGGGGTGGGAGGCTCACAGGGTGGGGCGGGGCAGGTCCAAGGCCACTTACTGGGGGGCGTATAGAGAGGGTGGTTGATGTAATAGGCCATCCATGCGGCGAAGCCCCAGTAGTAGGTGCAGTTCTGAAAGCAAGCAGGGCTCAGATGAGGCCTGGCCCCGCAGAGGGTGGGACTGGGGATGCACAGGGAACTGGACGATCCCGGTGGGTGGGGCTGGGAGAACCCAGGCGCTCACCTTGAAGATGTTGCGCAAGGGCATGGTGCCGTGGGAGAAGCGGTGCACGAAGAGCGTCTCCAGCAGACGCTTGACGTAGTGGAATGAGTGGCAGATGCAGGCGAGGCTGGGAGGGGGAGCCAGCTCAGCTGGGGCGGGCCCAGCAGGCCTTCCCCCCTCCCCGCACCGCCCCCTTCCACCTGGCCCCACTCACTGCACCACCGTGTGCCGGCTGGACGTGAAGTCGTATTTGTGGCCATAAATGAAGGGCACCCGGAAGTAGAAGAGCAGGTAGATGAAGAGGGGCCCTGCGTACTCAGTCAGGAAGACCTAGGGGTACAGGGAGCAGGTGAGTCACCCCAATGTGGCTGATGGGAAAGGAGGCCACGGATAGGGCTGGGACTCACCGTCACCCAGCTGATCTGGGCCCCCAGGTCCCGGAAGTAGAATGTGGCCGTGGTGCCCACGGGCAGCTTCTGCAGAACATCCTCATCCTTCAGGGACTTGCCCTCTGCAGAGACAGGCCGGGGCTCAGGGCTGCCCAGACCTTTGCCCACCGCCACCCAGGAGCCTAAGGGTGGCCAAGCAGATAGCTGTACTCACTGGGGTCCAGGCGAAGGGACTGGCGGGCAGGGTACCACTGTGGATCTGTGGGGAGAACAGGGTGTCACAGCACACAGCACAACAGAGCCCCCCGGGATGAGGCGAGGCCTCTGAGGCCCGTGCCTCCAGGACAGAGCCAGGAACAGCCCAGGCAGAGGCAGGATGTTGTCCTTCCGAAAGCCCAGCAAGGGCGTTCCTACCAATGGCCATGCAGGGACACCTGCCCCAGGCAAGCCAAGAGAAGCCTGGGCCACACTGGGGGCACCTCTGCAGGACCTGGGGAGAGAGAAGTGCAGGACCAGGTCCCACCCAGAGGCCCCTGCCCAGAGGGGTCACGGACAGCAGCGCAAATGGGCCCTGGACTTACGGGTCTTGGTGAAGAGGTTCTTGATCTCGGCAATGGTGGCATGGGGCTCCACCTGGGGGAAGCACAAGCCGCAAAGAAGTCAGGGCAGGGTGGGGCATGATTAGGACCCCTCCTGGTAAGGGGGGATGGACTGGGGGACTGGGCAGCTGCTACGGGAAGGGGAAGGCTGGAGTTCAGGCTCCCCGCGTACATGGCCGAAAGGAGCAGCAAGGGCCCTGCCAGAGTGGGGAGAGCCGTAGGCCTGAGGGCCCGGTTTTACCAAAGGCAGCCAGGACACCCCTGGCCTGCTGGGAGACTGTTTGAGCACAGGAAGCTGGGCCTGCTTCTCTGCCTCTCCTCCTCACCCCACCCGCAGCTCCCCTCACAGTGACGGCCCTCTTGGGGCCAGAACTCCCTGGGACAGGAGCCCCTTCCCCCATGCCGGGCCTTGGCAGGGGACAAGTCTCAGACTCCCACCTTCTTCCCAGGCCCCAAAGCCCTGCAGGGTCCACGGAGGCTGCTTCGCCTCCTCCCACCAGGGGGCCAGCTCCTGGCCACACCCAAGGGCCATCGGTGCCCACTCCACCCCAAGCTGGCAGCGACAGGCCTGGGGAAAGTATCCCTCGTACGCTGAGGGGCAGGTGGGGAGTCAGGACACAGGATGGAGGGACACAAAGGGTCCAGCTGGACAGCTCCCATCTCCTCTGAACCAGAAGCCCCAGGAAGGAACAGGGACCCAGGCCCCATGCCCTTGGCCCAGTACAGCTGGCGCCAGGGTCCTACCTTGTCCAGGAAGCAGAGCTTCTCCCGCGTCTTCGCATCCAGAATCTCCACCTCGAAGAAGAGAACAGCCTTTTTAGGTTTTTTGGTCGCTTTGGCGGGTGCGATCCCGGGAAGGCCATTGAGGCCGAGGCTGGGGCCGGGGCCGAGGCCCTGGCTGGCCTCCCGGGCCACCATGCTCATGTTCAGGTCCATGCTGCCCTGTTCTGCCCGCTGCAGCCAGCGGCCCCAGCTGCCGGCCGTCAGCCCCCACCGCGGACCTCCCCACGCGAAGCAGCTCTGGGCCGGGCCGGCGTGATCAAATTCTGCCGCGGTGCTGGAAAGGAGCCCGCGCCTGCCCTGGCACGGCTGCCTTCTGTGCAGATGTAACCCGAGTGCCCCGAAGCCATGGCCCAGCTAAATATAAAACTGCCCCAGACTGAGCCCCCCAGGAGCCGTGCCACACACCTCCTGGGGGCAACCCCCGGGGGCTGGGTCCTCCTGAAAGTGAGACTTTCGAGTGGACACAGCCCCCAAACAGCCCAGGGGGCAAGAAGACCCCCTGAGGCAGGCATGGAGGCACCCCGGCCCAGTGTAGGGTGGGGTCAGCCACAGGCGGAGGGTGAGCGGCCCGCGGGCAGCCCAAGCCCCGGCGCCCAGCTCTGGCCCGCAGAGTTCACTGGGCTTGGGAGAAATCCCAGCTATTTTGAGAATCCGAGAGATAGATCATCCATTTCCCCTTCTGAGCTGTAAGAGACGCTGCGGATTATTTTCCTTGTGCATTTATGTTCCCAGGGAGGTGACAGATTCCGGAGTTATTGGTGCAGAGAGCCTCTCTAAGTGTGGAAAGGGTCAGGAAACCAAGAAGTTTCCAGCTAGCATCCCCAGCCTGGACTGATGAGCCCTCAGCCCCTGCCTCCCTGACCTCCCTCTCCACTCATTTCTCACTAGGTCCACCCAGGCCTTGTTCAAGGCCACCTTTGGGACAGTCTTCCCACAGCATCAGCCCAACATAGCACCCTTGCCTAGGCCCTGACCCCCACAAAGCCCAGAGCACACAGCCTGGCCACCCCCACCCCACTGCTCTGCTTGAGCCCCCGGACAGTGGCCAGACAGTAGCAGAGCAGTGGGGCAGAGCTGGGGGGGAGAGAGCCCTCAGGGGGATCTGGCCCACCCATCCCAAGCAGGTCTGAGAAGGCACCAGGAGGAGCAGGGAACACAGGAACTGCTGGAGCTGGAGGGAGGCCCAGCAGTGGCCAGCTGATCCCAAAAGGCCCAAGTGCTCCCCTGGGGGGCTTGGCACAGATGCTCTTAGACATGGGGCCATGGCAGGCAGGGCTTGGTCTGACCTCAAGTCAGCACTGGCCAGCAGGTGCTGAGAATCCTTCCCACCCCTGGTAGAGCCTCGGTCAGAGGCAGCATGGGGAAAGGAGAAGGACCAGAAACCCAGGGCAGGGCCCCAGCCAGGGCTCTCTGAGGGTACAGCCACCTACCCACAGCCCAGGCAGAGGGGCCCACCGCAGCCAGCACCCCCAGAAGGAAAGGGCTCCCCTCACACATCCCCCAGTGACAGGAGCGCAGTGGGCAGCAGACGGGACTGAGTCTGGCCCTGCCATTCAGTCCCTGGGTGACCAGCCCCTCGGAGCCTCAGCTGGGGGGCAGGTAGATAGGCGTGTAGCTCCAGGGGCTATAAGGGTCATGAGACAATGCGAGTGAAGCATCAGCACAGTGCCTGACACTGCCCCAAAACCTGGGGCCATGAGGCTGGGCATGAGGAGACCCGGTGGGAAGGGCACCAGCCTGGGTGCAGATCCCGGCCCCCCTGGTGGCAGGCAGCATGTGAGCCTGTTGGCCCATGTACGCTATGCCCGCCCCACACCATGGACAGGAGAGGGCCCAACACCCAGCCCTGGCCTATGCCACCTACTGATGCTGCACCGGACGGAGTGTGTGTGCTGCCGACTGCAGGCTCTGCCCAGCTGTGTGGCCTTGGGGGACACATTACGAAGCCCCTCTGAGCCACACAGATAACAAAGCCAAACAGAAGGGCCAGAAAAAGGAAACCAGTCCTACTGCCCTGAGTGCCAGGCCCCACTGAGGGGACTTGTGGGAGAGGGAAGGGGCACATGCAGAATGTGCCAGAAAGGGCTAGAATAGCAGAGCCGTGGGCAGGTATAGGGCCTGCCCCATGGCTACAGTATATTAATAGTTCCTGGGTCCCGGGGGGGGCAGTGCCCACATGCCTCTGGAGCCCATGTGGGGCAGGAAGACAGCACCAAGCCTCCTGGGAGAGGAGGCCTCTGAGTTCCTGCTGAACCACTCAATAGCTTAAAATACAACTAGCCCCTCTCCCTCCTGGCCAGCTGCTGGGGGAGGGCTGAAATCCTACCCCTCTCCCCCAACCTGGGCACCAGACCAGGGTCCCGGGGAGAGTCGGGGGCCCCGACTGGCTGCCAGGAGAGGAAGCTGGGTGGCAGGAGGGGTGGCCGGGAGGGGGGGGCACACTCCCAGCAGCCACAGCCACAGACGCGCCTGAGCCGGTCCCAGGCCGGAGGACAAGAGCCTGCGCCCTCCCAGAGGTAAGCCTGGCCCTTGCGGCGGCACCCAGGGGCCCAACCCACTGGGGTGGGGGTTGCCTCAGCTCAGGGCCACTTTCCTGCCCCCAAATCCCAGGACCCAGCAGCCTTCACCCGGAAAGAGGTCTGAAAGGCCCTGAGGTGTGAGGGGGATGTGGGACCCAGGACCTCTCTGTACTATTTCTGCAATTCCCCATACGTCTATAATTATTTCAAAATAAAAGTTATGCTAAGTGGCAAGAAGAAAAAAAAAAGTTATGCTAAGGAAAAGAAGGCAGACACAGAGTCATATATTTATGTAAAACGTCCAGAATCGGCAGATGCAAGGAGACAGATAACTGTGTTGCCACGGGCTGGGAAGGGGGGGAGTGAGGAACACTGCCTAACGGGAACCTGGTATCTTTTAGGGATGATGGAAATATTCTGGAACTAAATCGAGGTGGTGGCTGCAGGGGGACAGACGACAGTATGAATGTATTTGATGCTGCTAAACTATTCATTTTTAAATGGTTAATTTTATGTGAATTTCACCTCAATCAATTATTTTTAGGGGGGGCTAACATGCAGGCCCCAATTACCCACCAAAAAACAGGTCCCAGGGCAGGGAGCAGCAAGAGTTCCTCACACCCATCCACCCCTTTACACGGAGGGCCTAAACATAGGGGACCTGGTCCTGTGCTTCCCAGGCTCCAGTCCCAGAGCTTACCCATGCACCGCACCCCTCCCCACAGCACTGCCACCCCACCCCCTGCTCTGTGCTGAGCATGCCTCCCGCACCCCTGTGCTTCTCCCTCCCTCCTTCTCTCTTTCTCTTTCTCACAAACACACACACACACACACACACACTCTGGCCTGCTAAGCCTGATGCCAGCCTGGGATGGGGACCCACGGCAGGCCTAGACCAGGTCAGGGGGTGCAGGCAGCTGCCGAGTACAGCCCTCAGGCAGGGTTCCTAGGCACACAAGGGTAGGCAGCAGGCCCAGACCTCATCCCTGAGAGAAGACAGGCAGGGGAAAGGAGGAGAGGTCAGCCCTCCTAAGGGAGCTGGAGGCAGGGGAAGGGCTGGGAGGAGTGTTATATTCGATGGATGGGTGAGGAGGGTCACCTGAGCCTGAGCCTGAGGTCCCAGCACTGACCACAAGCAGGGGGTGTGGCACCGCAGCCTCGGGCACAATGGACACAGAGGACAAGGACAGGGCAGACGCGCTGGCCTGGGACCCGAGAGTGGCTCTGCGATGACAGCTCCACTAGCCTGGGACAAATTCTCACCCGGGCGCCTGAGATTCCAGGGTCCAGCCAACAGCAACTCGTGGCATGCCACAAGGTCAGGGCATGGGGGATGGGGGGAGGGGGCAGGACAAAGGGTGGGGCCGCAGCCCACGCTGAAGAGGGGTGGGGACCAGGCTGCAACCTTCCCCAGCCTGGAGGGGAGCACCCAGAGCCACTGCTGAGCAGCAGCGCCCATGGCCTTCCCTGTCTTCATGGAAATAAAAGATGTTGCAGATCAACATAGCACTGGTAGAAACGAGGGTGACATTTTCTGAGCACCGTTCTGAGCCAGTGCCGGTGCCCAGAGCAAGGCTCCGGGGATGAACCCCACCTAGCAGATGAGAAACACAGAGCAGTGGGAAAGCAGAGCAGTTATGCAACTACAGGAGAGGCTCAGGGCCTTTGCACATGCTGTTCCCACTGCCTGGACCGCTCACCCCCAGACCCTGCAGGGCTCCTTCCCCCACGTCCTTAGGCCTTCAGACAAATTCTCAAGTGAGGCCCTTCCTGACTCAAAATAGCAACTCCCACATACCAGCTCCTGAGGGCAAGGACTGTTCTGTTCTCAATCATTTCCCAGCACCCAGAACAGCCCAGCAAGGAGCTGGACTCAGTAAACACCTACATGAGGCAACTGGGCTTGCCCAAGGTCACACACACCAGGACCTAAAACTCCCTCCCCACTACCCTCTGAGCCAAGGCCCTTCCCTGCTCCTCCTTCACCACACGCCAGGGGGCTGTGCCCACCTTGCCAAACCCCAGAGCGGCAGGGTGGAAGCTGCTGCCTGGAGCTCTCCCTATCCTGAGCCGGGACCTAGCTCCAGAGAAGCCTCTGTGAGGCCCACAGACATGCCCACCTGGCTCCAGTGACCCTGGCGGACCCAGTATTCTGACAGCTGGACCCTCCTCCCAGGCTCTGGGCCACTGCTCACCAAGGGAAAGGGTCAATGACCAAGCCACCTCCAGCTCCTGGGGAAGCCTGCTGTCTTTCCTCACCCGCAATCCCAACACAGAAGGGACTCCATGGTGACAGGCTCTACGAGGCCTGGGCCCTCAGAGGCACTACCCCAGGCCCAGTGGCCTCCTCACAAGAAAAGCTCAAGGGCCTTCTTGGCCACGTGCACATTCCCCAGGCTCTGAGGTCAAAAAGACTCACCTATTTCCTGGCTGTGTGGCCTTGGACAAGTTACTCAACCTCTCTGAGCCGCCATTTTCTCATCTATAAAATGGGCTGCCCCCACCTGCCATCTCACAGGACTACTGTAAGATTTACAGAGATAATAACAACCAAAAAAAAAGTACATGAACATGCCCAGCCTAAAAGTGATCCTGTAAAGAATAAATACTACTCGACCAATACCTGCAAAATAGTACGGCAGATACGCAGGGTGCCAGGCCCTTTCTCCCCAGATCCTGACCACGGCCATGAAGGGGCCCAACCAGAGGACTCCAAGGTCAGAGGGGTGGGGTGATGATGCTCCATCCAGCTGATGACAGTGCGCCCGAACCCTAACAACGGCAAGACACGTGTGGGTGAGAGGGGCAGGGCTGCAGCGCTGTCCCCACTACAGTTCCCAGCTGGGCTGTGCCGGCGGCCCTGCTCTCCACCGCCCCCTTGTGGCCGTGGACTCCACTCCCACCTGCAGGAAGACAGCCTTGTCAACTGCCAAGCAGGCAACTCCAGGGCAGGATGGGACCAGCATGGGACCTAGAGAGTGAGCACTAATCGGGCTCTGCCACCTACCAGCCAAGGGGCCTCGGGAGCCACTGCCCCACATCCATTCATTCCTTCCTCCATCCATTCCTGCCTCCCTTCCTCCCACATCTCTGGCACTGCAGTGAACAAAACCAAGCCCCTGCCTTCACAGGATGGCACCCCAGCCTGCGTGTGCTGTGGGGGAGGGGGGACAGACAACAGCGACATGTTTTGTCACCAATAGCTGTGGAGAAAAACGGAATGGAGGCGGGGAGCCGGGGCCTGGGGGAGACCATTTTCCACAGAGTGGTCAGGGAAGGCTTCCCTGAAAAAAGGGCAGCTGAGCAAAGGCCAGTGCGACGTGAGGGAACAGAGCATGCACACCAGGCAGAGGGAACACCAAGTACAAAGGCCCTGTGGCTGGACTGTGCTTAAGCACGGCTGAGGAGCAGAAAGGCCCAAGTGGCCTGAACAGAGTGACAAGGGAGAGTAGGACACGAAGTCATGAAGGCATGGCGCAGGTCATGCAGGGCCTTGTGGGCCACAGGGAGGGCTCTGGGTTTTACCCTGAGTGAGGTGGGGGCCTGGGAGGGTTTGTGAGTAGAGGAGGGAGGGGACCAGGTGCTCGCAGGCACCCCTGGGGAACTGGGAGACCAGGGCAGAGGCAATAGTGGGGACGGGAGCAGGGAGGTGTCCATGGAGGAGTGAAAAGTGGGCAGGGGGGGGTCTGAAGTTTCTGACCTGAGCCCCAGAAGGGAGGGGCAGCGGGAGGACTGGCACCACCTAAGCCCAGGTTGTAAGTGCTGCTCCTACAGGAGCACCCAGGGCCCAGGTAACAGTGCCTGCAAGGCCTCCAGGCCAGGAGCTCGAACCCCTCTCAAGCCTCAGTGTCCCCATCTTTACCAACACAGCCAGGCCCCTCCCATCTGTGAACAAGACTCAGTGGCCTCAGGGCAGAGTGCACACCCCAGGGCCCCTTGGGACAAGGGGCAGGCACAGGCCTGAGGGTCAGCTTGGCTTCCAGATCGCCCTCATCAGCTCCCACTTACACACCTGGAACTTTTGTGCACCCTAAGATGGGCCATGCCCAATGAGTATGCATTGAGAACAGCAGGCCTGGAGCTGCGGCAGCCTCCTAGACCCCCCTCCTCATCCTCCCCTTCCAACTGCACAGCAGCCGAGGGAGCAGGGCTGTTAGCTCCATCCTCAGATGAGGAAGCCGAGTTCCAAAGGGTGAGGGCACACCCAGGTCACGCCGCAGTAAACACCTGAGCCCAGTGCACACTCCTGTGTATTCAAGAAAGGCCAGCCCCCACCACACACAGGCCTCTGGGGCCGCACTCCCAGCCAGCACACCCTCTGCAGAGGCCCCTGCAGAGATGGTGCGAGGCAGCATACCACAGAGGTCTGCCTGCCAGGAAAGGGCCCTACAACTGGGTCACGTTGTGTGGGGCGGCCGGGGCTGTGAGGGAGCGTGCACCCTGGTGGGTAACATCTTCTCCTGGGCCTGGGGCACAAGAGGCCCGCTGTGGGTGCGAGCCCTGCTCAGTGCAACCTAGAACTCTAGGCAAAGACACTAAGGCCCTGACAGGTCCTTTAGCTGACTGGCCCAGGCACTCGTGGCCCCCACAGGCCCCCACTCAGGGTCCAAGGGCTGCGGCACCCAGAGGGTGGAGGCCTGGCCTTGAGGAGCAAAGCACCCAACCGGCTCATCCACTTCACAGATGCAGAGGCTTGGGCCCATTTGCCTGGACTCGGCGACTCAGCACTTGCAGCTCCTCTTCCCTTCCACTTTCCAGAAATATCAAAGTCACACTGCTCATGCCAGGGTGGCTGAGAAGACCTTGGGCTCAGCTGCCAAGAAGCCAGCACCGGCCGCACCTGCTCCGCCAGAAATACCTCCTTCCCCAGTGGCCTCGGCTCATGACCCCATTTCCTGAGATGCCCGGGGCAGTTGCCCCAGCCTCCCCGATGTGCCACAGTGGGGACAGAACATCACCAAGGCTGGGAAAGGCCGGGAGACACTGACCACTCACTCCCAGGCCCTCAACCAGCCAGTTTCCACCTCCCACCCCCACTGGCCAGACAAGAGGAGTCAGTGTGTGAATGCCAACGTCCCTAGGCTCTGGGATGGGGGCCAAGAGAAGCTGGCAGAGCCCCATGCAGCCCAGCAGCATCCTGGAGAACATTCTCTGGGTGCTTGTGTGAGCCCAGGTTGGTCATTGCAAACACACAAAGGCGCACATGAAGGGGACACTGAAAAACATGGCAGGGACTCTGGATCTCAGGACTGTTGGCCAGCTGCTCACTCGCACCCACAGCCCACGCACCTCCCTGAGCGGGCACAGGCCACATCTCCCAGCCTCGGGGAGCACTGTCCCTCTGAGAGCAGAGCTGCTGGGGTCTGTGCCATTTGCAAGTGCTTCTGCGAGTAATATCTATCAGGTGCCCACCTTGTGCCAAGGACTGTGCTAAGACCTTCACCTGCATAACCCACCTAGCTTCACCTGGGTCTGTAAGCTAAGGACTGCGACCCCAGATAGGCAGCTCAGAAACGAGGGAGCCCTCACCCAAAGCACATAGCCAGGAAGTGCCAGGGCCAGTGCTAACCTGCCTGCTTGGGCCCAAAGCTCCCCCAGCCCCTCACCACCATGATGCAATACCACCGCCACTCGGAAGAGCAGGGTTAAATGTTAACAGGGAAAAAAGGAGGGAGGGGCCCCTGGATCTGATTATCTGGAAGGCACGCCCCTCCCTGCTGACACTCCAACTCCAGCACACTAGTCTTGGAAGGTCCAGACTCTGCAGAATACATCACCTCCACAAGGAGTGCCCTGCAGGGGAGCCTAAGGGCTGAGCCTGCTCCTCCCCAGGCCTCCGCCTCCCGTGGCCCCAGCACACTCAGGGTACCAAGGGTGAAAGGCCTGTCACCTCCTGACACCACACAGAGGGGCCCACGCAGACTCAGCAGCTATCTTAACGCTTCCTGCACGTTTTCCTGTCGTGGGCTGAGGCCACCACAGGTGGAAAAGCAGTGCCCCGGCAGGAGCAGGTCCCAACACTGAGCAAGACTAGTGCTGCTGAGGCCGGGGTCAGACCAGCCTTCCCTGCCTGAGCCTTAGCTTCTCCATCTGGTCAGTGGGAATGTAAGAAAGAAGACATAACAGAGATGATTCTCGTGGCACATGTGGCAGAAGTTCTGCCCGGTGGTCCAGAACCCTGCCTGCTCATGCGACTCAGCTGAGGAGCCCTGGCCTGGGCAACCTAGGAGGGGGCCCAGGGTCTCTGACGGGGGAGCCGGTGCCCACAGCTTCAAAAGCTCCCAGGTGACAGACGGGGACAGCCTCAAGCAAGGCTGCCTTCCTCAAATGGGCCCTGCCCTCTGGAAGAAGCCCAACATCATTCCCCTGAGGGACTCAGCCGGCCCAGGCCCTCCCAATGGGACCTCAGCCATTTCCTGTAGTGGCTCCCCACCCCTTCCTTGCCCTGCCCCCTGGGGGCTGTGAACACCGAGCACCCAGTCACCACCAGCTCACACTGACCCTGTTAGACTGGCACTATTAACCCATTTCACAGACAGGGAGGATGAGGCTCAGAAGCACAAGTCGCCAGCCCAACAACACCTGGCTACAAGCTCCAGGGGCAGGACCCCATCTGTTTTTGCTCCTTAGAACTGACTGTCCCTGGCCCCAGACACTCAGGGGATGGCCCAGGTCTGCACCCCCCGCACCGCCGGGCCAGGTCGAGGTTGGTAACCATGTCTGGTCTCTGCATCTCAGGCCAAGAAGCTGGAAGAGGCAGGAAACACTGAGCCCTGCAAACACAGGTTGATGGGAGCAGCAGGAGGAGTTCATCCAGGCTGACCCCCCACCTGCGTCCAGCACTTCCGGCCCAGTGTGGCAGGCAGGTTAGTCCAACCCAGAAGCTCTTCCAGAATAGCCCGCTCTGGGATCCCCATGGCTAGCCTTATACACACAGCCAACAGCTAATGCCTGCCGCACGCTCACCATGTGCCAGACACGTTCTCAACACAAATTATCTCTTTTACTATTAATCCCCTTTTGGGGAAACTGAGGCTCATTCATTCACTGCATAAATATTGACTGAACACCCACTACATGCCAGGCACTGTTGAAGGCTCTGGGGATTCAGTTGTGGAAAGAGACTGAAATCCTTGCCTATATGCAGGTGACATTTTAGCAGGGGGTGGGAGGACAATCAAATAAAGTTACACATAAGAGAAGATGCCATGTGCCACAGGGAAAGCAGAGCGGGAAAAGGGTACAGGCAGTGGAAGGGGACGGGGGAGTGTGTGGTTTTATAGCAAGTGGTCAAGAAAGGCCTCCTGAGGAAATGTTGAGACAAGCCCTGAATGCAGTGGAGGAAAGAGCTACTGAGAAATCTGAGGAGAGTATCCAGGCAGAGAAAGGGCCTGTGCAAAGGCCCTGAGGTACGGCATTCTTGGTATGTTCAAGCAACAGTGCAGAGGCCTGTGTGGCTGGAGGGAGTGAGCAAGAAGGGGCCTGGGGGGAGGTGATAGGTTGTGCATGGTCTCAGAGGCCATGTTAAGACTTTGGCTTCTATTCCAAGTGAGGTGGGAACCCTGGAGGGCTCTGGGCAGAACAGGGATTCAACCTGACTTAAAGAATCCTTCTGGACTACAGGGGAATAGAGTGGAAGCAGGGAGCCCAATAAGAATTCTGTCAAAATAAAAGATGCCTTACACCAAGGGGTCGGCAAACTATGGCCCACAGGCCAATTCTCTGATCCACCACTAGTTTTTGTACAAGCTAAGGGGTCTTCACATTTTTAAATGGTTGGAAAAATCAGAAGAAGCCTATTTCATGAAGTGGAAATTACATGAAACTCAAATTTTAGTATCCACAAAGTTGTATCGAACATGGCCACACTCGTTGCTTAATGTATCGTCTACGGCTGCTTTTCTCACAATGGTTGAGTTGAGAAGATGTCATAGGGCTGTATGGCCTGCAAAGTCCAAAATATTTACCATCTGACCCTTCACAGATAAAGCTTGCCGACCCCGGGCCTGGGCCTGATGATGGCAGGGGGTGGGCTGATGAGAAGTGGCTGCATTCCAGAAGTCCTCTGATGGCTGAGCTATAGGATTTGCGGACTTTGGGATGCCAGGGATGAGAGAACAAGCAGAGTCAAACAGCCTAGGAGTGGAGTGGTCGGAAGGCTGGAAGTGCCATTAACTGGAGTGGGGAAATGCAGGTTTGAGGGGAAATCTGGGGCTCAGGTTTGGATATTAAGTCGGAAATGCCCATTAACAGCCCCACAGAGCACTCCAGCTCTGAGAAAGCACGTAAGGCAGAGGTTGGGGGCAGGGGCGGTGTCTCTGGAAGCTCCACAAGCCTTTTCTGCTAGCTGAGAAGTTCCCATTCGTTCTCTCCAGAAACGCTTACTGAGCCCCTCGATGTGCTGGGCCCGTGCTAGGTGCTGGGCTTGATGAATGGAAAGATCTATGTGTGACAGCAGTGTGCTGGGCAGCGTTCCAGGTGCTGGGACAGAATGGTGGGCACAGCTGAGAGGCCATGCTCCCCGACTGGACCTGCTCAGGGGAACAGGGGCAAATCATCTATCACCTAACCCGAGGTCAGGATATACCAGGTGCTGTGAAGAAAAGAAAGCAGGGCAGGGGGCCCAGAGCGCCACAGGAGGTGGTCAGGGAAAGCCTCTCCAAGGAATTGTAATTTGAGCCACAGCCAGAATGAAGCCAAAGGGAGGACCAGCAAGAGGCTCCCTGTGGGAAGTGCAAAGGCCCTACGGCAGCACAGAGTTTGGCAGGGCTTTGGAACACGCAGAGGCTGGAGCAGAATGGACTTGAGGGTGAGCAGCTGAGGAGAAGGCTAGAGAGACAAGCACTTCAGGAAGCTGCTGGAGGGCCGCAACCTGCTCTGGTTTTGAGAAAGATCCCTCCCGCTGCCAAGGCAAGTGTGGAAGCAGACACAGCAGTGAGTCTCAGAAACAACCCAGGCCAGAGATCTCAGTGGAGCCTGGACTAGGGCACAGAGGTGCCAAGTGGGGAAAAAGACACTCTAATTCCTGGATCCTGAGACACCACTGATTTAAACCAACTCACCAATGGTGGCGGCGGGGGGAAGGAATGGACTACCTATGTAAATATGAGATGTATATATATAAGATGCAGTCCAACTTAAGGAACATGAGAACACCAAGGGGGAAAACTGTGTATCCTGGGATGGAGGGGGGAGAGCAGTAACAAGTTAAGAGGATTTCTGGAAAGTGCAGGGTTTCTGGAATGTTTAACAGGCCTACCTGCGTCTTTAAAGGGAATGGTGAATTAAGAGGAAAAGCTTGGCTCTCGCAGTTAAGAGAGGGGTCCAGGAAGATGCTCTTGGCTGTCTTCCCACCTGCAGCATTACCTGTGAGCAGCACCCTGAGCCCCACAGGCCTCTGCTGGCTCCACTCACCACTCTGGTGGAGAGTGAAATGAAGCAAGGGAGAACGTACCCAGGAGTTCTGTATGCACGTCCTTCCCCGTGCCTTCTCTCTCCAGGGTGCATGTTCCGGGGCCCAGCCAGGGAGACTGGCAATGACTGCACCTCCGTGCACCCCTAGGCCCACTCCTCAGACTGTGCCTGGAAGGGCCTGGCAGGAAACATTCTTTGGGTCTCTTGATCCATGGCTTAGCACTACCCATGGGATCCCCACCTTATCCTTACATGAAAACTCAGGGTTCAGGTAACTCTGGGCCAAAAGTGGGGGGAAAAGGGGGCCAAACTCCAAAGTGCCAAAAGATGAGCAGTGACCAGCTTCATGACCCAAGGACAGGAGCCCACGCTGACACAGTGAAGCTAGCCACACATGCTCAGAGCCAGATCTGCCAGTCCCGAGGAGCAGCCGTGCACCCAAGCATGCAAGGGTCCTTCCTCATCATCAGACTGCAGTGCCTGTGGGGATGGGGGTGGGGGGGAGTGCATCAGCGATGTGGCTAACTGCCTGAGCTTGCCCTGTGCCTTGCTCTGTAGGCCAGGGGCTCTAAAAGACATGCACATCATCACTTGTTCCAAGGTATGCACTGAAGCCCCCGCCAGGGGCCCGGGCTTACGGACAGCACGGGTCTCACATACACAAACTGTCAGTAAGTGCTAAGTGCTATGTGCAGAGAACTAAAACAGGAGAGGCGCCAGGGTGGTGAGTGTGGCCTGGATGGGTCAAGGGGAACCTCTCAGAGGAGGTGACATTCAAGCTGAGCCCTGAATGACGGGATTCCCAGATGGGAAGGGCAAAGCCACCTCTCCTGAAACACTGGTATTTAGGACAGGGGTGGCGTGGCTCAATGCAGCCCTGTCCTGGAGTAGATGGTGAGTGGATCCCCACCCCCAGCCAGGAGATTTTGTTAGACTTTAGTCTCTGCAGTGAATAATATTCAACGACATACTGTCTCAGACTACACATATCTCCCCAAGAATTCTGATACCACCCTCACTCCCCAACAAGAGATATGTTCCCCCAAACCCACCCCACCCCCACCGGAGTCAGACTCCTAAGGAGTCCTGGGAAATAGCTGCTCCCCACAAGAAGAGCGGAGGCTCCAGCTCTGTGAGCCCCTCAAGCTCTGACGGGCTTCCTGACGCTCCATGACACTCCAGTGCCAGTGCTAAACCGCCCTCCCCCAAACTCGGCCTATACGCCCTCACCCCAAGGACAGGCACCGTTCCCATGGGCCCCGCCACAAAATAGGCATGGCCCCAGCCAGTGCTCCCTGGTCCCTTTAAAAAGATAAGACCGAGTTCGGAAAGACCCAGACAATGACACAGGCCCTGCAGTCTACAGGGCCCAATGAATGGCCTGGGGACGCTGCTTACATAAGAGCCTGGTTCGAGTAGGGACAGGGCCGTGCCAGCCTGCCAGTCACCGTGACCTACTGAGAGGCCCTTTATCCCTCAGAGGGCTGGGAAAGGCTCGTGGCCCATCTCTAACTAACCACAGGACTGGAAGGCGCAGGGGAGGGGGGAGCCCCAAACACCATCCACCACCCACTAGTCAGTAATAAGGAACAACTACTCTGTGCATTTATGTAACAAACACCTAACACAAGGGCCCCTCAAGGACTTAAAAATAAACCGCCCTCTGAAAACTTTAACTCAGGCAAAATCAACAGAAAAGGGAGTTCATAAAGTCCACAGTTCTCAGGATAAAGTCCACAGGTCTCTGCCCAATTGGCCTCAGCACTCAACATGGGACACCCACAAAGTCTGGCCTCCAGGCCTCGGCACCTGCTGCCCCATATCCCTTCCCTAAAAACCTTCTCCTTCAGGCCTCAGCTTAGATGAAAACATCTTGAGGGCAGAGGCTGTGCTTAGTTCAGCCCAGTATTCCTGGTGCAGGACAGGTACAGAGAAATACATTGGAACAAATGAACTAATGAGTAAATGACAGACGGAAACAGACAAGTGGAACCCCAAACAGGAGCACGCCCGGACCAGGACAGGCTGCCAGTATCCTATGCGGCCGGGGCAGGCCACTGGCAGGTGCAGCGCTGGCAGCCTGCCGCGGGACCAAGTGTGAGGAGGAGCAGGATGATGCAGAACAGGCTGACCACGGCTGGGCTGGACCTGGGGCTCGTGGCCAGCAGGCCACCAAGAAACCAGCTTCCCTCGATCAGGATCACTAAGGACTGGCTCAGCCCAACACATGAGATGCAGTCCTCAGCCAGGTCCCAGCAGCGGCCCCACACTCACCCTTCTGCTCTCCGGGAGCCTGACCACAGGGAGAAGATGCACTCATTCATCCAATCATTCGTTCAACAAGGAGGCACTGGCCAGATGCTGGGGAAGCTGCAGGAATGAGACACAAGGAGTCCCTGCCCTCATAGAGCTCACAGTCTGACCGTTAAGTCCCCAAATGAAAGCGTAACCACAGCCAGAGATGGGCCAGAAGGAGAGGAACGGGGTGCTGGGGGGAGGGGGCAGGGGTCATACTCCAGGTAGGATGGTCCAGGAAGGCCTCTCTGCATGACTTTGAAGCTGAGCTCTCAATAATAAGAAGGGATCAGGCAAAAACAGAGGGAGAGCATTTCTGGCTGAGGAACTGGCATGTGCTCAGGGCAGGAATGTGGCTACGGGTGTTTGAGATGAAAACCAGAAGTGTCGTGATGAATGAGGACAGCAGGGGACAGAGGACGACAAGTCTCTAAGGGATGGTTTTGAGCCACAAGGGCTAAGATCTTCCCACTTACATGGGAGAAGACCCTCTGGCTGCTGCGGGGTGGGGAACATGGCCGGGAGGGGCAAGAAGAGAAGCTGCCCGCCTCGAGTGAGTAGGGTACAACTGACATCAGATGACCAGGCCCACCTGAAGCACCCACTTCTTGGGATGGCTCTTCGTCACAATAAGGCAAAAAGTGGGTTCTGACTGTGCTTGCATTTCGCCAGGGATCTTCCCATAGAGAAAGAGTAGATCATCCCAAAATGTGACTTCCCATGTGTGTGACAGTGTACCAAGACTGATCACGGGCTTCTTCCTCCATCTTCTGGGCATATTATTTAGCATGAACCCATCCCCAGCAGCATGTTCAATGAATCAAGCCTCATGGCCTTGTTCACAGGCAAGTTTAAAGTCATTCAAAAGAGGTCACATGCAGAAAGCATCTCAGATAACTTGACTGACCGAACATCTGTCCAATGATTTGTCCTTAACCACCTAATGTTCTGTATCTTGACTGCGGGCCACCAAGTGTGCTGGGCACTTTACAGCCCCCAGTGGCCCTCCGAGACAGGTGTCCTTATTCTGGCTTCTTAGGTGAGAACACTGAAGCTCAAGCAGGTAAAGTACCTGTCCAAGGGCAGACACGGTGGCCACCAAAGATCATGTCCTTCACGACCACATACTTCATTCTTCCCTGAGTGCACAAGCACCTGGGCCCACCCAGTGTGAAGCCCACTTTGGTCTAGCAAAACCCTGGCTCTGCCACTCACTGTGGGACCAAGGGCGCATCACTTCACTTTTTTGTGGCCCAGTTTCCCCATCTGTCAAACATAGATAAGAATAGTCCCTACCCATAGACTTATTACGAGGATAAAGTGAGTTAACAGATAAAAAGCACTAAGAATAAGTATTACATTAGTAGTGGCTTGATGATGATGATGATGATGATGATGCTCTGGCTGTCCCCGGGTATTAAAACATCCTCAGCTGCCACTGGCAACGTCTGCAAGGTGTTAAGACGGAGGCTGAACTCAACCAACCAGCCCAAGGTCTCTGGCCAAACCTGCCAGTGAAAGTGCAGGGATTCCTAGCACAGTCCCCACTCAGGGCTGTCAACTCTCCGCTTACCTCCCCTCAGGAACCAGCTATTCAAGAGGCTCTGCGTGGCTCAGGGGAGTCCCACCCCCGAGCTCACCCACGCCCACCTCTTCCACCACTCAGATCCTCCCACTCACCTCCCCACCTCAGCCCCACCTCCCTACCTAAGCCCCGCCCTTCCCACCCCTCCCAACCCCAGGCTCTGGGCCTGAGGCACACCCACACAAGAAAGGTCTTTAAACCCCACCGGCTTTCCTGGCTTGCCAGTCCCAATCAGGCTCTCACCTCCAGAATTCCGGGGGGCAAGTCCATCCAATTTTAGGGCCAAGGGAGACCCTCTGCCAGCAGTCCACACTGACCCACAGAGCCCCTCCCATCCTCCCTCCAGGGATGTTCTGTTCTTAGAACAATGGAACAGCCCAGCCCTGCCACCAGCAGCCTCTGGAAGCATCAGCAGGGACAGAAACAAAACAGGCAAACCCAGGTTGAGGCCCAGCTACACTGCTTCCTGACTCTGTGACCTTCTGCAACTTAATTTGTTTCTCTTAGCCTCAGTTTCTTTATGTGTAAAGTAGAAGTAGCACTTGTGCCCACCTGATTCCTCTTCTATGGATGAGGAATCAGACAGACCTGGGTCTGGATCCCGTCTCTACCACGACGTGATACTGGGCAAGTTCCCCTACTTTTCTGAGCCTCGGGTCCCTTATCCACAAATGGGGGGACAAAGAGTACCCACCTCTCAGGTTTTTGGATGGACACAATAAATGTGAACCTGTTCCTGCTATTAATCCAGCAGGATTATCCAGCCCAAGAGGGGATCACAACCAGCATCCCAGCCTATCTGCAAATGCAAAATCAATCCCAAAGGCATTTTTGGAAGGCCTGTTCTTTCGTTGCAGCACGCAGAGGGGTGTGAGAGTGAAGAGACCAAGTAGTGCCACTGTCGGAACACAACACCTTTCTGCAAACAGGCACCAAATTTAAAGTACAAAAGTTCAAAGAGACCCACATATTGAAACAGAGGCTCGGGCGCCTGGGTGGCTCAGATGGTTGAGCGTCTGCCTTCGGCTCAGGTCATGATCCCAGGGTCCTAGGATCGAGTCCCGCATCGGGCTCTCTGCTCCTTGGGAGCCTGCTTCTCCCTCTGCCTCTCTCTCTCTCTGTCTCTCATGAATAAATAAATAAAAATCTTTAAAAAAAAAAAAAAAAAGAAAGAAAGAAAGAAACAGAGGCTCAATAGTCAGAAAAACCCTAATTACACCTCACCTATTCCAAAAGGACACAAGAATTCACAAGAAAAAAAGTACAAAAAATAGCAGACACCCAAGATCCCACCTCCCAGATTTAACAGATATTTACATTAGATTCCTTTTTTTTTCAATAAAACAGACATAGCTGAGGCCCTCCCCACCCCCTCTCTCCACTCCCTCTTTCCCCAAGCAATGGTTCCCCTGTGCAATTCCCACACATTTCTGACCTCTAACTGCAATTTATCCTTTTCTTATATACATATCCATGAGCAGTACACATAAATCTCCTCTGGTACTTTTTTAAATATATAGAATCTTTTGCAACCCGCTTTTTTCCACTCAACAGGATGTCTGGAGATTTATTAAAGGACTGGGTAATCAAACTAGATTTTCTTTCATATACTGGAATTGTGCACAACAGTAAAAATAAATGAACGAGAGCTATATGTAGCACCTCCGCTTTTATGCATATCCTTTCATGATATATTTCCAGCAATTTCATAATGTTCTTTAATACTGGCCTTTGCTTTCCCAACTAAACAGGTTCACTTGCCCCCAAAGAGCAGCCACAGAAAGGCTCAAGCTGTCCTGGTCACACAATTATTTACTAAGTGGCAGAGCTAGGATTCCACCCCAAGCCTGTCCAAAGCCCACACACCTATGACACAATGACAGGTCGGTCTCCTTTCTCCTTAATTTTTGCCGTCCTGCCCAGTTTTCTGGCTCTAAACAATTGCCCCTAGACCAGAACTCTACTTCCAGAGCTTCCACATACTTATTCCTGTGGAGGAAGCTGAAGCAAAACTGGCCTCAGACAAGTACTATGTTGGTCTAGGATATCTGCAAAATAAGCACCAATAAAACTACCCTTTTTGTGGGGGTGGAAAATCCTAAATGAGGGCAGCAGGGACCCCGAGAGGATGAGGCTTCCTCATCTCCAGGTACCCAGCTAAAGGAAGTGGGCAGTGATCTGGGCTCAAAGAGACTGAGAGGCACTGATCTTCCTGGGGAATTAACAGGCTCATTTACAAGATGCAGCAGCTGTTTTTCCAGTTACCACTGGAATCATTACTTTGACTCTCATCTGCAATGGCAAAAACAGCAACAAAAAATATATATCCTGTAGCCTGGGATAAGCAGGATAAGCAGTTCCCTTATCAACCCTGCTCTGAGCCCAAGACAATCCCAAGGTCTGCTCTGGCCTTCCAAGGAAACAACTTCAGCCAGGGCCCAAGGGTGACCTGTTCTATCTGCTTCATCTCAGGCCTGAAGGGATACTTTTTCTTGCTGGATCAAAGAGGGGAAATTGGCAGTGACAGTAAACGGTTATTGAAACAGCAACAAATCCCCCCTCCAGCTGGAACCCTACCTGCCATAACATCAGACATCAGCGCTCATTAACTCACTGCATGACACTCGGCGGGATTCACACTTTTCTGAGCATCACTTCTACGCTTTGTAAACTGCACTTCATAATCTCGAGGTCTCTCTCGGAGCCACAAAGGTCTTTTGAGGAAGGCCATCCCCTCAGTGGACAGGGGGTCACTTGGGGTGGAAAGATGGACTTAGTCCTGAATAGAAATATATTCTTTTTTTTTTTTTAAAGATTTTATTTATTTATTTAATAGAGAGAGAGAGCGAGAGAGGGAACACAAGCAGGGGGAGTGGGAGAGGGAGAAGCAGGCTTCCCGCAGAGCAGGGAGCCCGATGCGGGGCTCGATCCCAGGACCCCGGGATCATGACCTGAGCCGAAGGCAGACGCTTAACGACTGAGCCGCCCAGGAACCCCGAAATATATTCTTTGATGTAGATCATTGAAACCTTTACTCAAACTTTGTTAAATGTGAGTGAAAGCATCCCTGCTATTTTTATAGATCTGCAACAAACACTTGAAGTAAAACTAATCTGCTTGCTGTGAAATTGGGCCACAAGACAAGGGCTCCTCTCACACAGAAACTGTAGCTATCACCTCAGACAGTACTTGGCAAATGTTAGCAAAGAATAATAGACGACACAGCAAAATACCTAATTTTTTTCCTTCAAGGTCACTTTGGGGTTTTTGTTTGTTTAATACATTTTCTTTTTTTTTTTAAGATTCTATACATTTATTCATTTATTTATGAGAGAGATAAGGGAGGACGCGTGCATGCTCATGGGCAGAGGGGAGCAAAGGGAGAGGGACAAGCAGACTCCACGCTGAGCATGGAGCCAGATGCGGGGGGCCTATCCCAAGACCCCAAGATCATGACCCGAGCCAAAACCAAGAGTCAGACACCCAACCGAATGAATCACCCAGGTGCCCCTCCCAGGTCACTTTGAACAGTGGGTTTGAAGCTCCCCCTTCCTTCTGGGAGGGAAAAGACTTCAGTAAGATAGAACATGTTCTCCAGTCCAAACCATGGGCCTCACGCTGTACCCAGCTTCTGGAAGAAAAGTGCTCATGTCAAGGGTCCTCAGAGGCCTACTTTACCTGACTGCTAAGTAAGATAGCTAAAACTACATTTTGCAAGATGCCACAAGGATCTTCCATCCTGCATCTTTTGTACTGTGGCTTTTTCCCCAGGATTGTAACAGGGTTTGAGAGGGAAAACTAGATTAGAACTTTATTCTATAGGGGCGCCTGGGTGGCTCAGTTGTTTAAGCGACTGCCTTTGGCTCAGGTCATGATCCCGGGGTCCTGGGATCGAGCCCCACATCGGGCTCCCTGCTCTGCGGGAAGCCTGCTTCTCCCTCTCTCACTCCCCCTGCTTGTGTTCCCTCTCTCGCTGTCTCTCTCTATTAAATAAATAAATAAAATCTTTAAAAAAAAAAAAAAAAGAACTTTATTCTATAATCATAGAGTTGAATGGGGCATCAGACATTGGATCCTATCTCCTCACCCCTGGTACTATGTCAAAAATGAGTGAGGACTTCTAGGGTAAAGCTTTCGAAGATTCTGGGTAAATTACCAAAAATAATAATTATAAAAGAGACAAACACAGGTAGTGGTATTCAACTTGTAAACAAAAACAAGGAATCTCTTTCACTTATATGTGAGGTACCTAATGTGGTCAACTTCATAGCGATAGAAAGCAGTTTGGTGTGAACGCCTGGGTGGCTCAGTCGGTTAAGGTTCCAACTCCTGATCTCAGCTCAGGTCTTGATCTCAGGGTCATGAGTTCAAGCCCTGCATTGGACTCCACGCTGAGTGTGGAACCTACTCAAAAAAAGAGAGAGAAAGAAAAAGAAAGCAGTATGGCGTTGCAAGAGGCTGAGCAGAATGGGGAACAGGGAGTTACTGTTTAATTGGTACAAAGTTTCAGTTTTGCAAAATCAAAAGGAAAGAGTTCTGGAGGTGGATGGTGGTGATGGTTGCACAATGTGAATGTACTTAATGCCACTGAACTGGACACTTACACTTACAATGGTTAGATGGTAAATTTTACGTTATGTGTATTTTGCCAGTTTCTTAAATTGAGGAGAGAAAAAAAGATCTCTCTATCTGCTAGTTTTCATTTGGGGACCAGCATGGCCTAGGAGCTGGCAACTAAGACTCTGGAGTCCTGAGTTCCTCCCTCTGTTCTGCATTTATCATCTGGAGGCCTTTGGGCAAGTCATCTGACATCTCTGAGACTCTCTCTTCATCTATAAAAATGGGAATAATAGCCTCCGATCTCAGAGGCCTATGAGGACAACAAAATAAAGTAACAGAATCTCACAGCACAAGAATAATCACATGCTAAATTATTATTATGCGTTTAAATAATAAATTAGTTTATTACTTAATGTTACTTAAAAGTCAGTAATGATCAAATAATTAAATTATTAATATTATATTATCAGCTTTTCGCTAGGCGCATCAGAAGACTTCGTTTTAACGGGAAAAGAAGCCCAAGTTAGGAGTCAGAAGACCTGGGCTTCGAATGGCTGTGCCCGTGAGATTTCTCTCTGGTGACACGGAGGAATTGACTGAGATGATCTCTTAGATTATCAAAGAGCAAGATCAGCTTTGCTGCTCGGCGGGAGCCAGCCCTGGAACTGCACCTCCCTCACCGCCTAAGCTTCTCGGGGAACCCGGTCGAGGAAAGGGGTCCAAAGGTCATGCGCAAGAAGGCTGATTGCAAATCCCCTTCCTAAACCTGAGGAGTCGGCATGGTGCAAGCTTGTACAAGACACCCACGAATCGGGAGCAAGCGTCCCGTATCTTTGCTCTTCCCCTGCCAAGTCTGTCCCAGCCCGCTGGGGGAGCTACAAGGAACCTGCCAGCTTCCCAGACCCTGCAGAGACCCCAAGAAAAGGCAACCCCAAAACAGCCGGGGCTGCAGAATTATAAATACTCTTTGCACATGCGCATTGCAATTTACGAGTGGCCGCGGGGCACAACGCGCGCCCACTGCGCCTGCGCGTCCGGGCAACCTTTGGGGCACAGGAGCAGAAAGGTGGGTCCCGTGGTCCCGCGAAGAAAAACGAACGAGTCTGCGGCGGCAGCTCAGTGCGGGTTTTCTCGTTCCTTACCTCATAATGCTTCATGGTTCCCTCAAACGGCCCCTACTGCGCTCCTGCCGCTGTCTACAGGCGCGCGACCAGGAACAGAACTCCTCACGCGCTGGCGACGGCCGCGCGAGACTAACCTCGCTTCCGCTTCGGCCCCGCCCCTCCCTGCCGCGCGCGCCCCTACAGCCAATCAGCGCGCGGGGCGCTCACCTCCGACCCCGCCCCGCGAGGCTGGTCTTGAGCAAGGACTAGCCGCTCTCGCCATGGGGCTGGCCAATCAGCTTGCGGAACACACCGAGGGGGAGGAGCGCAGGCCCGACGGGACTCGCAGAAAAGTGCTTGGCCACCCACCAATCAAAATGAGGCCTCGGAGCCGCGCGCCCCTTCCCCGCCCCTTGGTGGCGTCGCTGTGGAAACCAAGGGAAGCGACGGTTACCTTACAGCTGGGGGCGGGAGCAAAAAGTTGAGTGACAGGGAGGGCAGCATCCGCATGGCGGGAGGCGCGACTGTGTGAATTCCCAGGTGGGCAGCCCCCTGGGTAATGGGGAGCAACCTGAAAGGGCTAGGTGCTGGGGGCGTGTGCTGGGAAGCCTGGATGGAGAGGCCTTCCGGCGCGGGGACCCTCATCTGTCATGAATGGGAGGGAAAGAAAGGGGAAATGACGAAAAGCCCTCGGGGAATCCCCCAGCTTACAACCTGAGTCCTGGCCCCATTCTGGGGGGTGCAAGCCCCGCCCCGTAGGCCGGGGGCGGACACTTGTCTACCTGTGCTGTCTAGTATGGTCATCACTGGCCAGAGGTGGCTAGTGAGCCCTTGAAATGTGGCTGGTGCAAATTGAGATGTGCTGTAAATGTAAAACACGCACCGATTTCTAAGACTTCGTATGAAAAGGAGACTGTAAAAAAAAATCTCATTAATAACCTTTTATGTTAATTATAAGTTGAAATGATAATATTTTAGATATATTGGATCAACACAGATTATTACAATTAAGTTCCCCTGTTTCTTTTTACTTTTTTAAATGCCTGTTAGAACATTTAAAATCAGGTTGCCTGGGTGGCTCAGTCGGTTAAGCATCTTCCTTGAGCTCAGGTCATGATCTTGAGGTCCTGGAATCGAGCCCCATCTGCTTCTCCCTCTCCCTCTGTGCCCTCTCCCTCTATCTCTCACATAAATAAATAAAATCTTTAAAAAAAAAATTTTTAAATCACAGAACTGGCTTGCATTTGTGGTTGGCAGTTATGCTTTACTGGACACTGCTGGTCTGGGGTCATGCCATGCTTTTGCTCCTTTGATTATTTGTCATGAGCAGGCTGGGGAAGTTGGATGCCAACACACACACACACACACACACACACAGCCTCCTGCACACACTCAAGATTTCAGGACAAGGTAAGTAGCACCTGGCACCCTCCCTCACCTTCTTTCCTTTCTCATTCCAGACCCTGCCCCTGAGCCTTCATCAACTGTGGAACCCTCTGGAACTTAGAGGCTGGACATCAGAGACGTGGTGAGAAGTCCTCAAAGGTAAATCACTGATTCACAGAGGAGCAGGGTGGGGCAAGGTGAGTCAGTGCTTAGCACTTAGTCATCCAGGTTCAGTTCTGGAAACCTCTAAAGCTACAACTTTTGGGGACCTGTGGCTGTGGTCTTCAGAAAGTCACTATCTTTTTCACCAGGCCTAGCTGGGCAAAAGAGATGAAAACATGAAAGTGTTTTATAATTGTGCTTCAAAACACAGATCTTGGGGCGCCTGGGTGGCTCAGTTGGTTAAGCGACTGACTTCGGCTCAGGTCATGATCCCAGGGTCCTGGGATCGAGCCCCGCATCGGGCTCCCTGCTCAGCCTGCTTCTCCCTTTCCCTCTACCTGCCGCTCTGCCTACTTATGCTATCTCTCTGTCAAATGAATAAATTTTTAAAAAAATTTTTTTCTGTTGGCAGTTATAGGGTTGAGATCCTTTGTGTCCTGACAGGCTTCACTCCCTGCCCTCATTGAGGGGGACAGGAGGAGTAATCACTTAGAAACCAAAAGTTAAAATCTTACCAGTTGACTTACTTGAGACATCTAATTGTGTAGCGCTGAGGCGCACAGTTGAACCCCTAAAGTTCAGCCAAGTTTTGCTACTTTGCCCTGTCAATTTCCAGCTTCTCTAATGGGGGCTGGGTTGGTGTGTATTCTGTATTGCTGCATCCCAACTAGGTAAGGTGTGCGGGGTCCAAACAGATGTCTTTTGGGGCAGAGTCCACATACATTCCTACAGACTCAGAACATTCTGGAATTTACCCTTCAAGACTGTTTTCCTGAGCCCCACGCTCACTCACTAGGTACCAAATCATTTTGTGAACCTACTCTGCTGTGCGCCGACAAGGGCATACAAATAATTTCCACCCTCTCCTCACCCACAAGAAGCTCATAGAAAGGCAGGATCCAGCTTAGAAAGGACAATTCCTCTTTGTTTTTGACAGATATTGCAGGTGCAAGGACTCCTTATTGGCCTCATCTGGCTTCCAGTAACCAGGCTGTCAGCAGAAATAATATCCACCTTCAGAATGAAGACTGGCCACTTTGTTCAAACCATTCTTGAGTCTGGCTCCTTTCACTAACATAATGCACTATGCCTGTCAGTTAGGGACAGCTAGACCCTGCTTGTGTCCTCAGCACCCCCAGCACAGTGGCTAATTCATAACAGTCACAACTAGTTTGCTGAGCCAACTGTAATAAGCCCCTTACAGCAATTTCCAAAGGGGAAATTCCAGAAAGGTCTGGTGCTGTGGCAGTGCCGAAGGATAAGCAGGGGGCTCCTTGGATCTCAGATTTGGGGGAACCCATGGTCATTTGAATGTTGAAGTTCTGGTGTGTCTGTCTCACAAGCGCCTTTTGTATTTCCCAGGTGCAGGTAAGGTAGGATCTTGATTTCTCTGGGAACCTGGCTTGGCTTGTTTTGGGGTATGTGATGGAGCTGGTTCAAGCTGTGTGAGAGAAGGTGAAGCCTAGAGTGGACAAGCCAGGGCTGGTTAGCAACTTTCCACTGTGTCAGGAACCCCAGAGAGAGGCTAACCAAGTCCTACCCTGTCTTGCCTTTTTTATTTGTTTTTAAGTCCATAGAATTTTCTTTTTATTGAGCTATAATTTACATACAGTAAAATTTACCTTTTTTAGTGTACAGCTCTGAATATATACAGTTGTGTAACTAACATCACAGTTCAGATATGGAACATTTCCACCATCCCCCCAAATTCTCCTGTCTCCCTTTGTAGCACATCCCAGCCCAGGGCAACCAGTGATGTGCTTTCTGCCTAAATACTTTTACCTTTTCCAGAATGCCTTATAAAATGGAATCACAAGAGTAGGACTCAGACAGCCTTTTGAGTCTGGCTCCTTTCACTAACATAATGCATTTGAGTTTCATCTGCATTGTTTTCTGTACCAGTAGCTCAGTCCTTTCTTATGGCTGAATATATTCCATCATGTGGCTAGACCACAGTTTGTTTATCCATTCTCCCACTGAAGAACATTTAGGTTTTAATGACTGTTGATAATTACAAATCAAGCTTTGATAAACATCGCTCATGGGCTTTTATGTGAACATAGGTTTTTTTGGTTGTTTTTTTTTTTTTTGAGAGAGTCACTGTCTTTTTTTTTTTAATTTTATTTTATTATGTTAATCACCATACATTACATCATTAGTTTTTGATATAGTGTTCCATGATTCATTGTTTGCATATAACACCCAGTGCTCCATGCAGAACGTGCCCTCCTCTTTAATACCCATCACCAGGCTAACCCATCCCCCCACCCCCCTTCCCTCTAGAACCCTCAGTTTGTTCCTCAGAGTCCATGGTCTCTCATGGTAGGTTTTTATTTCACATGGTATTCCACCAGGGGTGGGATTGTTGGTTCATATGGCTATAGTGCTTTTGAAGGTCTTTTTGATGAAGAGAAGCAGAGTTGAAAACTCATTTTCTAAAAAGGAAGGCTTTATCATCATCTGAATCACACTGTATGTGAGCTGAGTGCTTACCATAAACACTGAGTGTGCTAAACACTTTACACTTCAGCATTTTGCTCACTGGGTGACCTCAGGCAAGTCACCATGACCTCTCAGAACCTCGGTTTTCCTACCTGCAAAATGCAGGTAACACTAGGCCAACCCCATAGGATTATTGCAAAGATTAAATGAATTAATACATATGGAGCACTTGGAGCCAGCTTGGCACATAGTAGGGCCGTGTCAGTGTCAGCTGTTATTATAATGTTCATTTCCTGGCCCCTCTCAATTTCATCCCCATAGCAACCGTGGGAGTTAAGATCTATTCTAATCTCCATTTTATGGAACACACACCTAATGCTCCAAGAGATCAAGCAAGTTGTGCAAGATCACACAGGCAGTAAATAAGTAAATAGTGGGTCCCAGATTTCAGCTGAGGCTGACTGACTCCAGACTCACCTCCTTTGTTCCTATATCAGCCCGGGTTCTCCTAAAGAAACAGAACTGGGATATATGTGTTTGTGAATGTGTGTGTGTGTGAATTAAAAGACGTATTTCAAGGCATTGGCTTACATGATTGTGGGTGCTAGCAGGGCAAGTCTGAAATCTGCAGGGCAGATCAGCAGGCTAGAAACTCTTGGCCAGGAGCTGACACTTCTTCCTCAGGGAAACCTCAGTATTATTTGCTTTCAAAGCCTTTCCACTGATTGGATGAGACCCATCCCCATTATCCAGGATCATCTCCTGTACTTAAGTCAACTGATTATAGACATTAACTTAACCACATCTACAAAATACTTTCACAACAACACTTAGATTAGTGTTTAACTGAACATCTGGGTACTATAGCCCAGCCAAACTGATGCATAAAATTAACCATCTCATCTTCTCTGAGTTGAGAGCTCAAGGTCTGTGGAGGCCACTTTTCCAGTAACATACTGAAGTGTCCAGTGAGTGTCCAGGACAAAAAATCCTAAGGAGAGGTGTTGGGGTTATTTTGTGTATTTTGGGGAGCATACGAAAATTCCTGAACATGACTCAGGCTTACTCAAGGAAGGGGGAGTCCCCAGCCCTAAGTTTGCCTCCAAATACAAAGACACACAAAGCCTTGTGAAGACCTTTGGAGGTCTTCACATTTGTAACTCTAAATTAAATTTATACTATGAAATACTAGCATGTAACCATGAGGAAGTTCACAAGTGCTGGGTTTTCCTTCACGATGAGAACTCTCCTGCTATTTATTTATGTAACTTATTTTTTTATTTATGTAACTTTTTAAAATTTGAATTATTTCTCCCCTATGATGGTTCAGGACCCCTGCTGTACTATACTGATGAATGCCCAGCCCAGACCCGTCATCCTCCCAGGTTGGCCAGTGTATGCACTAATCCAGTCCTTACTGACATGGTTACCTTTGGTGGGGTCAGTGAGTGGCCAAGGATGGCAAGCATCCCCCAACTGGAAAGCAGGGGAAAGCCATGGTCTTCTTTCTCAGAAGTCTCAGCTTACACCAGGGCGGCAGTCACCAGAAGCATTTTGCTGTGGTGCTGCCAGAAAGGGGGTGGCTCAGCAGCCCATCATTCAGCAAGATGGTTAGTCACCCCTTTGATAGTACTTCCTCTGTGCCAGGTCTGTCCTATGCATTTTACAAATGTTGACTCACAAGGCAGGTACAACTACCACCCCCATTGTACAGATGAGGGAACTGAGGCCCCAGATCGTTCAGTAACCAGCCCAAGGTCATGCAGCCAGGAAGTGCTGAAACTGGGAATGAAACCTGCTGTCTGGCCCAGAGCCAGCGTCACACCACCCTCCCCTCCCAAGTAGGTCTTCCAGGAACCTCCCACCTCAACCACCACCACTACCTACCCCTTCTTTCCTATGGCCTTCTCAGGTGGTACCCCTTTCTGAGGCTCCTTTCCCCATCAGCCCTTTGACCACAGGCACCCCAGACTCTCAGAGCCAAAGGGGATCATAGACCCTCAGAGGTGTATGACACATCCATGTCCCCCCAAATCATAAATGTAGTAGGGATAAAAATGAAGCAGGTGCATTAAAAACAGGCAGGAATACTTATGAAGTGTCCACTGTGACTGGGTGCCAAATACTGGCAACTGCAGGTTGGGAGGGAGGTGTTTTAGCATGAAGACCAAAGCACAGGATAATTTCAGATTTCAGTGACAGGTGGTATTGAGAAAATGGTAAAGTGAAAGGCATGAGGAGCCTTTTTCCCCGGAGAAATCACTCCGGGGAGGTGAGCTTTGTTCCCGGGGCCTCACCTTGCTTTATAGGAACCTGTAAGGTGAGGACAGGGACAGTCCTGGGGCTCCTAATTTCATTCTCCCCATAGCCAAGAAAAGAGGGCGGGTGGGTATTTTTATTGCCTTGTTACAGAAGTCGGAGTAAGGGGGTACCTAGGGCAAGGCAAGGTTAACCACCTTGCTCAGAATCACCCGGGGCGGGGTCCCGGGAGGCCGTGAGAAGCTGGCGAGCGGTTCTACCGTCACCTGGGGAAGGGCGGGGCAGCCTCGAGGGGCGGGGCCGCATTCAGCCCCGCCCCCTCCCGAGCGGTGTGTCGTAACCTATTGACCCAGGCTGGGGACAGCGCACGCGGCCGGCGGGGGTCAGCGAAGGCAGTGAAAGAAGGTCGTGATTGGCTCCCCATAAGGTGGGCGGGGCCTTCGTCGCTCGGTGCGCGCGCCGCGGGGAGGCGTTGCCGAAGGCGGAGTGGGAAGGAGCATGGCCGCGCGCTGGCGGCCGTTGGCGGCACAGCCCCGCCCCGGACGTCGCGCGTCGCGGACTGGGAGGCAGCGATTGGTCGGAGCGGCGCGGGGGGCGGGGCGGAAGGTTCTGGAGGGGGCTGGCGGGCTCTGGAAGCTTCCGCCGGATGGGTATATAGAGTCCGGGACGGGGCGGCGGCGAAGCCGGGGTGCGGCGACAGCTGGGCGGTGGGCCGCAGGCGGGGGCTATGGGCAAGGACTATTACCAGACGCTGGGCCTGGCCCGCGGCGCGTCGGACGAGGAAATCAAGCGGGCTTACCGCCGCCAGGCGCTGCGCTACCACCCGGACAAGAACAAGGAGCCCGGCGCCGAGGAGAAGTTCAAGGAGATCGCCGAGGCCTACGACGTGCTCAGCGACCCGCGCAAGCGCGAGATCTTTGACCGCTACGGGGAAGAAGGTGCGTGCGCGCGCGGCTAGGGGCGCGCCCTCGCCGTTTGACAGGAGGAGAAACCCAGGCCCCGCGGCCGGGCTGTGGCATCCCCGGGGGACGCCCCGGGCCCGGTGGGCGAGCGGCCCCCGCCCTCCGGCCACGCGGGCCTCCGCCTTCGGATTGGCGGCCTCCCGATGGGAGGAGGAGTCCTGGCCGCGCTGCTTGCGCAGAAGCTTCTAGCATGTCTGCGGTTGCCCCTCCCTTGGCGCCTCCACCCACGTCCCCGAGCGGTCCCGGGGGTGCGGGTGCGGACGGGGGGAGGACCGAAGCTGAGCCGGGCCCGTGGCACCGCGGCCCCGGCAGTCCGGGACTCACCTGAGCCAAGGTGGCAGGCCTGGCATCCAGGGGCGTAGGGTGGGGCTTCTGGCTGCGCGTCGGGCTCGACCTGCGAGCGGCGAGCCTGCGGATGAGCGCGCGGATTAGCGCCGACCTCGCCCCGGGGCCCCTGTGAGGGCGGAGTGAGGTAATCCCCGTAAAGTGCTTACCTAACTTGGTGCCAGGCACGTAGATGGCAGCCAGCACACGAGCGCAGTCCAGGTGCAGGGAGCCGTGGCACCCGCCTCTGCCCGGCCTCCTCGGCGCAGGCCTCTCGGGCCAAGAGAAGGAAGCTGTCTTGTTGTCCACTTGCCCGTGGATGACTCAGACTGGTTTCTGGGCTGAGTCTTAAGAAATAAAGTGGCTTTTTATGTAAGGATGGTGGCAATCAGTGCCAGGGTGTGAGAATTTGAAAAGCTGCGTTTATCGTTTTGCTTTCATTTCTGCTCCTCACACATTCTTAGTTCTTGAGTATTTCTAAGAGTAAACACTTACTGAGCACTGATCCTGGAGTGCCTTTTTTATCTGATCTTTTTTTTTTTTTTTAAAGATTTATTTATTTATTTATTTGACAGAGAGATAGCACAAGTAGGCAAAGAAGCAGGCAGATGGAGAGGGAGAAGCAGGCTCCCCGCAGAGCAGGGAGCCGGATGCGGGACTCGATCCCAGGACCCTGGGATCATGACCTGAGCCGAAGGCAGCCGCCCAACCGACTGAGCCACCCAGGCGCCCCTCATCTGATCTCTTAATGAATTTTTTGTAAGTTTTCATCTCTTTGTGGGGAGGATAGGTCAGTCAAGAAGTGGAAATTCCGTGGCCTCTGCGGGGAGCCCTTGAGCCCCTTGCCACTGTCCTGGCACACTGAAGTACCTGGAGGGGGCGATTGGGAGTCCGACTCTGGCTTAGGGTTCTTCTTTACTCTTCCTGACAGGCTAAAAAAAAATTCCACCCCCCACCCTTCATGGTTCTCAAGTTTTTTTCCCTTAGTGAAAGCTCCTCGATGGGGCACCTGTTGGTTAAGCGACTGCCTTTGGCTCAGGTCATAATCCTGGAGTCCCAGGATTGAGTCCTGTATTGGGCTCCCTGCTCAGCGGGGAGTTTGCTTCTTCCTCTGACCCTTTCCCCTCTCATGCACACATGCTCTCTCTCTCATTCTCATTTTCTCTCTCTCAAATAAATAAAATCTTTAAAAAAAAAAATTTTTAGAAAGCTTCTCGAGAGAGGAAAGAGAGAAGCTCACCACCAACCATCTGATTTCTTCTGATTTTGCCTTTCAGGTCTAAAGGGTGGTGGCCACAGTGTTGGGAGCAGTGGTGGTGCTAACGGTACCTCTTTCAGCTACACATTCCATGGAGACCCTCATGCCATGTTTGCAGAGTTCTTCGGTGGCCGAAATCCCTTTGACACCTTTTTTGGGCAGCGGAATGGGGAGGAAGGCATGGACATTGATGACGCGTTCTCTGGCTTCCCCATGGGCATGGGTGGCTTCACCAACGTGCAGTTTGGCCGTTCCCGTCCAGCCCAAGAGCCCACCCGAAAGAAGCAAGATCCCCCCGTCACCCACGACCTTAGGGTCTCGCTTGAAGAGATCTATAGCGGCTGTACCAAGAAGATGAAAATCTCCCATAAGCGGCTGAACCCCGATGGAAAGAGCATTCGCAATGAAGACAAGATCTTGACCATCGAAGTGAAGCGGGGGTGGAAAGAAGGGACGAAAATCACCTTCCCCAAGGAAGGCGACCAGACCTCCAACAACATTCCAGCTGACATTGTCTTTGTTTTAAAGGACAAGCCACACAATATCTTTAAGAGAGATGGTTCTGATGTCATTTACCCAGCCAGGATCAGCCTTCGGGAGGTAGGATACTAATAAGTAGAGTACTATGTGTGGAGGGAGATGGTTGGTTTTTGAAGTTGTTAGGTATTTGGTTGACAGGTATGTCTGAGCACTTTGGAGCCAGGCTTGGGAGGATACAGCAAAAACAAGACTGACCAGGGCTCTGTTTTCCCAGAGCTTTCCAGATCTGGGGGCAAGGTCTTAGCTACAGGGGCCTGATGGTGCTTCCCCTACATCAAAAAGCTTCTGGGCAGGAGTTGAGCATCCTAAGCTGCCTTCCATCTAACGTTCTTTCTTTGCTCTCTAAGGCTCTGTGTGGCTGCACAGTGAACGTACCCACTCTGGACGGCAGGACCATACCCGTTGTGTTCAAAGATGTCATCAGGCCTGGCATGCGGCGAAAAGTTCCTGGAGAAGGCCTCCCCCTCCCCAAAACGCCCGAGAAACGCGGGGACCTCATTATTGAGTTCGAAGTAATCTTCCCTGAAAGGATTCCCCAGACGTCAAAAACCGTACTTGAGCAAGTTCTTCCAATATAGTCACCTGTGTTTCCCAAGGACTGACCAGGGACCTTTCCAGAGCTCAAGGATTTCCGGACCGTTCCACCAGTTGTGGACCCGTGAGAGGGCGGGAGGGCCCAGGGAGGGCTTTCGTACTGCTGAATGTTTTCCAGAGAATATATTACAATCTTTCAAAGTCGTGCACTAGACTTAAGTGGTTTTTCGAGCGATAGGGCGGCAGGTGGTGGTGACAGCAGGAGAAGGCATTCCAGTCTGTCACACTGGTTCCTGCAGCCCTCCCGGGATGCGCCCACACCCTCCTCCAGGCCCTGCCCATGGCCGAGAGAGAGGCAGAACCCACAGCTGGACTTGATGCGTCTGTAGTCCCTTGACTTGTGGCTGTTAGGTGGTGTCAACCTGCCGTCTTGGTTACCAGACCCTGTACACGCCTCAGTTTCTGTTGTGTGATCGGTTCGTGTTTTATTCTGTAAAATAGTCTCCCACGTCTTGCTCTTCCCCTGAAGAATCCTATTTTCTCTTTTGTCATCTCAAATTGAGAACCAACTTAGATTGTTTTTGCAAAACTGCCCGGCCGGCGCCCACAAGCAATACCTCTTGTTCCAGCAGGACCAAGGGAGCCAGCCTTATGTGAATGAGCTGCATAGACACTTCTCCCTGGAGGGTCAGGGGCCCTGGACAGAGCAGGGGACCTTCTTGACCCCTGACTCTGAGGCCGAGTGCACTCACTTATGGGTCACACTTTTTATTTTTTATTTTTCTTTTATCTGTAAGGCAATCTTTTGGCACACCTGGGGCTTACAGGTGGCCCAGGTGATTTTTCATTTAATGAACTCTGGACTCTTTCAAAAGGATCTGATCCTTTTGAATTTTGCACAGCTCTAGATATAATCCCTTTTGATAAAAGGGTCTTTGCTTCTGATTGCAGGAGCACTGTGGAACGTCTGTAAATATGTTTTTATAATTCTGTGTAATGTTGGTGTGCCCTCAAAGGAAACCAGTCCACGGCAGCTGCTGCTCTCTGTACAGGGCCACGATGGAATTCAGAAGGAACCTTGGGAGTTGGGAGGGGGGCCGGGTTGGAACAAGTGTCTGTTCCCTGCAGGCCAGTCTGGTGCTCAGACCTTCAGACTCATTGTAAGTTGCCACTGCCAACACGAGACCAAAGCGTGTGACTTGTCAATGTGCAGCACGACAGCATTAAAGACTGATGCTAAACCTCAGGGGAGCGGTCCTGCGACTCTGTTTGAGGGTTTTGCTGACGGGCTGGTGCGGTGGCTGGGCGTCCCTCCAGAGGCAGGCAGGGTGGAAGGGAAGGGCCGGGGAAGGGGAGGGTGGGTGGGCACGGAGGCAGGAGTCCTCTGCAAGGGAGAGATAAGTCTCCCTTCCTGGGCTGCATGCGGAGTAGAGAACGTCATCCCATCTGGACTCGATCCAGGCACCCAAAGAGCCCTGTGGATTTAAGAACTGGTTTTACGAAGGTTGGGCCGGAGTTAATTCCCTTTCCCATCTTCCAGGGCCCGGTTGCTGGGGCCCAGGGGAGGTGCGTGGTCTGCCCTTATGATCCCCCTCCACTCCTTTCTTGCTAGAACAGGCTGGGTGTCAGGCAGGCCCTGGCCAAACCAGACGAATTCCAGCCCAGGGCTGACTCCGCCCTGGAGAAGACCCATTTCCGGCCCTGGCTTCATTGGCAGGCCACTGAAGCTGCTTTTCCTTTGTAACTTTTTTTAAGGAACTGGTTTTATTACAAGGTAAGTAATTATATAGGCTTAAAACAACGTATTGCTACTTTGCTACAAAATGTCTTGAAGTAAAAACTTAAATAACAGCCTGTTTAAAATCAACCCAGGAGTGGCTTTCCCTTCCTACTGAAACAATCTAACCACTGAAAATGGTGTAGGAGCTGCGTTGTCCAAGAGAAGTTTCTGCAAGTGATGGGAATGTTTTCTATCTGTAAATGAAAATGCTTTAAGATTCAATAAAATACATTGAGCTTCTCAGTTGCTGCAGTCACACAGCCAGTGGTGGCTGTCGGACGGCGGAAATGCAGAGGGCTTCGTCCCCAGATGTAGGCTATGCCGCAGTGAGCCCAAAGGACACCATTCTAGTTGGGAGGTGACCTTGCACATCAGGGCCAAAAGAGGTTTACCGAACTGCCTCAGGCACCCAAGATGATATTTACTACAGAATTGGCCCTGGCCTCGGTCGGAGTCACAGACCCCCAGGAGTACCATCCCTGCGCCCCAGTCTCTACTTACATAGCAGGTCCTTGTGACCTTCGCGTCAAAGTCACCGACACAGAAGTGCACAAAGCCTCTAAGTACACACGGTTCTGAGAACTAGAAAGAACCTACCTAGAGCGGTGCGTGGGGCAGTGGGTCTCTTGAGGAAACTGTTCATAGTGAAGGGGACAGAGAGGACTCAGGTGGGCAGAAAACCTGCCCCTCAGACCCGTTACTTGGCCAGAGTGGACTGAGCTGTGTGTGTCCAGAGGTGTCCGGTGTATGTGCTGGCAGACTTCACCCTCGCCTCCTCGGCTTCCCTGGAACAGATTGGCTGTACTTTCCCATGTGGACTCTCAGCACATTTCAGAGCCCCTTCTGTGTCGGTATGTGTGGAGCTGCCTCTTTTTAACCCACTCACCTGAATCCACCATACCTGCAGGGTCGCGTTATAACGTGATTTAAACAGTACGAAACTCAATGTACGTTTGGCCTGTGAAGAGAAGTTGAGTCCCCTCCATCCTCTGGGCCTACAGTTCCCTTTCCTGCTGTCCGCAGTATGGGCAAGCCATGGCATCAGAGAGCTTTTCCTTTAGAAAAAGAAGAAAATAGACTTTGGGGCATTCTCTGAGAGTCTGTTTATATAAGCATAAGCATAATTTCTAAATTTCTAGGGTCTTTTTGGCTATGTAATCACAGTACTAAACTCTGGACGGGACAGAATGAAAATCCTCTCCCCCACCCTGCAGTTCAAGTCCACCCTCAGCAAATGTCTCCAGTTTCTCACGTACCTTTCCTGAGATGCCGCACAAATCAACTTTTTTTTTTTTTTAAGATTTTATTTATTTGACAGACAGCGAGAGGGAACACAAGCAGGGGAGTGGGAGAGGGAGAAGCAGGTTTCCCGCTGAGCAGGGAGCCCGACGTGGGGCTCGATCCCCGGACCCTGGGATCATGACCTGAGCTGAAGGCAGACGTCTAACGACTGAGCCACCCAGGCGCCCCCAACTTCTCTTTTTTTATACAAATGGTATGTACTGTACACTGCATTTTGCCCCCTCACGTATGGGGGAAATAAAGAGCTTCTTCATTCCTGTTATTGTACACCTTTATTCTGCCAGGACTACTCACCTGGGTGTGAAGATCCAGATCAGTGTTTGGTGGCCCCTACCTCTCCCTTAGCCATTGTTTTTGCTTCCAGATTTTGAATCCCAGGACAACCACCTTCTAGCTGTGTGACCTTGGGCAAGTGACTTAGCCTCTCTGTGCCTCAAATTCTTCAACTGTAAAACAGGCATAATAATAGTACCTCTTCTAGGGTTGTAAGGGTTTCCAGAGATGGAGATACCTACCCACACTCACACACCAGGACCCGGCACAGAATAAACACTGTGTGTCAGTTATCATGCGAAGGTTTCTTAGTCCACAGCTGGCAACCCCACAGGCTGAGGTAAGTCCAAGGTCTTTGGGGGTGAGTGCCCTCAGCTGAGCTCCAGGAACCCAGTTCCCAGATGATCCCCTGAGACACTCAGCTCCCGTCCTGGCCCCCACCCAGCCTGAGGAAGCTATACCTGAAGCAGGCTCACTCCCATGCTATCGTGACAACCAGCTCACTCGAAAGATGCCAGAGAGCACCAGGCTCCAGAATTGAGCAGCCCCCAGTTTGAATCCCAGCTGTGTCACTTTGCTGTCATGTGTCTTTGGGCAGGTGACTTCACCACTTTGAGTCTCAGTGGCCTCCTTTTAAAAATGAGACAAATGAGGTGCAGACTTCATGGTGGTCTAAGTGAAAGGTGGGCAAGGTAATGCATCAGGGAAGCAAGGAACATGACATTATCAACTGGGCTTTTGTGGACCCTCAGGAGGTGCTGAGTTCAAGTTCTGCTCACTGCATTCCCCCTGAGCAAATGATAAAATCTCTCAGGGCCTCAGGTCCGTCCCATGTAAAACAGGACAATCACCGCAGCTTAGCCTTCTCACTGCCCCCAAGTTGGAGCTCAGACAGCTAACCCCTGAGAAGGCCTCTGTGTTACAGGCATGGCCCAGAGCAAGTGTGCAATTAACATGAGCAGATATTTCTAAAGCACTTAGCAGAAAGCTTTTCTCAGGTCTTTTCAATTTTTTTTTTAAGATTTTATTTATTTGAGAGAGAGAGAGCACAAGCAGGTGGAGCGGCAGGCAGAAGGAGAGAGAGAAGCAGGGTCCCCCCTGAGCAGGGAGCCCGATGCGGGGCTCGATCTCAGGACCCCGGGATCATGACCTGAGCCGAAGGCAGACGCTTAACCAACTGAGCCACCCAGGTTCCCCAATTTTTTTTTAAGTAAGCTCTATGCCCAACATGCGGCTTGAACTCCCAATCCAGAGATCAAAAGTCAGACATTCTACTGACTGAGCCAGCCAGGCACCCCATGTCCCAGGTCTTCTTAAATATTATTCTTATTAGTTAACTATTGAAGTACACAACATAGCACCTGACACATAATAAGTAATTGTCCATTGCATCAACATTTATTGACTCCCTACTATGTGCCCTGCCCTGTGCTTGATGCTGGGGACACAGTGGTAAACAAAACTGGCAAAAATTCCTGCTCTTTTAGAGCTCAGGATTGACTGGGGGAAGAAAGAAAATAAAGATAAATAAAACATCTAATGTACTAGATAGTGGGGAGAGTGATGCAGAAATATAAAACATTGGGGGTAGAAAGTTTGGGGCACTTTTTAAATAGTATGGTCAGTGAATGCCTCCGCAAGAAGATGACACATGAGTGAAGACTTGAAGGAGGTAACTTCTTCGGGTGGATACTGAAGGAAGGGTGTTCCAGGCAGAGGGAGCAGCCTGTGCAAAGGCCCTGAGGCCGGAATGTGCCTGAGTTGTTTGAGGACCAGCCAGGAGCCCAGTGAGGCTGGAGCAGAGTGAGCAAGGGGTGAGTGGGAGGAAGTGAGGGCAGGGAGTGACAAAGCAGATGGTGAAGGACCTGGTGGGCCCCTGGGAGAATTTGAGCTTTTCCTCAGAGTGAGGTAGGAGCTTGCAAGCATTTGGGTTTTTGCTTTGTCTTCATTTTCCTTTGCTGGGATGGGAGGTGGAGAGTGTCATTTGACTATATAACTTGAAGTCCCAGAGATAACATCATCAGTCTCTTGAAATTTCAATGCACCAAACTTTCACCTGAAAACAGCACAACACAAACAACAAGTGTCTATATTTTCTATTAAAATCTAGTCCTCAAAGTACATGTACTCATGTTCCCTCCCACAGACCTGAGAATGCTTTCCTGGTCTGCTGATTCCACGCCTGCCTGCGACATCTGACTTCTGAGTTCTCAAACTGTGATGATTCAGCCAGACATCCTCCTTTGTCATGAAGGGAGGAGAGACAAACCTCAGGAAAGATCCACAGGGTCCCCCCCAGGACAACCCTAGCTTCCTGGAGGTCACCAACCATGCCCTGGTAATCTATGCATCACCAGCGCTGAGAGCAGTGCTTGGCCCAGAACTGCCCTCTGAGTGTTTGTTGAATAAGTAATTGAATGACAAACTGATTCGGACAAGAGGACCGGCAACATCTATCCTATGACCCTTCATGTTAGAGCACGTGCAGAGGAAGAAAACCCAGCCCTAGGGGGCTGCTGGTGGATCCCCCTGGGAAGGGTCCCCCGTGCCCCACTTCCTCCAGTGCCCACCTGGTAGAAGTGGAGGTTCTCTGGCTCCAGGAAAGCCCCTCTTTCCTGGCCTGTTCCTAATTCACGATTCATGGGTTAGTCATTAGGCACAGTTCCTGAGTGCCAGGTCAACGCTAGGCCCTGGGACACCTGGTGACAAGGCGATGTGGGGGGTCCTCGGGAAGCTCATCGTCTTCTCGGAAATGCAGACTGAACTAAAACAGAGATTTTAGGTTCTCGTGGCTAGAACAGACAGTAGGAGAGAGTAGGGTGGGGCCTGGCTGGGGTGAGACAGGCCAGGTGCCAGGGCCCTGCTGAGGCAGGCCTACATGCCTGAGGCAGAAGGGAAGCCTGTTGAAAGAGTTTGAGTCAGGAAGGACATGGCCTGATTTGCCTTTGCGGGAAGTTGGAGCTGAGGCCTGGGTGGTTTGTCTCAGCGGGGGCCCACCTTTCCTTGGGAAGATATTGGTGGACATCAACATAGCTTAAGCCTGTCTCCAGACGGACTACTTCAGCAAAGGGTGTTTTGAGGGCAGATGGCCTCTTGGCAGGGGTCTTCAGCAACAGAGGGGCAGGACCTGACTCAGGAGCTCAGAGGCGCCCTCTGGCTTCTATTAGGGTTGCAAACCTGGGAGCTGTGCAAGAGGTCAACTGCTGGGGATGATGGGGCTGAACCGGGTTGGGAGCCAAGGCGGTGGTGGGAAATTACCAGAGATGCATTTCAAAAAGAGAGCTGCCCATTGGCCCTCCAGAAAACAGCAGTGCTTCCAGGTTTTATCATGACTTTCTGAAATCTAGCAGCAAAAGGCAAGTGCCTGCACTGGGTCTTTGGGACCTGGGGCCATAGGACCCAGCCCGGTAAAGGCCACATCCTTTGCTTCCCCTCCAGGTCCATCCCACTGAGAACCACTCCTGCCAGGCCGACAGGGGGAGTCCAACCACAAGCCACAAAGAGCCAGGCAATTAAACTCCGAGATCACTCTGCCAGGGTATTGTCCCTCAGCACTGTCCCTCCTTGGTCCTCCCTGTCCCCCCCATGTCTCATTTTCAGGCCCCACACTGAGGCAAGTACAACCCACCCACCCAGAGGGATGTCATGTGTCTTGGGGTTGAAGCTAAAGCATCATACCCATGAGTCACTCTTCAACTTTGAGTCAGTGGCTCCCCCCTCTCTGAGCCTCAGTCTCCCCCTCTATAGAATGGGGGTGATATCCAGTGTGATTATTCACGAAAAGCAGGCAGCACAGGTCCCGGCACATAGTAAGAGCTTAATAAAAGTGTCTGTTTCTATCCACTTCTATTATGACATACTGTGTGCATTCCTCTCTCTGACCTCGACACTGTTCAATAACACCAGCTGGTGTTCACTGAGCATTTACAATCTACCCAGTACCACTGTAGGCATCTGATACAGAATAGCTCATTTCATTCTAGCATAATCATAACAACTTTAGGAGGTCTGTGCTATTATTATCCCCATTTCACAGAGGAAGAGACTGAGGCACACAGGGTGAAGCCCAGGGTCACACAGCTGGTGAGCAGCACAGGTGATAGAGAAAAAGAAGACTGTATCCTACCCCACAACGTGAGGTGGACTAGAGATGGAATAAAAGACACAGGGAAACTAAAACTGTAGAATGAATAGAAGAAAATATGGAAGAATAACTTTGTGATTTAGGAGAAGAGCCTCCTTAATGAAATTTCATGGGTGCAAACCACAAGCAGATAAGTCCTGTTATATTTCAGTTAGGAATTTTCTCCCAATGAAGGATATAATGGGTGAAGCTAATCATCACGTGGCAGAATTGGAGAATATGTTTGTGACACCTAATACTGTATCTACCTCACAGGGTCGTTAGGAGAGTTAAACAGTTTAATAAGTGTAAAGTTCTTAGAACAGTGTCTGGTACGTGGTAAGCTCTGTCTAAACATTATTTATCATTCCTGAAGCTGTCAAGTGCTCAATATCCCAGCGCTACCCAGTAGAACTATGCAAGCACACGTGTAATTTTAAATCATCTAGCAGCCACATTAAAATAATAAAAGAAACAGGTGAGAGGAATTTGAGTAACACGTTTTATGTAGCTCAATATATCCACATTATTATTATTATAACATGTTGTCAGCATAAAAATGAATTAATGAGATGTGATATTTTACATCCGCTTTTCTTTGTGCTGTGTCTTAGGAATCTGGTGTGTATTTTCCACTGCTGGAACATCTCAATTTTTTTAAAGATTTTATTTATTTATTTGCCAGAAAGAGAGAGAGAGCACAAGCAGGGGGAGTGGCAGGCAGAGGGAGAAGCAGACTCCTCACTGAGCAAGGAGCCCAATGTGGGACTTGATCCCAGCACCCTGGGATCGTGACCCAAGCTGAAGGCAGACGCTTAACCAACTGAGCCACCCAGGCGTCCCTGGCACATCTCAATCTGTATTAGCCATATTTCTTTTTTTTTTTTTTTAAGATTTTATTTATTTATTTGACAGAGAGAGACACAATGAGAGAGGGAACACAAGCAGGGGGAGTGGGAGAGGGAGAAGCAGGCTTCCCATGGAGCAGGGAGCCCGATGAGGGGCTCCATCCCAGGACCTGGGATCATGGCCTGAGCCGAAGGCAGACGTTTAACGACTGAGCCACCCAGGCGCCCCTGTATTAGCCATATTTCAAGTGCTCATAACCACATATGGAGAATTCGAGGAGATAGATCAGACTGGACAGTGCAGATCTCGACTCCAGGAGGAGCACATGCAATCAACAAGTAAAAGAGAGCAACCCAAGTGCAAACAGGGCAAAGATTATGAACAGGCAATTTACAAAAAAGGAGAAACTGAAGGCCATCAAGCAAATGAGGAGATGTTCAAAGTGACTGGAAATCAGAGAAATGTGAAAGATAGCAATGCTGATGTCACTTTACAGTGAGTCTGAGCGGCAAAAATTAGAAGCTGGATAAAGCCAACAGCTGGAGGAGATGTGGGTCCATGGGCCCCTCTGCACTGACAGAAGACGTGACTGGGGACAGCGAGTCCAGGAGGCCACAGAGCAAATTGATTGTGTCCTGTGACCCAGCATCTCTGCATCCAGGTCTCTCTCCTAGGGGGATTCCCACCAGGTCTCTAAGGGGACATGTCCAAGCCTGCAGTGTGAGGAATTGGAGGCTGCCTGGTGTCCATCCCCGGGGGACACAGTAGTAAGATGTGAGGGATACATCTGTGGAGCACCAAGTAGAAATTAGAAGAAAATAGATATAAGAGATGGGCAACATGGATGGATCTTTAAGGCCTACTGCAAAACAGGCAAACAAGCAAGCAAGGCAATACAGTGCTAACCGGAAAAGAAAAGTAAGAAGCCAAGTATAACGGAACACCCACATCAAACAATACACATTTTC
>NC_138369.1:8416644-8453570 GCF_054177405.1 Leptonychotes weddellii | reverse complement strand
GGGCGCCTGGGTGGCTCAGTCGTTAAGCGTCTGCCTTCGGCTCAGGTCATGATCCCAGGGTCCTGGGATCGAGCCCCGCATCGGGCTCCCTGCTCCGCGGGAAGCCTGTTTCTCCCTCTCCCTCTCCCCCTGCTTGTGATCCTGCTCTCACTGTGTCTCTCTCTGTCAAATAAATAAATAAAATCTTAAAAAAAAAAAATACACATTTTCAGGGGCTCCTGGGTGGCTCAGTCGTTAAGCATCTGCCCTCCACTCGGGTCATGATCCCGGGGTCCCGGGATCGAGTCCCGCATCGGGCTCCCTGCTGAGTGGGGAGCCAGCTTCTCCCTCTCCCACTCCCCCTGCTTGTGTTCCCTCTCTCGTTGTGTCTCTCTCTGTGTGTCAAATAAATAAATAAAATCTTAAAAGAAAAAAACAATGCACATTTTCAAGAAAACACACAAAAAGGGGCACTTTGAGCCTACTACAGTGTTGTACCAGAGATGGGAGGAAATTGGGGATATTTTCCCCTAATGTTTATTTTGAAATTTTCAAAGGCATAGAAAACTCACAAGAATAGTAAAATGAATACCCACATACTACTCTCCTAGATTCGGTGGCAATTGTTACTACCTTGCCACATTTGTGCTCAGGTGTATGCACTGTCTCTCCCTCCCGCTCCCTCTCTCCATCCCTCCTCTATATTAATATTAATGTATACCGTATTTTGATAGTGTATATAAAATATATACATATATTTTTTGTGAGCCATTTGGAGTTGCAGCCATCACAAATTTACCACTAAATAGTTCAGTGTGTTTCTCCCCAAAATAAGAACATTCTCTTATCTAATGACAGTACAATGCTCACATTCAGGAAATTTAACATGGATGTATTATCTAATATCTACTCCACATTCAAATATCCTTGATCATCCCAAGAATATCTTTCATAGCTGTTCTATCCTTTTTTTTTTTTGTAATTTTTATCAAGGACCCAATCAAGGATCATACATTCATTTTGGTTGTCACCTGTGTCTCCTTCAATCTAGAACTGTTCCCCAGCATTCCATTCATTCATTCATTCATTCAATTAATGGATTGATTTTTCCTTTCCTGACATAGATCTACTTGAAGAGTCCAGGCATTTTTGGTTTTTGTTCTTTGGTTTTGGGTTGTTTGTTTGTTGGCAGAAAGTCCCTTAATCAGAAGTATCTGGTTATGTCCTCATGAGTAGATCCAGGTTGAACACTTTGGGCAGGACCAAGTGCTTTGCAAGTGATGTTGTGTCCTCAGTACATCACGGCAAGGGGTATGTGAGGTCGACCTGTCCCATCACTAGTGATGTTAGTTTTTTTTTGTTTTTTTTTTTAAAGATTTTATTTATTTATTTGAGAGAGAGAGAATGAGAGACAGATAGCAAGAGAGGGAAGAGGGTCAGAGGGAGAAGCAGACCCCCTGCTGAGCAGGGAGCCTGATGTGGGACTCGATCCTGGGACTCCAGGATCATGACCTGAGCCGAAGGCAGTCGCTTAACCAACTGAGCCACCCAGGCGCCCAACTAGTGATGTTAGTTTTGATCACTTGGTTAAAGTTGTGACAGGTTTCTCCACCAAGGTATCCTTCCCCCACTGTAATTAACAAGTAATTTGTGGGCTGGTCCTTTGAGACTGTGTGAATATCTACTTCCTCCACTGATTAGCCTCACCTGAATTAATTATTTCTCTACTGGCTGCAGAATGGGGATTTTCTAACTCAATCTTCCCTTCTGCATATATTAGCTGTCGTTCCAGATTATTTTTTCCAAAGGGAGCAGAGGTAGCACTGAGTCTGAGCTCCTCAGCAGCTGGGCCTCCCAGCCTCTTGAAGTATAAAATTGGTTAGAGGTGGCCTGCTCTGTGCCCTTGGGCAACCCCCTCACCCCTCCCTGGGGACTCCTCATCAGTCAACAGGTGGATTCCGGTGGGTTCTGCTCAGGACTCTGCGGTCCCCGTGGCCCCACATACTGTCCTTTGCAGGGTGTGCAGAGGGCAGCTCAGATGCCAGGCGCAAGCAGGACAGTGGTTACAGTCCCACAGAGGACACTGGCCCAGCCATTGCAACTGATCACTCAGTGGGGATAGCAGAGGTCAGCAGAACAGGAAGAGAAGGACAATAGCTGTGCCTGTTGCCCAGGCAGTGGCAGTGTTTGCTGGCTGGGCGGGGCGAGACTCGCAGCCCTCAGAGGCTAAGCCCAGGCCCCGCTCTCCTCTTTCCCTTCGCCGCTCCGGAGGACCTGCCGGGGCTGGGATGCACAACAGCTCACCCTGGGCACTGCAGAGACCCAGTCATTCAATGAAGCTTGAGCAGAGTCGCAGCCATTAGAGAACTACAATTCCCAGAAGACACAGCAAGCTCCTGGTCCAACCCCAACTGCCCCAGCGGCCGGCTTTGAGGCCGAACAAGGAAATCTCACCTGTCTGGGAACTGAGAGTCCTGGTCTGCACGAGGTGCGTTTTTGTCTTTGTTTCTTGGACCTACTCCTGCCTGAGAAATCCCAGTTAGGATGGTGAGATCACCTGTCATCTCATTCACACGTGGGCGCTGAGACGCTGCTCGGTGCCAGTCTCCGGACCCGGGCGTGCGGGTGGAGGGGGGGGGGGCAGTTAGGTGGAGGAGACAGCGTCATGAAAGGGCAGAGGCTTGGATTGGCTGGGTACCCTTTGAAGCCTAGCACATATGTGCTCAGTAAATATTCGCTGGTCTAACCAACAAGCGAGCAGTCCATCTCGCCCTTGTCTTCCCTTCCATGCACCGTTTCATACAGATTTGCTAGCTCCTAGGATATTGCACTCTCCCAAAATATGCTGTATCTCTCGGTCCGGCTTCCAGGCCTTTCGCACGCGCTGTTACCTCTATCAGAAGCACATTGAGCTTACTCGTTGAAGTATCTGTAGAGATAGGACAGCGCCTGGCACGGAGCAGGGGCACATGAAATATTTGACGAGTGAATGAATGAATGAATGAATGAACAAATGCCCTTGTCCATTGTACACCCCAGGAAGCAGGGACACTCGGGACCCTCCCTATTCATCTCGATCCTCCGCCCGCTCGCCCGCCTGGAATGAATGCATTCTTTTTATCCGCTCCGAGGATGGCCGGGCTGGGGCAGGGGCAGACCGGGAGGAGGATTGGATTGGGGGCTACCCTCGGCCCCCTCCCAGGTCTCCTAAAGGGTCAGCTTTTCCGGACGTGGGGAGTTTGCTTCTGCCCGAAACTTAGCCCCGGTCACCTGACTCCCACGACCAGCCTTCCCGCCCCTTACCATCCCGGACACCCCAGACCGACACTGAGCCAACAGCACGTGGTCCGGGGGACCCAGCTTCCCATTGGTTGCTCGTCTCCTTCCTTCCCCGCGATTGGCAGGGGCCCAGCCTCAGGTCCCCCCCTCCGCGCCCTGCGGTGGTACAGCCTGCCGCGGCTTTAGGCGGGGTGGGAAGGTCCACTGCGCCGCGGTGCGGGGGGGTCGGGAAGAGCCAGGCGAGGCGGAGGGATCCCTCTGGAATGTTTCCGTCGGGCCCACCCGGGCTAGGGCGGCACGGCGCGGATTGGCTACGAACGTCGGACGGCCGCTCCTGATTGGCGGGGCGCAGGCGCGGGCCCCGCCCTCCCTGGCCGCGGCTGCGGGAGAGGCCCGGGCCGGAGTTTGCGGAGGGCCGAGCCGGGCGCGCGCGGGGTGGCGGCGGCGGCGCAGGTGAGTGGCCCCGCGGGCGGGGCGCGGCGCGGCCGCTCCCGGGGACCCCAGCGCGGATCTGCGGGGTCGCAGAGCAGCGGGGATCCGGCGGATCGAGCGGGGTGGGGCCGGCCCCATGGACAGGACTGGAGGTCTAGGTTGGCCTCCAGGATGCCCGAGGCCCCCTCCCAGAGAGGCCCCTATCGCCCCGCCCGGCGCAGGGTCAAACGCCTCCCGCCGCTGGGATGGGGTCGACAGCCCACCCCGCTTCCTGCGCTCCTCTGTACAGTCCCCGCCCCGACGGGGACGGGCGCGGGGTCGGCATTTCTGAGCCCTGCCTGGGCACCTCCCTGGAGCCGGCCTCGTCCCAATCCTCCAGGGCCTAGAGGGACCTGGAGAGGACCGAGGTCCCGATAATAATAATGAAAAAATCACTCCGGCTAGCATTTTTTGAACGCTTCTGTGTCAGGTATTTACCATGCGTATCACTGAGTCTAAACACTTTATGGGAGGTGCTGTTACTTCTTTTAGAGGTGAAGCAACAGACCCAGAGAGGTGGAGTGACTTGCTCAAGGTGACACAGCTAGTAAGTGACAGATCGGGAACTCGAACCCGTGCTTCAGAGTCCAGAACTGGAGTCTCAGCCACTAGACTAGATGGCTCCGTGGCTCAGTGGCCCAGTGTTTCCGTGGCTCAGGTGTTCTTGACCCGCTCCGCTGCCCTGCTGCTGCTTCCACTTCCAACCATGCACACATGTGGGCCACACCTGCTGCTCTTTGCTTTCCCCCGAAGGGGTCACCAGACACCAGCCCTACCTTGCCTCCCCTGAGCTGGAAAGACAAAGACTGAATACCTAAGTTCTAAGTAGGGAGTGACACCTGCAGGGGAGATGGGGGCCCGGGGATCCTTTGCCCCCTGGGCCCCCTGGGAAGCCTGGGCTGAGGCCTGGGCAGTAGGCGTTCTCCCCGGAAACACCCAGGAGCCGGTTTTTCAAGAGTGAATCAGAGGCCTCCCGCCCTCCTCTCCGAAGCAATATCCTACTAGAAAGGGGAGGCTGGGTGTGGTGGCCCCCCTCCCCCAGCTTATGTCAGCTCCCAGGAACCCCCTTCCCCACTTCCTGCTGCCCCCCGCTGTGATTCTGCGTGGTTGTGGGGTTGTTTAGTTTCAGGCCCTTTGCAGGGAAGAGAGGGTGGGGATGCTGGGATTCCAGCCAATGCGCTTGGCGCCCAGGCTGACACTCTTTTCCTCCAACCCTATGTTCAGGTTTGAGCGGAGACTGGGAACTTGGGGAGGGGGTGGCAGTTAGCAACTCCCGGCATGTTCTGAGGATAGGAGGGCTCAGAGAGTAGTCAGAATGAGGACAGAAGGCACATTCATCCATTCTACAAACATTTATTGAGCACCTACCATGTGCCAGGCACTGTTCTTGGCACAATAGTGAACAAGACAAAAATCCCTGCTCTGTGGGAGCTGCCATTCTAGTTGGGGGGAAACAGGCAACAAGCAAGTTAACGAGTAAATAAAGAAGGTATCTGCAGATGGTAGTAAGTGCTATGTGCTATGAATAAAAGTGCTGTGAATAAAATATGAGGGGGTGGTATGGTAGAATCTGTGGGTAAGGGGGGTGGCTTGGAGGAGGTGACTTTGGAGACAAGATCTAAATGAAAAAAGGAGGTAGCCCTGCAAAGATCAGGCAGGGGGCCCACCCCAGGCAAAGGCTCTGAGGCTAGACGGAGCTTGGAATAGCGTGGCTGGGGCACCAGCTGCAGTCAAAGTGGCAGTTCTGCAGGGGTCTGTGACTCATATTAAGGAGTGTGGAGCTTTTCCTCCGTAAGGTGGGAAATCGTAAGATTCGAAGCCGGGGAGTGACGCGATCTGGTTTACATTTTAAAATAGAGACACAAAGTGAAATAGCAGCCTAAGACTGAAAGACAAGAGTTCTGCCAGGGCAACATGTAATTAAGTTCATGGGCCTGAGCCGTCTGGACCACAGGGGCGGTTCCAACAGGCTGGGGCAAGCCAGGGAAGCTGCCTGGAGGAGGTAGCCTAGACTAGGCCTCCTCAGGCAAAGTGGACTGGGATGTTCCTGGATGGGGCAGGGGAGGAGGCCATAATAATAATGACCATGATAGTAACAGTTTCCTTATAGCAAATGTCAGACAAAATGCTAATCAGATTGTATGCATAATCTCTTTGGCTTCCCATAAGCACCCTGAGAGACAGGAATTCCGCTTGTTTTTTCGGATGAGAAAACTGAGGCCCCATCACATGAAGTGACTTGCCCACGGCTACGCAGCTGGTAAGTGGCAGGGGTGGGATTTGAACCCAGGCCACCCTGCCTCTTCTAGTCTGGAAGGCAAATTCATTAATCACTTACTTTCCTCACTACCATTATTCCCTCCTCACAGGGGAGGACGTGGAAACGCGCCTGAACCAGGGCAGCAAGCCTAGGCAGAGTAAGGAGGTTGGGAATTGGTGATCAGGATGTGGAGGCCCTGGGTAAAGGAGGAAGTTTGAATCTTGTCAACTGACTGAAAGGTGGTACAGATGGAAATAGTAGTTAAAAAAAAAAAAATCACCATTTATGGAACCCTTCTCACGTGCCAGGAACTGTTCCAGGCACATATATGATTTCCTCAGAGAAGTTAAGACACTTGCCCAAGGTCGCACAGCTAGTAAGAGGAGAAGCCAGGTTCCAGACTCATGTTCGCAGCATCCTACTAAGATATGTGAGGGGCAGCAGAAGGAGAACCAGAGGAGGTGATGATGAGGGGTTTGGGATTTTGTTTTTTGTTTTTTGTTTTTGTTTTTTTTTCTTTTTAAGCATCGCTGAGTGCGATGAAATAATCTGAGGAGACAGCATTGGTTTATTCATTCAGAATTTGTTTTTCGTCAAGTATTCAGCAAATGCCTACTGTGATGGGTGCTGTGAATAGAGAGATAAGGTAACCAATAAAAGACTAGTATCCCGAATATATATAAAGAGTTCCCACAAATCAATAAGAAAAAAGACAGGCATTACAATAAAAAACAAACGGTACAATTTTTAAAAATGGGCAAAGACTTAAAGAGGCAATTCACAAAGGGACAAATCCAAGCAGTTAATAAATGTCTTAAAAGTTGTTAAGCATGGAGCACATGGGTGGCTCAGTTGGTTAAGCATCCAGCTCTTGATTTCAGCTCAGGTTATGATCTCAGGGTCGTGAGTCAAGCCCCGCATTGGGCTCCACACTGATAGTGGAACCTGCTTAAGATTCTCTCCCTCCCTCTTCCTCTGCCCTTCCCTGCCCACCCTATAAAAAAGAAAGTTGAGGGCGCCTGGGTGGCTCAGTTGGTTAAGCGACTGCCTTCGGCTCAGGTCATGATCCTGGAGTCCCGGGATCGAGCCCCGCGTCGGGCTCCCTGCTCGGCGGGGAGTCTGCTTCTCCCTCTGACCCTCCTCCCTCTCATGCTCTCTGTCTCTCATTCTCTCTCTCTCAAATAAATAAATAAAATCTTTAAAAAAATAAAATAAAATAAATAAAAAAAAATAAAAAAGAAAGTTGTTCAGCATCCTTGATTATGAAGGGAGTGAAAACAAAACCACAGTGAAAGGTGAGGGAGATACTCTGTGTCTATGTGGGTAGATGGAGCAACCTACCCTGTCCCCAGCGCTATGCTGGGAAGCAAAGGATGAGGACCACAGAGGTGGGGCTTGTGCTTTTGCTGGTGAGACAAGACCCCCTTGGGGCAGGGACTACAGCCTTGCCCCTCTCTCTCCCTGGAGCCAGGCACAGGGACTGGTGGGCCAATGAATATTAGGATTAGTCATCCATTCAGTCATTCAGCAAATATTTATTGAGCACCTGCTACACACCAGGCACTGTTCTCTGCCCTGAGAAAATAGGGATGAATAAGGCAGACAAAATTCCTTGCCCTTTCAGAAAACAGTGAACAAGAATAGTGGATGAAACATATATCCCACCTGAAAGAGATGCGCGAATGAGTTGTGGGGATGCCAGAGGGCAGAGTCAAGTGCAGAAGCACTGAGGCTGGGCTGCCCCTGGTGTGCCAGAGGGGCAGGGACAAGGCCCGTGTGCCTGGGAGGGACGAGCAAGGTGGAGGGTGGGAGGAGGGGAGGGGAGGGAGGTGATGGGAGCAGATCTTTTAGGGCCTGTGGGTAGAGGGGAGGACGTTGGCTTTTACTCTGAAGGAGGTGGGAGCCCTGGGAGGGGTCGGAGCAGAGGACAGGTGTGACGTGACTTACGTTCTACAGGATCATTCTGGCTGCTGTGTTGACACAGGCCGTGGAGGGCGAGGGCAGAAGACTGCAGACTCGGAGGAGGCAACTGCACTAGTGGAGGTGAGAGACGCTGGGGGCTGGAGCAGGTGCTACTGGAGGAGGTGTGGGAGAACAGACGAATGAATGTGGGCGCAAACAAATGGAGGCACGAGAGTGGGTGCAGCGCACTGGGTTTGGCTGAATCCAGGACGGCCCCCTGGAGGAAGAGGCTTTAAAGGAGGGAGCAGGAAGTCCCCTTTACACAAAAAATAGAAGTTGGCATGATGGGATCCTCACCTCACCTGGCCAGGTGGGTGGAGTGTCCCCACTTGCAGAGCAGACATCCCAGGCCCAGGGAGATGGAGTTGTTTAGGGAGCCACTCTGCATGGGCATCAGACAGACCCGAGAGTGCAGCTGGCTTCTGTGACTTTGGGCGTGTGACTCGAAATGAAACCTGAACTCTTTCCCAGTCTGGAAGGCCCGCAAAGTCGACCCCTCACACCCCCTGTCACCTCTTGTATCGCACCTCTTCGGTCTCTCATTGCTCGCTGCACTGCGGTTACAGTGGGCTCTTGCTGATCTGTGAGCCTGAGAGTCTGCTCAGAACCCTCCCATGGCCGCCACCTCACTCAGAGCAAAGGCCTAAGTCCTCCCTGGGCGCACGAGGCCCTGCTCGCTCTGCCCGATCCCCTCCCTGCCCTCACCTCCTCCTGCTGTCCCCCTTAGCACTCTGTTCCAACCCCACAGGCCTCCTCGCTGTTCCTCAAACACACCAGGCACGTCCCCACTTCAGGGCCTTCGTACTGGCCGTTCCCTCTGCCTGGAGCCGTCTTGCCTCACATCCTCGTATGGATACTTCTTCCTGTCACTCTGGTCTCAGGTTCAGTTTCACCTGCTCAGAGAGGCCCTCTTTGACCTTGTCTGTAGAAGAACTTGTCTTGTTTGATTGTCTTCATAGCACGAATAGAAATCACATTAGACTTTTACACATGTGCTTGCTCACTGTGCATCTTCTCTGGATTATATATATGCTCTGGACAGCATGGACAGAGCCCCGGCTAGCATATGTGGCACCTAGGAGGGAACTGGAAGGAGGCAGCCCTTCCTCCCGGCAGACACATCAGCTCGGCATGTAGCTCGGCAAGCAGAGCACAGGCTGAATTTCAGTCCCACTTGCAACCCTGGTCTGGTGCTTTTGCACAGTGAACAACCTGTGTAACTGCACAGAGTGGCCCTGGTCACGGACCTTGCTTATCTTACTGAAGGCAGTATCTACAGTGGTGCATGGAATACAGTAAGCATGCAAAAAATATTTGTTTGAAAGGAGGGAGGAAGAAAGAAACAGAGAATGGAGGTAGAGAAAAGAAAACAAAGAGGAAAGAAAAATGGTAAATCAGTCAGGACAGGTTTTGCTACAGTAACAAACAACCCCCCAAATCTTAGTGGCCGAACTCCGCCAGGCTTATTTTTTTTGTTCCTGCTACGTCACTGCAGCTCAGCAGGAGGTCCCATTCATTATCAAATGCAGCCTGCCTGGGAGATATAGATCCCCCGGAGTCTCTTGCTCCAGTGATTAAATGCTTCAGCCCAGAAACATCATGTGTCTCACAGCGCATTGGTTAGAAGTGGTCATATGCCTGCCCAGTCACAGGGAGGTCAGCAAGTGTCACCCGCCTGTTTATTTTGAAGGGAGAGTCAGAAATTTTTGGAGCGCAGCACTAGTGAGTGTCAGTGCCAATAGAAAAATAAAGAGGAATGTAACCACTTTGAGCCTCCATTTTCTCATCTGTTAAATGGGCATAATCATAACATAATATAGTCCCCACGTCCCAATGCGATGTGAGGATGAAGGAAGGTCACAGCGCAGTTTGCTTGGGGTCTCAGTAGGTAACAGCTGCCATTATTACTTCTGTACAAGGTATGTAAGTGCTGGGCCCGGGTTTCCAACCGAGGCTGTTCTGTTCTCTAAATATCTCATAAGGCCAGTAGGGTGCTAATAGTGTGGGAGAGGCGGCCCGAGGCCACTGCCCGGGCCCTGAGCCCATTTTCCTGCCCTGCAGATCTCCTGAGCGTGCCCGCGCGTCTCCCTGCTCATGCCGCTGGGACTGGGGCGGCGGAAAAAGGCGCCGCCTCTGGTGGAAAATGAGGAGGCGGAGCCAGGCCGTGGGGGGCTGGGCGTGGGGGAGCCGGGGCCCCTGGGTGGGGGTGGGGCAGGGGGGCCCCAGATGGGCCTGCCTCCCCCTCCCCCGGCCCTGCGGCCCCGCCTCGTGTTCCACACCCAGCTGGCCCACGGCAGTCCCACGGGCCGCATCGAGGGCTTCACCAACGTCAAGGAGCTGTACGGCAAGATCGCCGAGGCCTTCCGGCTGCCAGCTGCCGAGGTACCCGCGGGGGAGCCGGGCCCCGGGGTCCCTGACGGAGGGCTGAGGCCCGGGCGTGCCTCCTGCTCGGGAGCGGCGGCTCAGACGCTGGAGCTGCACATGCCGGGGCCTGCTCCCCAGTGACTTACGGGGAACCGGAGGCCAAGCCTGGGTGCTGAGCGCCCTTCAGGCATCGGGAGGCCCGTGCCCCAGCGGCCTGCAGAAATGGGTGGCCAGGGCTGGATGTGACCTTCCCAGCATGCATCGGGAGGCTTGCGCCCCAGTTGATTACGGGGTCTGGAGGTCAGATGCGAGATTCATTTCTCTGTGATGCATTGGGAAGCCTTACCCGGAGGACCTGGGAGCTGAAGGAAGGGAGGCAAAAAGGGCCACCGTAGGATTGAGCAGGAAGTAGATGCGGGGGTCTCAGTAGGTGTGGGGGGTATTCTCTGCCCCTTCATTCATTCCACAAGCCCTTACTGAGCACCCATTGTGTGCCAGGCTCTGTGCCCTGGGGGCCGCAGGGAGTTTTTGCTAGGACAGAAATCCCAGCCCCAGCAGAGCTGCATCCTAGTGGGGGCCCCTCTGGGGTGGGGACCCCCAGCCCTTTCCCAGCTCCCCCCCGTTCCCCCTCAGGTGGTTGCTAGCAAAGGGCGGGGGAAGGAGGTGAGGGTTGAGTGTCTCCCGCCCATGCAGGTGATGTTCTGTACCCTCAACACCCACAAAGTGGACATGGACAAGCTCTTGGGAGGCCAGATCGGGCTGGAGGACTTCATCTTTGCCCACGTCAAGGGGCAGCGCAAGGAGGTGGAGGTGTTCAAGTCAGAGGAGGCGCTGGGGCTCACCATCACTGACAACGGGGCCGGCTATGCCTTCATCAAGGTGCTTGGGGTGCATGGGGCACCCGGAGTCCTGAGGGTAAGGATGGGCCATGGCATCCAAGGGCAGAGCCATGGGGGCTGACAGCTCCTCTCCCCACAGCGCATTAAGGAGGGAAGCGTGATTGACCACATCCAGCTCATCAGCGTGGGTGACATGATTGAGGCCATCAACGGGCAGAGTCTGCTGGGCTGCCGGCACTACGAGGTGGCCCGGCTGCTCAAGGAGCTGCCCCGAGGCCGCACCTTCACGCTCAAGCTCACAGAGCCCCGCAAGGCCTTTGGTGAGGGGGCTGCCTCCTGGACCACTGCTCTTCTCTTGGGTTCAGGCCACAGTGGCAGGGAGACACCAGCAGGTGGCACCCAAGGCCAGCCAGCTGCAGTAGAAGGGGTGGGGGGGGCTCCGCCTTGCCCTGGGGAGGGGGTGCTGGCTCTCCGCCCAGCCTGGGAGGAGGGTGAGGACAAGGAGGAAGTTGCCCCCACACCCAGCTTCCTGGAACCATTAGTCCAGCCAAGCGCCCCCAACCCTGGCGAGCCCCTCCAGTCCTGAGAAGCCAGGGTTGGCTGCCCTGTTCCTGCACCCCCACTTTTCCGTCTGACTTCACTAACTCTCTGGAATGGGCCTGAGGCCCCTGAGGTGGGGGTGGGGGACTCTCAAACACTTCCCCAGGCAGATAGGGCTGGTCTTTGGCCCCGCAGCTGGATCCCCTTGGCCTTGGGGAGAACAGCTCAAGACCCAGGCCCCACCCCCTTCCTGTCCCTCAGGCCCTGGGAACAGGGCCCCCTTCTGTCTCCCCTCCAGCCTTTTCCATTCTCAGCCCCTGGCTGTCCTTCCCCCATCCATGCCAAGCCGGAGTCAGGAGTCCTGCCCTCCCGGGGTCACCTCAGGCCCCAACTCCCCAGAGCCTGCAGAAACTTAGAGAAGGTAGAAGGGGGTATCTGAGGCCAGGCTGCCTGGGGTCCTGCCCAGGGCATGCTGGAATTGGGCTTCCCAGACCCTCACCCCTTCCCTGCCTCCCACAGACATGATCGGTGTACGCTCAGGGGGTGGCCGCCCTGGCTCTGGCCCCCAGCTGGGCACTGGCCGAGGGACCCTCCGGCTCAGATCCCGCGGCCCCGCCACAGTAGAGGATGTGGTGAGTGTTCTAGCCCGGCCCCAGCCCTCCTTCCCTGGGCATCCATAGGTGGCTGCATCCTCTGTTAGCTGAGGGGCTCTGGACACTAGATTCAAATCTACCTCCGCCACGTAGCAGCTCTGGGACCTCTGTTGGGTAGGCGGGCCTCAGTTTCCTTGTTTGTAAAGTAGGGGGATAGTAATACTGTCACAGGGTTGTGAGGATGAGCTATGGGTTAATACATGTAAAGTGGTGAAAAGAGCATCCCGCACTTAAGTACAATTACAAATATATTCACATTATTGTGATGTCATTGTCCCTCCTCCCACCCCGCCCTCCCCCACCCCCCCCAGCCCTCAGCCTTTGAGGAGAAGGCGATTGAGAAGGTAGATGACCTGCTGGAGAGTTACATGGGCATCAGGGACACGGAGTTGGGTGAGTGGGGACGCCTGGATCTGGGGATGGGCGCGAGCCTTGGGGAAGGGGCTTCTGGGTCCTGTGGGGCTGGGTCTACCCTGAGTACCTCTGTCATCTGTGCTTCCATTCTGTGCCCCGCCCCCCACCCTTGTCCAGCGGCCACCATGGTGGAGCTTGGAAAGGACAAAAGGAACCCGGATGAGCTAGCCGAGGCCCTGGATGAACGGCTTGGTGACTTTGCCTTCCCTGATGAGTTCGTCTTTGACGTCTGGGGTGCCATTGGGGATGCCAAGGTCGGCCGCTTCTAGGCCCCCTTCCAGACCTCTCAGTGACCTGGCTCCGCTTGGTGGGAGCCCCCAGTGGGAGGGCCACCATGGCCTGGACCGCAGCATCCGGCTTGGACCTTGCTCAGCAGCCCAAGGACGATGCAGAGTGGAGGTGGGGCCGGGCCTCCGCCCCACTCCAATCGGTACCACCCCTCCCCAGCTCCCACCCTGGCTGGGGTCCCCGGTCCCCCCTTGCCCTGTTCCCCACCTACCTCAGCCGGGTCAGGCGCAGGGGGTGGGGGGGGAGGGACCAGCCAGATTGTGCGGCCACCCCCACCCCCAACACTTTCTGCATCAGCTGCCAAACTGGTCTCTCATCTCCCTGGGGCCTGTTTGGGGGTCCTGACCTCCCTAGTTTCCTGCTGCAGGGAATGCAGAAGGGGGGCATGCCCCCCCTCAGCAAATGCAATAATGCCCTCCCCCCATGCCCCACCCAGAGAGGAGCCCCCTCACTTCGGAGTCTGTTACCTCCACATTTGAAACACTAGTCTGCTGTGAACCCCCAACCTCCCTCCCTCCCCTGCTCTCTGTGTCGCCCTCAGCCCAGCCCCAGACAGAAGGGGCAAGAGGGACGATGGCGGTGGGCTTTTGTATCTGAATTGCTGTCTTGAACATAAAGAATCTATCTGCTGTTGGACCTGTGTGGTGGCTTCAGCTTTGGGGTGGGAGAAGGGGGTGAGCCAAGGCTGGGAAAGAATGTAGCAGCTGAAATCCATCCTCCTCGGGCTCCAAATTGAATTAGGAGCCTGGCTGGGCCACCCGCCCCCCCCCGCCCCCCCGCCCCAACCCGTTCCGCCTGATGAGGTTTCTGGCTGTGGGCCACCAGGCTTCCAGTCAAAGGCCGGAGCTTCCTGGCCTACTGAGGTTCAAATCTTGCTCCCTCTCGAACAAGGCCTCCCGCCACCTCAAGCCTGATGTGAACAGTGGGCACCAGGCTGTTGTAGCCCAGGGCCATAGGGGACAACACCAGGGCCAGAAGATGCGGAAGCCTGGCCTGGGAAAAGAAAGACAGGGGGCCCAAGATGGAGGCCTGCCAGGGCAAATGCCGTGGGGAGGAGCCCTGCCCCCGAGCCGGAGAGGAGCAGTCATGATGTGGCCCCCGTTCCTGCTGACTCTGGATGCGGGGGGTCCGCTGGCGTCCATGGCGCACCATGGTTTGCACTGGACATAAACCCAGCGTGCTTGTTTTGACAACCCACTTCATCCTCGAGGATTGAGTGGGGATCAGGGAAGGGGGGGGTGGGACCCTGGCCAGACCTGGAGGGAAGGGCAGGAATTGAAGCAAGGGGAGCCAGGCCAGAGGTCCCTGCAGGAATGTCTGGGGTCAGCCCGCTCCCCGTTTTCATCGCTCCTTTCAACAGGAGGGCGCTGGGCCTGCCTGGGAGAGGGGAGCTGGGGGCCCTGGCAGGGCGCGGGGTGTGTGCGCAGGCCGCGGTTGTGTTCTTGGGGTGGGATGGAGACAGCTGTTGTTGGGGTCCCTCTCAACATCCCTGGGCACCCACGGGTGCCTCCTGTGTCTGTGCTGGTAAACTGCTCAGGTCGCGAAGGGGTGCGGCGGTGTGTCTCAGTGTTGAGACGGTAAGACTGTCTATCAGAGTGTTGGTGGGTTTTGACCCCATTGAGGGAACGGGATGTAATGACTGTCTTTGTGTTCCACGGTGTTTGTGGGGGTAACCGGCAGCACCCCTGTGTGGAGTGTGGCCGTGTAGGTGCAGCTCGGGGGGTGTCCAAGGCTGTGAGTGTGAGTGTCTCCGGGTTTTTTCTGTTTGTGGGCTAGGTGTTGACCAGCTGGGTCTCAAGATGTCCAGGAGGTGCGACTCCTTGTGCCGTGGGTGTATGGAATGCATTCGCGGGGCCTGTCTTGGACTGTTGGGGGGTGTCTGTGGGTGATACAGAGTGGGGCTGGTGGGCTGTCTCAGAGGGAGGGATGGTGTGTGCGTCTCGGTGCTAGGCGAGACCGGATCTCCCAGCGCCTTCTCGGGGGGATGAATTTCGGTGTGTTGAGAGAAGTTAAAGCCAGTAACAATAGGGGCACCTGTGGGGGTCCTGGAGGTGACAGTCACAGTGCGTTCATGGGTATGACGAAGGCTGACCCTAAAGCTTTGAGGAGCGTGGCTGCCGCTGTGCTGGGGACAGACTGACGGCATCTGGTCGTAGGGTGTTAAGAGGCGTGACGGTGTGTGTCTTAGAAGGTGAGAGTGTGTGCGTGCGCCCCTGCTTCTCAGGGCAGGACGTGAGGCTGCAGTTGTGTGTCCACAGGTGGCTTGGGACTCGTGTGTCTCAAGAGAGAGTCCCCTGGTCACCAGACCTCTTGGTTCCCCTGCCCCCCTTCAGCCTCCTCCCCTGCCCCTCCCAGGGTATGACTCGCTGCTGGCCCTGGCCTGAGCTTTAAGCCCCTGTGTAAATAATGGGCGGGTCTCCTGGCCAAGCTGGGCCCGACCCAAGCTGGTCCACACGAGGCACTGCCCACCACCACCCGAACCAACATCCATGAAGGCTTTGGTAGGGCGAGAGGGTGTTGCTGCCCCCAAGCAGGGTTAGCCCCCCAAGCTCGCAGTCCCCATGGGGGCAGTGGCACCCCCTGCAGCCGCCCCAGCTTGCCCTGGGCGATGTTCACATTTTCCAGTGTTTAGATTTTATCCACTTTATTAATGAGGCAGGCGAAAGGCCCGCGCCTGGGGGGAAAGGGGAGGGGGGAAGAGGGCTACTCCCGCCCCGCCAGTGGGAGGGGGTCATGGGGAACCAGCCCAACTCCCCGGGAGACCCCTTCCTGGTGGGGCAGCTGGGGTCCAGTGTAGCCCCTGCCCATTGCCAGGAGCACAGAGGGGTCTCTGCCACCCCAGGCCCCCTCTGGGTGCGAGATGGCTGGAGCAGCCCCTGGAGGCCAGAGCGGGCAGCGGGAGGAGGCAGGGAGCTGAGGAGCCGCCCCAAGAGGGAGGGAGAGGGAGCGGCCTGGCCTGCCGGAGAGCTCTGGTGGAGCGGGCGCGGGTGCAACAGGCAGCAGGGGCCAAGCAGCAGGCGATGGGGACCTGGAGTCCCAAGCTGTGTTGGTAAGAAGACTGGGGCATGAGGATGTCTGGTCGGGGAGGAGGGTTTGGAAGGACGGGGCCGTGGCTAGTTCAGTCTCTGTGTCCTGTGTTCTTGACTCTCAGCCCCATCTGTCTGTCCCTGTCAGTCTTACTGTCTATCCACCTTTCCCATGTGGCCAGCAGGCAGTTCTGCCCTCTCAGCCCTCACCTCCAGGTTATCGAGGGATGGGTGGTGCTGGGTCCGCCTTGAGGCCTTTGGGGCAGGGACCTGGAGCTGGCAGGAATGGGAGCCGGGGGGCATCCACGGTAAGGCAGCTGTGGTCAGGGGAGAGCCAGGGTGGGACAGTGACAGAACTCAGAGATGGGAGTGTGGGGGGCAGGGACGGTGGGGACAGACATGTAGCTGTGGGGAAAAGGACAGTGCGGTGGAGAGAGATGTCCCCGTGGTGGCAGAGGTGGGGCTGTGAGCATCAAACATGGGACTGGAGAAAAGGTGACATGTGATGGTCAGAGATGGGGCAGTGAGGTCAGGTGGGGCCCTGCCGATCAGAAATGGGTCAGGGGGTGTCAGATGGAGCCAGGGGCGAGAAATTCGCTGTGGTGCAATAATGAGAGGTGGGTGTCAGAGGTAGATCCGTGACGCCCACAGGTGGGGACAGACACGGAAGGCCGGAGCCCGGGGAACCAAGGTGGACAGAGAAGGTGGTGAGGGCAAGAATGAGGCCTGGAGCAGGAGCTGATGGGCTGATGGGCTGATGGGCTGATGAGGCAGAGGAGAAAGCGGTCGGGAATGGGGCAGCCAGGGTCCTTTGGAGTTGCCGTGGGCAGAGGCGACAGAAGAATGCCATGGCATCCAACGGGGCCTGATGACCCGAGGTGGCGCTGCCTGCTAGTCCCATGGGGATGGTGGGCAGTGTGCTCCCGGCCCGCCTCACGGAGCCCTCCTCTCCTCTCCCCAGCCCCAACCCCAGCACCTGACATGAGTCTCTGCGGGCCCCTCAACCTGAGCCTGGCGGGCGAGGCGACCACGTGCGCGGAGCCCGGGGCTCCCAACGCGTCGGCCGCGCCGCCCCCCGGCCGCGCGGGCACCTCGCCGGCGCTGCCCATCTTCTCCATGACCCTGGGCTCCGTGTCCAACGTGCTGGCGCTGGCGCTGCTGGCGCAGGCCGCGGGCCGCCTGCGGCGCCGCCGCTCGGCCGCCACCTTCCTGCTGTTCGTCGCCTGCCTTCTGGCCACTGACCTGGCGGGCCACGTCATCCCGGGGGCGCTGGTGCTGCGCCTGTACGCGGCGGGCCGCCCGCCGGCCGGCGGCGCCTGCCACTTCCTGGGCGGCTGCATGGTCTTCTTCGGCCTGTGCCCGCTGCTGCTGGGCTGCGGCATGGCCGTGGAGCGCTGCGTGGGCGTCACGCGGCCGCTGTTGCACGCGGCGCGCGTCTCGACGGCCCGCGCGCGCCTGGTGCTGGCCGCGCTGGCCGCCGTGGCCTTGGCGGTGGCGCTGCTGCCGCTGGCGCGCGTGGGCCGCTACGAGCTGCAGTACCCGGGCACGTGGTGCTTCATCGGCCTGGGCCCCGCGGGCGGCTGGCGCCAGGCGCTGCTCGCCGGCCTCTTCGCCGGCCTCGGCCTAGCCGCGCTGCTCGCCGCGCTCGTCTGCAACACGCTCAGCGGCCTGGCCTTGCTGCGCGCCCGCTGGCGCCGCCGCTCGCGACGGCGTCCTTCGGCGAGTGGCCCCGACGGCCGCCGTCGCTGGGGGGCGCGCGCGCCCCGCTCGGCCTCAGCTTCGTCCTCCTCGTCCGTCGCTTCGGTCCCCGGCGGCTCCCCGGGCCGTGGCTCAGCGCGCAGAGCCCGCGCTCACGATGTGGAGATGGTGGGCCAGCTCGTGGGCATCATGGTGGTGTCGTGCATCTGCTGGAGCCCGCTGCTGGTGAGGGGCGCACACGCCCCTCGGGCCGGGCTCCTCCCTGCCCCCCTCCTTGGCCCCTCCCACCCTTTTCCCTCCTGAGACCCACCTGGGTTCCCTCCCTTCCCCAGCCGGGGCCCCACCCCCTCGAGGCCCCACCAGTCAGGAGAGACAGCCCTTTGGCCTCTCTCTCTGACATCCCATCCCCTCCACCCCGTCCCCTTCTCTTATCCTACCTGGGGTCTTTGTAGTTCACGCTACCCAGGCAACCTTCCTCCCAGCCCCACTCCTCTAGACCCGGATGCTTCATTCCCTAGCCCCTTCCACCAGCACCCCGCCCCGTTTCTCTTCTCCCCTTGGTCCCCAGTCCTTCAGGATACCTGGGACTTCTCTCCTTTTTTGCTGGAGCCCCCACTCACGGAAGGCCTTTGCTTCTGCCACGCCTTCTTCGCCCCTCCTTCCGTAGTTCGTTCTGACGAAGACTTCTGAGTCTCCCCCTCCCCACCCCCACCCCGCCTCCGCCGTGAGCCTCTGCTCCTCCTCGCATCCATCCCAGCCACGCTCGCATCCATCCCAGCCCCACCCTTGGCCAGTCCCCTTCTCTTTACACCTGCCCCACCGCTCACACCGGCTTCTCCCGCAGGTGTTAGTGGTGCTGGCCGTCGGGGGCTGGGGCTCCAGCTCCCTGCAGCGGCCGCTGTTTTTGGCTGTGCGCCTCGCCTCCTGGAACCAGATCCTGGACCCCTGGGTGTACATCCTGCTGCGCCAGGCGGTGCTGCGCCAACTGCTTCGCCTCCTGCCCCCGAGGGCCGGCGCCAAGGGCAGCCCTGCGGGGCTGCGCCTAACCAGGAGCGCCTGGGAGGCCAGCTCGCTGCGCAGCTCCAGGCACAGTAGCCTCAGCCACCTGTAGGCGAGCCAGGAGTCCCAGCGGCTAAGTCGGACCACCCCGGGCCGGGCCCAGGACCGCAGCGCGGAGCCTTCAGGGAATAAAGCCATTTTGCGGACCTGCGCAGGCATGTGTGGGGTCGGGGTTGCAGCACCCCTGTGGCCGCGCGGGGGCGATAGAGGTGCCGCCTGAGCCTCCGGGGTGTGCAGTTCTGGGACCTTCCACGCAGAGGCGCGGGGAGGCCAGACGCGGAGCGGGAGCCGCTGGAGCATGCGCAGAATGCCACGGTCCCAACCCCAGCTCCCGGGCTGTGTCGAGGGCAGAGCAGCTGAGCCAGAGTCCGAAGCGCTTTTTGCTCCTACCGCCCGCCAGGGCTGACCCTAGCAACAATTCTCTCATTGTGGCCCTGAGCTCCTCCAACACATCCCCAAGGCCCTACCCCCAAACCACACCCCAGCAGGGCCTCAAAACTCCAGTGTCCCTAAACACAACTCCCAGCCTGTCCCATCTCAGCCCGCCCACGCTCCCCACCCTAGTAAGAGCCCGGAGTCCCCACCTTCCCTTAACCCTCATCAAGTGACCCCCATACCAGAACCCAGGGCATCTCCCCGTCACTCCCTATGCCCCTGGCCACCCACTGGATCAGCCCCCACCAACTCTCCCCACTTCCAAGTACACGACCCCACGCCACCCCGCCCCGCCGTGCCACCATGACTGCACACAAGAGGAGCCGAAGGATGCATGGATGGGGCAAACCCCAAAGGCCTTTTTAAAAACTGCTGAGAGCTTGGTCAGGGCAGGGGCAGGCGAGAAGGCTAGCAGCCGCCGGCCACGAAGTCGAAGTCCTGGAAGGCTGCCTGCTCTGTGGCCGTGAGGGGCCGCGCGTCGCGGGGCGGGCTCAGCGTGGGGGCCTCCCCTGTGAACTCCTCATCGAAGTTGCTGACATCAGTGCGGCCTGACAGCGTGGGCACGAAGGGAGGTGGCAAGCGCCGGGCCAGCAGAGTGTCCCAGCCCAGCGTCTAAGTAAGGGAGAAGGGGGAGAGAGAGGAAGAGGTCAGCGTGGCGGGGGAGAGGTGCAGACTGCAGGAGGGGCCAGCCCCTCGTCGCCCGCCCAGCCCTGCATCTGTGGCGATTAGCATAGGGGTCACAACACAGAGGGGTCAAGTGGGGGGCTGGGGGCCCAGTAAGGATGACAGTGTGAGTATGGGGAGCCCCGGCGTCGGGGAGAGGGAGCCTGGGTTCATACACATGGCAGTGGCCCCACCAGGCCAGCCTGGAGTAGATGTGGGTGTAGGAGGGTCAGCGGGTGTGAAGGAGCGGGGAGGAAATAGAGATGATAATGTTGGAGGGGAAGTGACTAGATCTTGGTAGGGGAGAAATGAATAGGCCCTGGGGGTGGGGGGATGACCAGGTCTCTGGTGGGGAGTTGGCCAGGCACTTGGGGTGACCTCACCCTATAGAAGGGCTGCTTTTTCACATCCTCTGCATCCCTCTCGCTGGATCCCAACCTCCGCTCTGGATTCCTTCGCAGCAGCTGGGGGAAGGAGAGGTGTCAGTCTTCCCCTTCCTGGCCCCAGAGCCCCTGCCCAGGCCCAAGGAGGGGGGGTCCTCACCCTGCGCATGATGCCAATGGCTTCAGCGGACAGGAACCGTGGGTAGCGAACCTCATCATTGACTATGCTGTCAAACACCTCCTCCTCGTCGTCCCCTGGGAATGGGGACTGGGGACAGGGAGAGCCAGGATGAATTAGGCCCCTCCTCCTGGCCACTCCCCTCCCAGCCCCACCTGAGCCCTCTGCTTCCAGCACACCTTCACCTGGGTGCTGGCTGATGTGGGAAGGTAAGTACCCCATTTTACAGATGCAAAAATTGAGGCTAGGGAGGCAAAACCAGCTGTCCCCATCACACAGCACATGGAGGCACCGTTTGATCCCACCCCTAGGCACAAGCAGTTTCCGGCATGATCCCAGGGTCAGGCAGGGTAAGGGCAGCCTGGGGCCTCACCTCGCCAACCAGCATCTCATAGAGCAGCACGCCCAGCCCCCACCAGTCCACGGCCCGCGTGTAAGATGTGTCTGTCAGCACCTCGGGGGCCAGGAACTCCGGGGTCCCACAGAATGTGCTGGTCCGGTCCCCATAGCCCATCCCTGGGGGCAGTAGGGCCATGTGAGGTTATGTGGGGAGGGAGGCTCCCAGCCCAGCACGGGTGGCCCAGCCAGCCAGCCCCATCCCAGGGTCAGGGTCGGGGGTGACCCAGGTAGGGCTGGGGACTCCATTCCCTCCCCCACTCTGTCTAATCCCCAGAGGCCAGCCCTTCAAATCCCAGCCCCGCCCCTCACCCTCCTTGCAGAGGCCAAAGTCTGCGATCTTGACATAGCCCTCGGTGTCCAGGAGCAAATTGTCCAACTTCAGGTCCCTGTGATGGGTTGGGGGGATGTAAAGAGGGATGAGGGGGGGTCTGGGCCCTGCCTGAAGCCTGAGGGCCCCCAGTGGGCAGCGCGTGCATACAGGAGCACATACACGCAAGGGCACACACCTGTACACGATCTTGTGTTCGTGGAGAAACTGCAACCCCAGCACCACACAGGCTGAATAAAAGCTGCAGAGAGAAGCTGGTGTGACGGAGCCAGGCCTCCCAGCGAGGTACGCAGGCCATGGAAGCCTGGCCCCCACATCCTCGAAAGCTCCCCGGTCCCCCCCCCCAAAACTCCAGGAGGCTCGGGGGGAGGGGGAAGCAGGGCCGAAGGGGGCTGCCACCGCCTGTTGGGGGTTGAGGCGCAGGCGGGGGAGCTCACACGGCACGTGGCTCGGAGAACACGTCACTGTGGATGTGCAGCATGAGATCCCCGCCCGCCGAGTACTCCATCACGAAGCACACGTGCTCTGGCGTCTGGAAACAGCCGAACAGGTTCACCAGGAAGGGGTGTCCTGCTCTGGTCACTGCTGCCAAGATCCGCTTCTCACACATCAGGCTGTGCAGGGGAGGGGGCGGGGGTCAGAGACCACAGCAGCCCCCCACCCCCACCCTCAACTCCCACACTCCCAAGAAGTCCTCGATCGTCAGCTGTTTGCTGAGGACCTCGAGTGGCCGGGCAGCCTTGGGCAAGTTGCCTAATATTTCTGCACCCCAGCAGCTTTGTCTGCTAAACAGGTACCCAGAAGCCACATGTCATCCTAGTAACAGCCCCCCAATATCCCTTTAGGGACCAGCCAGGGTGGGCTAATTGGAGCACCCATTTTCCTGGCCAAGAACTGGTTTGGGAATGGGCAAGCCAAGGTAGTGGGGCTCAATCTCAGGGTTTCTGCTGGAATTATTAAGGAAGAAGGGCTAAAACTAGTGGATGAGCCTTACACTGCTGTGTAGGGGGGTTATCTCTGCTCCCATGAGAGAATTGCAAGCAAAGCCCACAAAGAGGGAAGCCGACTGAGAGACGTCATCTGAGCACCTGGATATAGCCATGCCTGAAGGTAGCCCACCCCTGGACTTTTCGGACCCAGACCAATAAATTCCTCTTTTGCTTAAGCCTATCTGACTTGGGTTCCTGATTGACAAAAGGATGTCAGGAAGATTAGGGACAATCTCGGTGCCTCTGCTGGACCTTTTTACAGGGGGCCAGGTACTGTAGAATGCTCTAGATGCATCCTCTCACTTAATCCACCTGACAACCCTGCAAGAAAGGCATTATTACTCCCCTTTTATAGAGGGCAAGGACAAGGATCAGAAGGGCAAAGTGACTTCCCCAGGGTCTCTAAGCACATTTGTGGCAGGGGTGGGATTTGAACCCATGGCCCTGACCCAAAGCAGAGGCAGGACAATGGTGCCGTGAAGGGTACAGGCTTCAGAGCCTGAGTCCCTAGGTTTGAATCCCCGACCTGCTGCTTACTGGCTTTGTGACTCTGGGCAACTTGCTCGACCTTCCTGTGTCATCAGCAGAATGGGAACAATAACAGTATTTACCTCATAGGGCTGTCGTCGAGAACAAATGAGTTACTGAACATAAAGCGCATAGTGGGTGCTTTCCAAGTTATTCTCTTAAGTACTAGCTTAATAAGTGCCAGTGACTATTATGAATCACTGTCACAGCAGCTCCAGAGAGGGGACTGCCCTGTCTCCCATTTCCCAGAAGAAAAGACTGAGGTTCTCAGAGGGCCTGGGCTGAGTCCCCACCTTTCAACCTCATCTCGGGCCACAATGTCGCCTTTCTTCAAAGCCTTGATGGCGAACAGCTCCCCGTTGGGCCGGAATTCGGAGAGCAGCACCTGGAACCACAGTGGGCAACGATGGCCTTCGTGGCCAGCCTGGGGACTCCCTGTTCCCCCAACTCCTTGCCCCCCAGCCTCACCTTCCCAAAGTGACCCCGGCCCAGCACTGCCAGGAATTTGAAATCCTCGAGGGTCAGAGGTGACTTCCTCAGAGGGCTGTGGAGAGAGGACACTGGTGGGGACAAGGACAGCAGGCGGGGGGGGAGGGGTGGTGAGTGGGGGAGGGGTGTCACCTGCACAGGGCGGGGCTTGGGGTCTCCTGGGTCTCTGAAGGCAGCTCGGGGGTGGTGGCAGTTTCCTGGATCGGGGAACTCTGCAGCAGAGAGAGGGAAATCAGAGGCACCTCATAACCACAATAGCCACCAAGGCTCCCGTCACCTCTCTGACCTCACTTCTCCTCCCACTCTCCGCCCTCTTGCTCACGGCCTTCCAGCCACACTGTCCCTCTCACTGTGCCCTGAACACACCAGGCACATTTCCAGCCCAGGAGCCCAGGCATTCTCTTTTCCCGATATAGGCACGGCTCCTCCCCTCCCCCCTTCGGCATGCATTCGGATGTCACCTTCACGGGTGGTCAGCTGACCATCACAGTAAATAACTAGCAGAACCCCCACCCACCACCGACCGTACACACACATACTCCCTGTCCCCTTTTGCCTTTTTTTTTTTTTTTCCATGCTGTAAATACATTTTATCATTTACCTCCCGATTTCCTCTATGGGTATTTGCCCTAAGAGCGACTTAATGCTTCACACCACATGTGTGCTTGTAACTTTGAAAAGAGTCAAAATTACTATTGCAAATGGGGACACAGGACAACCGGTTCATCATCCCCCAACTGCAGAAACAGTTCTAAAAAGGCAATCAGTCCAAATAGGTGTCTGGTGGGACACACGGGCCTCTCGTGCCCCAGCCACCCTCCCTACAGCCAGCCACCTTAATGATCTCCTGAGTACCTTTCTAGATATATCCTATACCCACACAAGCGAAAGTGACGGAAGAGGCTCCATTTTCCTCGCACCCACTACTGACGATATCCTCATCTTGCCTCTCCTCCTGGACAATCTGTCTTGGAAATCCCTCTGTGCCAGCCCTGGGAGGCCAGCCTCACTTGTCACAGACATGCACTATCCCACTTCGCCATTTATTTAGCACTGGCTCTCCCACAGATGGACCCTGACCTGCCCACTTCCGCCTACACAAAGCCACTGCGGCGAACTGCCTGGAGGTGCACGTGTGTGAGCGTCCAGGGTTGGAACTCCTGGGTCAAGACGCTGTCCACTTTTAGCTCAGCCAGCTATGCCCTCCCAAGGAGATGGAACAACGTGCACGCCTTCCGTTAGCTGCCTGTTTGCCCGCGTCCTGCCGAGCATCTGGTAGTATTAAACTTTTGGATTTTGTCTTGCCCAACTCATCTGAGGATGTAGCTTATTATATTATTGTTATTATTATAAATAGAATACAGAAGCATAGACTATTATTTTCATTTTTTTAAAATGAGGTTATCAAATGCACTCAGTGAGCTGGGCCAAGGGGCCTGCTCTTACAAACCTGTCCTCCTGGGTACGCGTCGCATAGGGCGGGGGGTGGGTAAACCAGGTTTTGAACAGTCTGTGAGCTGAGAATAGCTCTTACATTTTTAAAGGGTTGGGGGAAAATCAAAAGGAGAGTGATATTTTGTGATCTGTGAAAGTGATATGACATTCAAACTTCAGTGTCCATCAGTAAAGCTTTACCGGAACCCAGCCATGCCCACTGCGTCTGTACGCATCGTCTACGGCTGCTTCCTACAAGGGCAGTGTTGAGTCGTTGTGACCGAGACTCTCTGGCCCACAAAGCCAAAAATACTGACTCCGTGCCCCTTTATGGAAAGGGCGCACGTGCTGATCTCTGACCTAGATGAAGATACACAACACCACGACCCCGACAGGCTCCCTTGTATCTCCCTCCTATCAATAACCCCCCAGCCAGAGAAAACCACCATCCTGACTTCTATCCTTGAAGTGAGTTTTAAACACGCCTGTTTTACGGGCCAGTGCACAGAGCACAGCAAGGGAGAGCAGCTTGCCGTGGGTCGCACAGCTAAGAACTGGCAGAGCAGGGACATGGACCCAGGTGGCCTGGCTCCTGAGCTCATGTTTTTATTCAGGACAGAGAGTGGGACCCCGCTTCTAGCAGAGATGCGTGACCCAGGGAAGTTCCTGGTGGCCTCTGGGCCTCGAGCTGGGAGAGAGGCCTGGAGGGGAAATCTTTGACGCTGCCCCAGCCAGGCCTCGGGGGGGAAGGAGTGGGACACTCACCAGGCTCAGTGGGCTGGAAGGAGGACCCAGAGGACTCTTCTGGGGCAAGCTATCCAAGTCAGCCCCGAGGTTCAGCTTCTCCACAGATATATCACTGTAGAACAAGGGAGGAGGGGGTGTCTGGGACCCAGCACCCTGGCAAGCAACCAGGGACAGCCCAGACCCCAGGGACCCCCTCCTTACCCTGCGGACCGGGCCTCAGGTCCCGGAGAAGCCCCAGGGCTGAAGGTGCCCGTGCTCGTGGGATTGGGGATGAGTCTTCGAAGCAGCCGCACCCAGGTGGCGACATCAATGTTCATCTGCCTCGCGCGCTGAAATGCCTTCCCTGGGGAAGATGGGGGCAGGGGCTACCGCTCACGATGCCCCTGGGGCCCCCTGGCCCCTGCCCCACTTTGCCCACCCCCTCACCTTGTTGCTTGGAGAAAATTTTCTTCTGCCTTCGGAGCCGGGGTATCCTCTCGATGACAGGGTTGCGGAAGGTAACCTGGGGAGGGGGCCAATGGGTAAGAACCAACTCCCACCTCTAGGTGGTGGGGAAGCCCTTAGGAGCATAGGCATGCACACCCTTAGGTTTGGGGGTTCCAATCACTGTGGCACCACATCCAAACACAGCATATTAAGAAGTTGGAACATAGTGAGGGGTTATAAAACCAATCCACTGCCTGGTAGGGCCACCTCCCGAAGTGCCATCTTAGAAAGGCAAGAGGCAGGCAACCAAGCCCTCCTCCAGGAGTGGAGGGGGAGGGGTCTGACCCAACAAGATGTACATGCAACTCCAGCAAGGTCCTACATCATCTAGTGCCTTGATTCCCCAAGTGTGGTCCCAGACCAGCAGCATCACCTGGGGACTTGCCAGAAATGCACCTGGACCCACTGTGAATCAGAAACACAAGGGTGGGGCCCCGAAGTCTGTGTTTCAACAAGCCCTCCAGCTGATATGGGGAAGCCACTGGTCTAGCTAAATTCTCCCAACTCCGAAGCATCTTCTAGAAGGTGCTAAAGTCACAGAACTGTGTGACTTTATGTGTGTCTGATATGGTTGCCACTAGCCACATAAGGCCATTTAAATTCAGTAAAATATAAGTAACATTAAAACTTTAGGTCCCAGGTCACCCTAGCCAGGCTTCAGTGGCTGGCCTCTAATATGTTGGACAGTGCACATATAGGACATTTCCACCTACGACAGAATGCAACTATTGTAGATTCATCCACAACAGAATTCTAGAAAGTTCTATTGGCTGGCACTTGGGGGAGGTGGAAAAACCAAACAGAATGCTGTAAGTGAACCTTGAGGGTGAGCAGGACTGCTTCAGAATTCACCCCCCCCACCACCACCCTTCCTGCTTGGTTTTGGCCGGTCTTCCTAACGGAAGAACAGTTTCACTGCCCTGCCCCTGAAGTCAGCCCTTCTCCTGCTCTTTTCCTTCAGTGGTCCTCGGTTATGAGATCCCGTCAGAATTCCCACATGGAGACATGGATATGTAACAGGGCACACATATATGTTAGGGGAACATTTAAGAATTTTTTAAGACAATTTTGGCTGGATGAGGGGAGCCAGTGGCTTTCCTACCCTGCCTGTTTCCTCCTCTGTCAGATATGACTAATGACGATCCCTCCTGAATTGGGTCGAAGTGGGTCATTGTGAGGATTAACACGTTAATGCCGGCAACGCTCGTAGGACGGGGCTTGGCTCACACCACAGGGGTCAGGTAGGAATGTTATTTAGATTGTGGGTTCTCAACCAGGGGACAGTGGCGATGTCTGGAGACATTTTTGATTGTCACAACTTGGGGGAAGGGTGGTGCTGGTTTCCTGTGGGTGCAAACCAGGGATGCTGCTCAAAACCCCACAGGGCAACTGAGAATGATCCAGCCCACCAGGGCACACTTGTCCATAGTGCCAAGGGCGGGACACCCCGATTTAGACCTTGACCCTGACACCACTGCAGAAGGAATTTCTCTCTACTGGACTGTGGCTCTGATAACAATCTTCTTGACATGTCACCAGGTTTTTCTTTTTGTTTTGGCTTGGCAAAATTTTGCAATTTTTTTTTTTTAATTTCTTCCCTCAGAACAAAACCAATCCCAGCTTAAGTGGTGTCACTGACATAACTAATTATGTGTATTTTTCTATCAAGGTTCAGAGACCAATCCAAAACGTATCTTCCCCTTCTAGAAAACTGGGAGCAGGAGACACAAGAAGTGTTTTCACAGGGTCAGGGGTCGGGGTTGTACCTCAGCCACCAGGCAGCCCTGGGGTTCCATGTCCAGCTGCACCTCATGCCTCTCATTGTCCAAGAAATCCTCCAACTTCAGGAATTTGAGGGCACACAGGCCCCGTTGGTCCCGCCAGAACACGGCCAACTCCAGTTCCCGAGCCTTGAGGGAGGGGAAGTGGGCCATCATTTGGGGGTGCCAGAGGTCCAGAACCCCTCCTCCTCCTCCAGGCTCTGCCATCCCCCCACCTAGCTCACCCTTTCCAGCTCCAGGGTGAAGCTCTGGTCCCAGGCATTGGGGCCACACGGCTTCCAGGATGTCTGCCCCACCACTGTGTTATCCAGCTTGAGCACAGTGCTAACTTCGCCTGGAATGAGGGGAGGAGGAGGGTGTCAGAAAATGTTTGGAGTGGGGGGGAGCATAGCTCATATCTTAGTAAAGAAATCCTTTACCTTTATCCAGAATGCAAATTCTGCCATGCTACCCTGACAAATCTTTATGGTTTTGCCTTTCACCACAAGGCGTTTAACCAGCTTCCAGTGGATTTCTGTGTATGGTGTGAGGCAGAGATCCAAATTCACTTTTACTTTATATGCAACTTCCAGCAATATACTCCTAAGAATTTACCCTGGAAAAATGCATGCAGGTATACATCGGGAGGGCGCCTGGGTGGCTCAGTTGGTTAAGCGACTGCCTTCGGCTCAGGTCATGATCCTGGAATCCCGGGATCGAGTCCCACGTCGGGCTCCCTCCTCAGCGGGGAGTCTGCTTCTCCCTCTGACCCTCCCCCTCTTGTGCTCTCTCTCTCTCTCTCTCAAATAAATAAATAAAATCTTAAAAAAAAAAAGGTATACATTGAGAGATATATAGGGCCCCAAAATAGAAATATCTACTAATAGGAGAATTAATATATAAACTATACTATAGTCTTATTAACTGATATTCAACTATTACTATATTTTACTTTAAAAAGCCCCAACAATTTGATATGGCTCAGTCTAAGACAATGGGCTATTAGACAGGAGTTAAAATGAATGAATGAACTATAGCTTCGTGCAATGACGTGGATAAGTCTCCCAAACAGAGTTAAATGAAAGAAGCCATTACCATGCAATACATTCTGTATGATTCCATGTATATAAAGTCCAAACACCAGGCAAGATTAAATTATGTTGTTTTGAGATGTACAAAGATGCTAAAACTACAAAGAAAAGCAGGGAAATGATAACCATATATTGGGACAGTAGCTAGCTCTGGACAGAGGAAGGGACTACAATGGGGAGGAGGGGCAAGGGGGTTTCCAGAGAGTTCTATTTCTTGACGTGGGTGGTGGTAACATGGGTGTTTGCTCCATTGTTATTCTTTCCACATACTTTTTTGTACGTATTAGGTTTTTAAAATTGCGGTAAAATTCACATAACATAAAATTTACCATTATAATCACTTTTAAGTGTACAATTCACACTGTTGTACAATTACACCACCATCCATCTCCAGAACCTTTTTCACCTTCCTCAACTGAAACTCTGTCCCCATTAAACAACAATTCTCCGTTCTTGCCCCCCCTTCTCCCCTCCCCCTTCTTCCATCTCTATGAACTGGACTACTCTAGGTACCTCCTAGAAGTGGAATCATACAGCACTTGTCTTTTTGTGACTGGCTTATGTCACTCCGCATAATGTCCTCAGGTTCATCCGTGTGGTAGCCTGGGTCAGAATGCCCTTCCTTTTGAAGGCTGACTACCAACCGCCCCACTGCGCACACATATCACATTTTGTTTATCTGTTCGTCCGTCAACGGACACTCGTGTTGCTGCCACATTTTGGCCATTGTGAATAAGGCTGCCAAGGACATGAGTGTCCAGATATCAACTTAAGTCCCTGCTTTCAACTCTTTTGGGTATATACTCAGAAGTGGGATCGCTGATCATAGGGTAATTCCATGTTTAATTTTTTGAGGATCTGCCATAACGTTTTTTCACAGCAGCTGAACCATTTTACATTCCCAACAGCACTGCAGAGGGTTCTAATTTCTCCACATCCTCCCTAACACTTGTGTTTTTGAGGGTTCTAATTTCTCCACATCCTCCCTAACACTTGTGTTTTTTTGTTTTTTTTTAACAGAATCCATCCTACCGACTATAATATACTAGTTTTTTAAAGTGTTATGAGTGTGTGACATCCCAGGATCCCCACGGCATCTCATCCCTCCAGGCCTCAATGCCCACTCACTGATGTTCTCGGCTTCCACTTTGAGGCTGCTCCGGCCACTGAGGCTCCCACTTCGGCTGTAAAGGCCCCGGGCTGGGCGGCTCAGGAAGGTGGTGCGGCTGTCAGGGGTCCCGGGCCCCCCCACTGAGGGTGAGGGGTTCCAGGGGATGCTCTCTGGAAGGTCCTTGCAGCCTACCACACGTACCTCCAGGGTTCCTGAGGGAGGGGCAGGCTCAGGGCGGGCGGGCCACAGCTGGGCCAGGCCAAAGGGAGGGGAAGTGGGCATGTCCAGAAGTGGCCAGCATACAGGTGGGAGTTGGTGAGAGACAATCAGGGTGGACTGATACTGGTATCAGATCAGATCAGGATCTGATACTGGGATGGCTGTGCCCAGAAGTGAGAAGTGGGGCAAGGGGGAGGGGCGAGGCTGGGGTGGGCCAGGCTGGGGAGGGGCTCTGAATGCTTGGGATTTAGTGACAGAAGATAGGTTTAAGGCATAGGTCGATGATCAAGGCAATGGGGAGTCGGGTTGGACTAGGGGGTCCAGGGTAGGATTCAGGGAGCTGACCTGAGGTTCAAGATGGGGGTAGGGGTCTACGGTAAGGCTGGTCTAAGGAGGGAGCACCTGGCTGGCTTCGGGGTGGGGGGCAGACAATGGCTCAAGGTGAGGGTTCTGTGAGTGAGGGGTTGTGGGACTGGGCTGGGGGGCTATGGCTGGAGGAAAAAACGGCCAGGTAGGGAGAGGTAGTGATGGGGACATGGTGGGCATGGGGGCAAGAGTCCAGAATCAGAGGGCAAGCTGGGACCAGAAGTCCAGAGTGCATGGGGCTGTCTGGCCTAGGGAGATGGGACCCAGGGCTACAGGGCTGGGGTGAATGGAGGATGGAGGAACAGTAGGATGGGAGTCCAGGGGTAGGGAGAGCAGAGATCTAGGTTAGGGGTCTCAGGACTTGGGGGAGAGGTCGAGAGTACAGAGCTGCGTAGGTGGGGTCTGGGTGGGGGAGGTGGGGACCCACCTGTGAGAGGCGCGGGCTTGCACAGGGTGCTATAGTGCGTGGGGGGGAAGGGCCCAGCCAGGCGAGCACTGAAGGCTGCAGACGAGGCCGCAGCAAGCTCCTCGCGTAGCAGCCGCCCCTTCGGATGGTCTGCGGGCAGCTCCCCGAGCCGCCGCTCCAGCGCCTCCCGCAGCAGTCCCAGCTTCTGGTTGGACTCCGTTAGCTTCTCCTGGGCCTGTAATGGGAGGGACAGAGTGGGGCTGGGGATGGTGCCTGGCTAAGTCTTACCTGGCCCAAGCCCTCAAACCTTCTGGGTCCTATCCCTGGGCTCCCCAGAAAGCTAGGCCCCGCCCCTGGCTGATGCCCCACCCCTGGACAAGGTCCCGCCCCACCGAGGTCCCACCCCTTGCTGAAGCCTCACCCCTCAAGGCCCTCCTGCCAATTCCCGCCCCTGTGCTGAGGCCCGCCCCCGCCAAAGTCCCGCCCCTCACCGAAGCCCCACCCCTCGCCTCGCTGAAGCCCCACCCCTCGCCTCGCTGAAGCCCCACCCCTCACCTCGCTGACCGCCTTGCGGTCCGGGGCCTTGGCTGCGCTGAGCAGGCGGAGCACGTTCTTGGCACCCTCGGCCACGGCGTGCTCCACTCGGAAGTGGTGCCTCAGCTCCTCAATGCGCAGCTCCACGGCCCCCAGGTCTGGACTCCCTGTGGGCGGGGGGCGCCAGGCGGTGAGGCCAGCCTAGACCCAGGTCCAACCACCCCAGCCCCAGCCATGCACTCAGGCGCAGGAACACGCACTGGCGACAGACAGACCACCACCAAGCTGCATCACGTTTTTCCCAAGCGAGGGGTCACGGTCAGTCACACTTCCACCGAGATGCAATCACTCTTTTTCCAAACGCCCACAGGGACCATCCCAGGGACAGAGCTGGGCTGTCACACAGGGACAGTCATAGACACAGGTACACTATCAACACAGGCTCAAAGGACAGACGTGTTGGCAGGGTCCCATTTCATCCCCAGGGACTGTCACAGGGACACTATGGCCATCTGGACAGCCAGAAGGAGACAGTCACACAGGCACAGGGACACATGCAAAATCACAAACGTAACTGCCCTTCGAGTCAGCAATCCCAGGTCAGGAACTCTACCCCCCAGAAACACTCTGCACTTGACACATGTACATGGGTATTCACTGCAGCCCTCTTTCTCAGAGCCAAAGATTGGAAATAACCCGTGTCTTGCAGGCGGAGCCCCGGTGAGTGAATGTGGCCGTCCACAGGTGAAATATAAAGCAGTTGGGAGAACAAGGGCACCGCCACACAGAGATCATCACACTGTCACTCGCAGGGTAACAGCATCACTTTGCCACCAGGGTAGCACGCTGTCCCCCACAGGCGGAGGAACACACACTCTCACAAGATACAATCACGCCGCCACACAGGGACTCTGTCACAGGGCAGAGGGACGTGATCACAGGACACAGACATCCTTATGGGACGCGTTTACACGGTGGCAAAACTCCTGGGCCTCTAACTCCAGCGCCGGGAGAATCATGATCACACTGGCACATGGCCAAGGCACAGGGACAGGCAAAGAAATGCCATCACACTGTCACACAGGCAGGGCAGCATCACCGATACCCACGGGCTCAGAGACCCAGTGGTGCAGGGAAACAGACCGGCTGTGTCCCAGTACGAAGCCCCAGGGACACAGCCGTGGCCCAACATAGGATGGCCACGGTCACCCAATGGCACAGGGTGGGCATGAGGACACACTGGTACCAGAGGCACAAGGTGTGGCCACACTATCCACGGCTGTAGGTTCCAAGGACAGTCTCCCTGTCCTGGACGTTGACCCCGACTCAGACCCTGGCACTCCGTCAGAGAGAGCCACATTGTCACTCACGGGTGTGTGACACTCACCGAGGCACCGAGAGCATAGGCACAGCGTCACCGGAACCCTGATATCCGGCGGCACATCGTCTTACAAACACAGTCACACTCTCGCCTCCAGGCCTGCTGTCCCATGTGCCCAGATAGTCACCGAGACTCTTACAGAGACAAAGTCGCACCAGGAGTCAAGCTTACGCTGGCACCCAGAGGCACAGGGACATGATAACGCCATCGTATACGGTCACTGAGAAGCCCATCGTGTCGGTATTCCCAGTCCAGGGGAACCATCACACCGACTCCTCCCCTACCCCAAAGACACACGCTGTCATCTGGGTTACAGACCCCACTGCTATGGGCTGAATGTTTTTGTTCCAAAATTCGTGTATTGAGACTCAACCCCAAATGTGACGGTATTAGGTGTCAGGAGGTGGGGCCTTCGGGAAGAGATCAGGTCCTGAGGATGGAGCCCTCGTGAGTGGGAGCAGGGCCCTTGTAAGGGAGGCTCCCCAGAGCCCCTCCACCCTCCAGCACGGGAGGGCACACACAGCGAGAGAGAACGCAGCCATCCACGGGCCCAGAAGAGGGCTCTCGCCAGACGCTTGGTCAATGTCACATTACTACCCGCACACACGAGGAGCACAGTGGCTGTCACCCTCGCACACAACACCTCAAATCCTGTCACCAATTCAGGTGGACAATTAGCTCGAGACGCCCCCAGGCACTCGCATGCAGACGCTCCCATGGGAATGGACACACATGGTGGACACCCACACGTCTACACAGCCGGGGCCGACATGGCAAGGCAGCCACCTGGTCCAGGTCCAGGGGTCCGCAATGTCTTCTCCTAAAGAGCCAGGGAGTGGGTATTCTCAGCTCAGTGGCACGCACGGGCTCCGCGGCCCCTGCTCGCGCTGCTGTCGTGCGTGAGAGCAGCCTTCGGAGCCAGGCAAGGAATGGACGTGGCTGTGTGTCAGTAAACCTTTATTCACACAAGTAAAAAGGCAGTGGCAGCTTTGGGCCCCGGGCTGTGGTTTGCCAGTACCTGACCCAGTGCAGACCTTCCACGGGACAAAACGGGCAACGGGCCCAGAGCCGGTCGGCGGTGGGTGCGCTCAACCTGCGTGTCGCAGCGGCCCCCTCCCTGCTCAGGAAGCGTTCGCTTACGGGGCTGGGGGCTGCGCTCCACCCGGCGGGGTGCAGGCTGTCTGGGCGCGAGGGGCTCACCTTGGGCCTCGTCCGGGGCTGCCTGGCTCTCCAGCTGTCCGGCCTGCAGGGCGCGGCGGAGCTGCATGCGGATGATGTCGATCTTGGTCTTACTGTCCTGCAGCATCTGCTGGGCCGTCAGCAGCAGCTTCCGGTCCTGGAGGCGGGGACGGGCTGTGAGGGCAAGGCTAGGGACCCGGGGTCGGACCGCTGGCCCTCTGGCCACACTGCGCACGCGGTGCTGACGGTGTCACAGAGTAGGATGTGCGGGTGTGACCGCAGGAATGTCCATGCATTCCTGCGTGTGTCGAGGGGAGAGGCGGCCCACGGCACTGGAACCCCCGCCACCTAACACCCGGCTACCTCCAGGAAGGCCCCCCACCCCGGGCCTGTGCCTTCATCTGCAGCGACGGGAGTAGGAACGGCACCGGCCGCCACCGGGCTGAGGGCTGAAGGAGCTGACCTGCGTGCAGGGCTCCCAGCCGTGCCTGGCGTCGGGACGCTCTGTGTTCGTCAGCTGCCAGACGTGTGGCATACGTGTGGGTGAGGGCGCCCTGCTGACTGCAGCCACATAGGTGAGTCCGAGGGGCACGGGGTGGGTGTGTGCGACAGCCTGCAGTCAGTGGCGCCCAGGGACACCGGGACTGGGGTGTGGGGGTGTCTGTGTGCCAACTCCAGTCTCTGGGTGTGAATCGCACGGTCTGTGTGTCCAGGTGTGCTGCTGGCCTGTGCCATGTGTCCTGGGTGTTACACGATGATGCGTGTCTGTGTCTAGAGGTGGCCGGGGTGCTTATCCTCCACGTGTCTCTAAGCACCGTCACGCCGACGCCGTCTCGGGATGGTACGAGAGCGCATGTGTGTGCCAAACTGTTGATTCGACTCTGTGCGTCTCTAGATGCTGCTAGGGCCGTGGGTGTGTCTCTGGATGTTAGGATGATAGCACGTGTGCATCTAAGTGTTGGCCTGACTATGGGTATGTGTGTCAGAGAGAGGCCACCAGCAGAGGCTGAAAGCTGCCCTAACTGTGGACATCCCTCGAGTCTCTGGGGTAACTGAGTGAGGGGGGGACAGCCTCTGCTTTGTGTCTAACACCACACACAGCCATCCTGTTTCTCATATGCCCCCACAAGCTGCTCACACCCCAGTCCTGCCTCCGAGTCACCCGTCAGTCCCTCTGTCCCCACCCCAGAGGGCCCCAGCTTCCCAAGGGGCAGGTGGATGTAGGCGGCACCCCGGTTCCCACCCCGCAGCCCGTCATCTGCTCCCCGGTGTGCACGCTGCCCCTACCTTGGTGCTGCCGTTGCTGTATGTCTGGATCATGTTTTCTGCCCCCTGCTTCACCTTCAGCTCGATGGCCAGCTGCTTCTCCAGGCCGGCCACGCGGCTCAGGTTGGTGGCCGAGCAGGCCTGGCTACCTGCACCAGGGGACTGGGGGGCATCTAAAGAGGGGCGGGTGGGACAGACTCACAGCGGCCCTCACCTCCGTCTGCCTACGAGGCTTTGCCCACCTGAAAGGATCCACCCTCTGCCCAGCCTGGGTTCTGTCCCCAAGGCCAGGGACAGGAGGAAATGAGGGCCAGGGCCCAGAAGGTCCCCCGACTCCAGCCCTCCCAGGGAAACCCCCTGAGCCCTGGGACAGGACCAGCAGGAATGAGTGTGGGCAAGCATCCAGGTGTACGTGAGTCCTTGGTGTTGGTGTGACTGTGTACAGAAGGTAATGTGCATCTGTACCGGTCGGACAGCCGTGTGTGTGTGTGTGTGTGTGTGTGTGTGTGTGCGCGCGCGCGCACGCGCATCGTCCTCTGGGTACTGGGCGGCAGTACGGAGGCCTCTGGGTATTCACACGATAGCGTCTAGGTCCTTGGGTGTTGTCTGGGGGGTGGTGTCGGCTCTGTCAGGGTCTCTGGCTGCTGACGTGATGTGGAGGGGTCTTCAGTCGCAAGATGAAAAGTTCTGTAATCTCTTGCGTGACAATGGGAACCTATCAACCACCACTGAACCGTACACTTAAAAATGATCAATTTTAGGTTACGCATTATTTTTTACCACAATGAAGAATTTTTTAAGTAAATAAAAATTAAAGAAATTTTTAAAAGAATCGTTGGGTGCCATCCACATGTCAGTACAACCGTGTGAGTCTTTAGATACTCGTGTGACACTGCGTGGGTCCTTGGGTGTTGTCTGGGGGGTGGTGTGACTGTGCAGACCTTTCTCTGGGTGTCGGCTTTGGTGTTCTTTTCTGGTTGTATGTCGAGGCCGGAGGCTGTCAGGACCCGGTGTGTCTCCCTGGGGATCCGCAGAGACAGGGCTAGCCTTGCTCTGGGAGAGTGTGGGTGAGCCCCTGGCAGTGGAACCCCCGAGAAGCCCCAGCTCACCTTGGGCAGCGGCCGCGGGGTCAGGCAGTACCACGTGGGCATGCAGCTCCTGGAGCTGCTGGTGCAGCAGGTCAAGCCGGCGGGAGGAGCCGCGCAGCAGCAGCTCCACGGGGCCGAGGCTGCGGCCCAGGTCGGTGGTGGCCCGCCGCAGGTTCTCTGCGCCCTCCTTCAGTTTCAGCTCCTTGCGGATCTCGCGCCGCAGCCGCTCCCGCTCCAGCTCCAGCTGCTGCTGCACTCCAGGAGCCGCCAGGTCCGCACCTGCCAGGCCCAGCTGCTCCAGCAGGGACCAGCTGCGCGGCTCGCTCTGCAGGAGATGGAGCACGGTCAGTGGGGCCGGGAGTCCAGGGGGCGGACCACCACGCTCAGCCAGCTTGGCCTGGCCTCTTCCTGGCCTGGGGGCTTCTGAGACGTACTCTCACCCCCAAAAGTGGGGGGGTGAGACAAGGTCCTGTCCCTGCTTCCTCATTCCCCCAAACTGTGAGGTCCCAAGGGCAGGGCCTTCTTCCTTCCCTGTCCCCTCAGACTAGGGGACCCCATAAATACAGTCTTGTCATCCTTCATCTATTCCTTATACAGTAGGATTCTGGAGGACAGGCCCTTGGAGGTCCCCAAG
>NC_138369.1:8389731-8416544 GCF_054177405.1 Leptonychotes weddellii | reverse complement strand
GAAAACAATGGGCTTGAAATCCAGACAGCAGGCCCTTTTCCTCTCTGCTATGCCCTCAAACTGGGAGGTGCCAAGGACAGGCCTCATCTTCCCTCTGCTATACCCCCAAACTACGTCCTGAGGACAGGCCCCATCTCTCTCCTGCTGTACCCTCAAAGTAGGAGGTCCTGGGACAAGCGCTGTCTCCCCTCCTCCTCTCGTCCTCTATAACTGGATCCTAAAGAGCAGAGCCCTGTCTCCTTCTTTCTCTATTCCCCCGATCTGGGAGCCTCAAAAAACCCCACATATTTCATTTTCAAAACAGAAAACTCCCAAACCCATCTCCTCCCCTTGGTCCAAAATCAAGAGGTACAGAGGGGAGGGCCTCCAGCCTGTGTCACTGGGGTCCTCTTTGCCCCCACCACCCCAACCCCAGCCCCCACCTCCAGCTCCTGGTCCAAAGGGGGATTGGCCTCCGCCATCCTGGGTCCCGGCTGAGGGCCCCGCCCTCTTCCTGAACCTCAGCCCTGCAGGGCCTCTTGACCGCCACTTCCTCTTTCCTGCTAGCTCCCAGCAGCCCCTGCGTGGGGCCAGCTCCGGGGCTCTGGGGCATCTAGGGGACCTTCTCCCTCAGTGCCCCCTCCAGGACTAAGCCTGCTTCTCAGGAGGCAACCAGGGACAGCCCTCGCTCTATGTCCTAGGAGGCTGCTACGGTGTGCACACACCTCACTAGTGTAGACATGGAGACCAGGCTCCCTTGAGTGTATACAGGCTCCAGGGGCTGACCTGGGTGTATACACCCTCTCGTTTACCTACAGGCATGTACACAAAACAGGCAGGCAAGTGTGTGCACGCCCCTGTGCCTACCCCATGTATACTGATAATGCACATGCCGGCCAATGAGTGCTCATATGGGCCGGCCCCCTTCCTGCAGATGCAGGCTGTCCCAACTTCCGGCTTCCTCTCAGTCTGGTCTACCTACCCCTGTGACCACAGCTAGGGCCCACCCAGGCCAGGGGCACCTCCCTGAGGCCCACATCGTGAGGAGACAGTGCCGGAAGACTGGGGTGAGGGTGCCCACAAGCCAGCGGCCCAGTAAAGGCCAAGTATGACTATTAATAATAAGAGCAGTTATTACGAGCCCCGCCTAGGTCACCTAATGCAAGTCCACAAGGTGGGTGCTGTTATCACCCCATTTTCAAGACAAGGAAACTGAGACCTGGAGTGGTGACATAGCTTGCCCTGAGGCCCCACAGCCAGCAGGAGGAAGGGCTGGGATTTAAAAGGGGAGTACCCACAATCTGATCACCAGCTAAGTGTCAGGCCTGGCACTAAGTGAGAATCCCCACTAGGAGAACCCGTTTCACAGACAGGAAAGTCGTTGTTGGCTCCCAGCCAACCCGGAGGGCAGCTGCCCCCAGCGAGGTTTAGTGCAGGCCAAGAGTGTCACCCCCACACCCTACCAACCCATCACACGAATCCTGAGCCACTGCCATTATTCTCCCCCATTTTCCAGGCGAGCAAACAGGCTGAGAGAGGTGACAGCAGCAGCTGGGGGTGGGGGGGATCCCCACACACACCTCCGGGGGCCCTGGGCAACATCCAGAAACATTTCTGGTTGTCACAACTGGGGATGGGGAGGGTGTGCTCCTGGCATCTATTGGGTCAAGACCAGGGAGCCTGCTCAACATCCTATGGTGCACAGGATAGCCCCCACCTCAAAGAATGATTCAGCCCCAAACATCAACAGCGCTGAGACTTGAGGAACCATGCATTAAAGGACACAGTTTCACACCCTGGGCTGCTGACCATGACCACCAGTAAGGATTTCCTAGCAGCCCCACCTGCAGAGGACAGGCCCAACTACATCTCTCCCTTTGGATAATGAACACCCTCATTGATGAATGCGCCCATTTTTCTGGTGGCAGAACCACAGCTCAGAGAGGCAAAGGCTCTGGGTCCAGGACACACAGTGAGAAAGTGACAGAGCTGGAATTTAAACCCAAGTTCACCTAATACTACCAGCTGGTGACCCGTCCCCGCCCATCACCCAGCCCCATTACATCCCTAGCAGGCAGAACAGGGTACAGCCAGGATCCAGCCAGCTCAAATAGGGAAAGTCCAGGCAGAGAGGAATAGAAGCTGAGGCCTGAGAATACCCAGAGCAGGGAGGGAAGGAGGGAGGCCCAGCCTCCTGGGTTCTCTTCCCTTAGGCCCAGCCTCCTGGGTTCTCTTCCCTTGGGTGACTCACTCCTACCCAGAGGGCAGGGGTCACCCGTGGGCCAGCAAGGCAAACCCATGATCAGGAGCCCGGCCCAGCCCTGGAGAATCCCTCCTCCCCCACTTCCCACCATGGCACACGAGACCCAGGTCCAGAGGGTCCACCTCCCAGAATCCCCCCCTTCCCAGAGCAGCCAGGGACCTAGACCCTCACGTCCGGAGATTTCAATGCTTTGGGCGTTTCCGGAATCTGGACAGGACATCCGTTTGCCGGACACAGAACAGACAGCCATACGTCGGGACAGACAGAGGGACAGGGTGGCAGGCCCAAGCAGGCACAAGAAAGGGATGACCAGGAGGGGCAAAGAGAGTGGGGAAGAGATGGGGGGGACCACAGCACAGGTCCAGCCTCATTCCAGGAATCACAGCCTCCACCCGGGTCATGTTTCACACATGCCAAGTGCATGCATGCGCCGGAGGATTCCTGTAGAGCCCTTCCAGGGCTGGGGGTAGAGGCAGAAACCCCAGCCCACCCCAGCCCCAAGGTCTGACCTTATGTGATCGGCAACACCAGATACGCCCAGCTCCACCGCAAGGCTGACAGGCCATCAGCAGGACTGGGGTGGGGGACAAGGGAGCATGGGGGAGACACAGAGGGGATGGGGGCAGGTGCAGAAGGAGACGAAAACCCAGTTACACAGCAACCACAGGACAACAAAGGGATTTTGAGGACACCAGAGGCACAGGATGTGCCTCGATTCTGAACCAAAGCTCAGAAGTCACCCTGGCCTTGCTTGTCACAGATGTGGAAGGTGAGTCCAAGGCTGTGATGTTCACAAGGTGGTACATGAAGAACCTGGCTGGTGGCAGGTTGGTGCCAGGCTGTGTGTGTGTGCGTGTGTGTGTGTGTGGGGGGGGGTGACCCAGCCCTGCCACCCATGCCCAGGTAGGGTTCCAGGTACAAGAGAATCCCCCGTCTGGGGTAAGGTTCCACCTGGCAGCCCTGACGGTGGCCGTGTGGGTCCCCCATTCCTCAACCTAATGAAGTGACTCGGGCACTTCCGCCAACAGGTGCCAATCTGGGTGGCGTCGGAACCATCATAAAGCTCAGTCTGAAGGCGAGGGGAGGGGGGGGCCGCCAGAGCTTTGTTGTGCGGGGGAGGGGCATGGACCGAGCGGCCTCCTCCCCTCCGAGCCACTGCGCCAGGCACCTGCCCCAGGTGGAGTGGCACTTGCTGGTAACCGAACGCGGGGGGCGGGGCGGGGCGGGGGGGGGAAGGGAGTGCCGAGTTGAGTGGCGGGGGCGACAGGCACTGAGACGCACGGCCAGCCACAGACACTCGAGTAGAGCCTCCGCCGCGCCCCCTCTAATTCTCGGGAAGGGGCAGAGCTTGGGGGTGCGGCGGGGGCCTTCAGGACCTCCCCGCTCCCCCTCGGTGCGTACCTCCACCTGCCGAAAAGTGGACCATGCTGGCTCCACGGTGTCGGCCCAAGGAGGGGGCGCCGGGCGCTCGGGAGGTCCCCACCTTGGCCGCCCGGGCCCCGGGGGCCCCGGCAACGCGCGAGCGGGGGTCCCCGGCGCTGGCCGGCCGCCGGGCGGCTGCGGACGCAGGTGCGCCTACCTGCACGGCGTCGCTGGCCATGTCCTAGCGCCGCCCGCCAGGGGTCCCCGCGCGGAGGGAGGGGCGGCAAGAGGAGCGCGCGTGCGCCCCGCACGGGGCGGGGAAGGGGCGGGCGCGGCGCAAGCCCCCGCCAGCGCGCGGCCCGCTCCGGCCTGCTCCGCTCGGGCCCCGCCTGGCCAGGCCGCCGCGTCCGCGCGCCGCGCCCTCCGGCCCCAGCGGCCGCCGGGCCCGGTCACGTGACCACCGAGGTCGGCTCCGGGGGAGGGGGCGGGGCCGAGGGGGCGCGGCTCCCGGCGGCCCCCGGGGCTGCGGGGTCTTGCCTGCAGGGTTCTCCCGGTCCGCGACTGAAATCACCGCGTCTGCTCCCCCGCCGCCCTCCGCGCCTTTGCCTGGTTCTGCATCCTCACTCTGCCCAGGGGTACCCCATCTGAGCGCGCGGGAACCCGAAGAAAAGACTGAACCACGTTAAAGCGGGGAGTGGCGGAGGCCTTTGGGCCTCCCGAAACCCCTCTAAAAACAAGAACAATTCATATCCCCCCGCCTCTCCTTTGCAAGCTCAGGTCTCCTGGGAAGGATCCCCCATTACCTGGAGACAAGCTCTGGACAGATCTGGGTTCAAATCCTAACATCCCATGACTTGGGGGAGCCCCAAAGTCCTAAGAGCGCCTCATCTGTGAAACGGGCTTTACCCACCCACCCCTCGGTGTTGGTAAAATTAAATGAGATCGTGCATGCCAATTGTTGAGAACACAGTAAGCGCTCAATAAATGTTAGCTGCTGTCATTTTTAATGTCATTGCCGTTGTTATGAAAATGGCTTGAATCCCGACTCCTTCACTGACTCTCTGTGGACCCTAAGGATCCTGTAGCCGCCCAGCCTCAATTTTCCCCGTTGTACAATGCAGACCTTTTCTTCAGAGCTGTTGCATGCAGGTGGCGTTCCATAAATGCAGACTCTTGCCCAAGCGGAGGAGGAGAGTGGAAGCCTCTACAGAGCTTCTCCAGGGTCTCGAGTCTCTAGAGCGTGCAGCTTGGCTCTTGGCCCACCCGCACTCCCTTGGAAATCCGGTGAGTGAGCCAAACCTTGGTCCCTGGGGCTCGGGGCGGGGAGCGCTCCCTGGCGACTGAGCCTGAACATGGGCGCCCTGCAGGGACCAGCCAAAATACAGAGAGCTGCGGGAACCTTGGTTACCTAGAGACCAGGGCGCGATGTTTTCTTTTCCTTTTCTTATTTGGAGGGTTTTAACAGAGAAAGAAAAAGGAGGAGGAGAATGACACCGATCCAGAATCCAGAATGACACCGATCCAGAATCCAGAAACCCCTTCAAAGGCCCCCACCTGGTCCGGTCTCATCACTCACCTGGACCAGCGCAGTAGCCTCCTCCCGGGACTCTGGGCTCCGACCTTTACTTCCTAGTTTATTTTCCCCACAACAGCCTAAGGATGCCTGTGAACACCTGAGTCAGGTCACATCCCTTTTCCGCCTAGATCCCTCCGTGGCTCCCACTTTCTTTAGAGCAGAAGCCAAAGTCCTGCTGGAAGACCACAGGCCTTGCACTATTTACCTCCTTCACCTTCGCTTTCACATTTTCCCCCTGCTCACTCCGTCCAGCCACACCAGCCTCCTGGCTGTCCCTCGATTATTTATCAGTTGAATTAAAGAACCCTTTGAGTTATTTCTTTTGCTCCCAATTTACAGTTGAGGAAACTGAGGCACATATCTCCCCAAGACTTTTGGATAATTTAGGTCTCCATTTAAATGTCACCTTCTCTGGGGCGCCTGGGCGGCTCAGTCGTTAAGCATCTACCTTCGGCTCAGGTCATGATCCCAGGGTCCTGGGATCAAGCACCGCATCAGGCTCCCTGCTCAGCGGGAAACCTGCTTCTCCCTCTCCCACTCCCCCTGCTTGTGTTCCCTCTCTCGCTGTCTCTCTCTCTGTCAAATAAATAAAATCTTTAAAAAAGAAATAAATGTCACCTTCTCTGAGAGACCATTCTATGCTGTCATATTTATTTAAAATATGGCCCTGTTTTATTTAAACTGTCACTCCTCTGAAATTGACCAGCATTTGGCCTATGCTCACTCAGGTTTTGTGGAATGAGTGAGTAGACACAGGGTGAGGTGTCCTCAGTTATAACTGAGGAAAATCCCCAGTTATGGAGCTGGTGTGTTTATAGCCCTTGCCCTGTCTTCTTCTAATTCTTCAGCCCATCTGTGTTACAGGTGGGGAGGATGCGGCAAAGCTAGGCTCCAAGCTGGCCCAGGGACTGGGCCACTGTGTTCAGGGATGGGCTTTCTGCTGCCTGCCAGGTCCCAGGCTCCCTCCTCCCTGGATGGAGCTGGGGAACCCTGCCAAATTCTCACTCCAACCTTCCAACATTCGTTTATTCAGTGGATATTTATCGATGCCCGCTGGGGACTTTGGTGGCACTGGAAACAGAGTCGCACTCAGGCTTGAAAGAGGGAGACCAAGGACTCATTGTGCAATCTCAACTAAATATGGTAACTGCACTGGCACCTCCCTGCAGCTGCTCTGGCCCCTCTCCAGTCTGCTTTGGGGCCTCGGAAACTCTAACCTGTCCCTGGTTCTCTGCAGGTCTTAGGAAAAACACCTGTCCCTTACCTGGTCTACAGGGTAGTCTTGTCAGGCCTCTGCCCACCTGTCCAGCTGCATCCCCCTCTACTCCCCTCATCCCCATCCAGCAACACTGGCCTTCCTTCTGTTCCTCAAATATTCTCACTTTACTTCCAACCACAGGGCCTTTACACTGGCTGTTTTCCGGTCTGGAATGCCCTTCCATCCCATCTCCCCAAGGCTAGCCTTTTCTGATCATTTAGGTCTCTGTTTAAACGTCACCTCTTCTGAGAGACCTTTCCATACCCTATCATATTTATTATAAATATGGCCCTGTTTTATTTATTTTAACTGTCACTCCTCTCTGAAATTGCTCAACATTTGGCCTACACTCACTCAATCTTTGCAGAATGTGTGAGTGGACACAGTGTGAGGTGTCAGGAGAAAGGTATCCCAAGACGACCCATCCCTTAAGGAGGTAGCTGCCCCACTGTGGAAGAGGCAGAAGGGCTGGCACTAAGGACAAATTAGGAAACCACAAAGTAGATAAAGAGGAATAGGGTGTCTGGTTGAAGGAACAACAGGGGCAAAGCCCTAGAAGTGGGTGAGGGAGAATTTGGCACGTCCTGATTCTTCCCCTCATCTCCATTCTGCTCCCCTCATTCACACCACTCTGGCCTCCTCACCACTCCTCAAAAAAGCCCATTACTACCTCAGGGCCTTTGTACTTGCTGTTCCTTTCTGCCTACAGTGTTTTTCCTTCTCATCTTGGCATTCTTTCTTCTTCACTTCATTTCCATCTTTACTCAAATGCCTTCTGAGAGTACTCCCTGGCTGCTACCAAACTACCCCTCACATAGCTCCATTTCTCTTCCTTGCAAATTTTAATAGATTTTACTCTATTTTCTTCCTTGTCTGTCTCAATCAGGATGTCAGCTCTCCAAGAACAGAGATCATTGTCTTGTTCACTGCTGAGTCCCCAGCTCCTAGAACAGTGTCTAGCACATGGAAGGTGCTCGAATAAATAGCTGCTGGATGAACAAGTGGTTGAACAAACAGGACATCATGGGGTATGGCTGGAGTGTTTAGTGCTGATGAACCTGGGGTAGGGACCGTTTCCACATGCCACAGATGGCGGGGATGGAGAGGGTCCAGCACTCCCCGGAGTTCAAACTTGACCCTGAACATGGTGGAAGCCGCTGATGGCTTCTTAGCAGGGGAGGAACTGAATGAGGATTCTTTCTCAAAAGGCTCTTTGCAAACCAAGTCTCCCACCAGCCAGCTGGGGGCCAGAAAAAGAAATATTCATCTGATACCAGAAAGGCTAAATGTATCAACAAAGCTAAACTCACAAACTTTGGGTTGAGGGGGGATAAAAAAAAAAAATAAAAGTAGAAAAAAAAAGATACAGTTTGATACTGTTTATATCAATTACTGGAAAACAGAAAGTGGAACTATGTATCAAGTTTATTAAAAAACTCCGGGAGTAGTGTGTTCCTGGTGTGCCTGGCACCCTGGATGAGGGGAGTGAGGTCATCTCCTGGCACCACTACATATCAACAGTCAGATTCTGAGGAAGTTACTCCTCTGCTCTGCGCTTCAGTTTCTTCATCTGTAAGAGCGGATGACAGAGTGGCACCTGCCCTCATAGGATTGCTGGGGAGCTTAAATGAATTAATTCTTTTTTTTTTTTTTTTAAAGATTTCATTTATTTGACAGAGAGAGACACAGCGAGAGAGGGAACACAAGCACGGGGAGTGGGAGAGGGAGAAGCAGGCTCCCCGCGGAGCAGGGAGCCCGACGCGGGGCTCGATCCCAGGACCCCGGGATCACGACCCGAGCTGAAGGCAGACGCCCAATGACTGAGCCACCCAGGCGCCCCATGAATTAATTCTTGTAAAGCACAGAACAAGGGGTCAGTTCAGTATAGTTCTTTTTATTTAGGTTGTTGTTTCTGTAGTGGGCGAGGGGAGGGGAAGTGGGAAAATGAACACAGGTGACTTCCATTTTAACTCTAAGGTGTGTCTTTTAGTTTTTGATTGTTAAGATTTTATTTATTTACTTAAAAGAGAGAGAGTGAGTGAGAGAGAGAGAGCATGAGCAAGGGGGAGAGGCAGAGGGAGAGGGAGAAAGAGACTCCCCGCTGAGCAGGGAGCCCAATGTAGGACTTGATCCCAGGACCGCTGGATCACGACTTGAGCTGAAGACAGATGCTTAACCAACTGAGCCACCCAGGTGCCCCTACCCATTTACTTGTTGATGGACATTTGGGTTATTTCCAGCTTGGGATTATTATGGAAAGAACTTTCCTTGTTCATATCTTCTTGTGGGCAAAAAGTGTTTCATTAACTGTTAGATCTATACCTAGGAGGATTGCTTAGCCATGATGTCATGATATTTAGCCCAAAAGATCTCATCTGGAGTGATTTTGCCCCCTCCACCAGGGGGGACATTAGCAATGTCCGGAGACATTTTTAGTTGTCACCCCTACTGGCATCTACTGGGGGGAGGCCAGGGATGCTGCTCAACATCCTACAATGCACAGGACCGCCCCACCGCGAAGAATGTGCCAGGACAAGTGTCAGTAGTGCCAAGATTGAGAAACCCTGGTTATTACAAACTGCCAAATCATTTTCCAAAGTATTTTCCCCATTCTACATGCTTGCTAGCAGCGGATGAGAATTCTTGGTCAAGCCGTTGGTTGTGTCACTTTTTTTCTTTTTAGCCATTTGAGTGGGTGTTCTTTCTTTCTTTCTTTCGAGTGGGTATGCTTTAAGATAGTTTATATCTTAAAATAATTCTGCAGTGAATCAAGCCAATATGACAAAGTTAGTTAACATTTGTTTATCTTGAGTGGTTGGATGTACTTTAGGAGGCTCTGATCATCTCCGGGTTTAAAATTGGTGTTTTGGGGGCGCCTGGGTGGCTCAGTCGTTTAGCATCTGCCTTCGCCTCAGGTCATGATCCCAGGGTCCTGGGATCGAGCCCCGCATCGGGCTCCCTGCTCCGCGGGAAGCCTGCTTCTCCCTCTCCCACTCCCCCTGCTTGTGTTCCCTCTCTCGCTGTGTCTCTCTCTGCCAAATAAATAAATAAAATCTTAAAAAAAATAAAATAAAATAAAAAATAAAATTGGTGTTTTGTTTCTGAATAGTAGAAGCTCCCCCTGGCTGCATGGATGGGGGTGTGCTGGGGTGTTTTCCCGTTTCCCCAGAATTTTGTTAACCTTAAACCATCAGTTATTTTACCAGCAAATCGGTTTATTTGGCAATAGTAGAGAATTTTAACTTGTGACAAGCAAGCTATGGCAAAACCATAGGCAAGTCCAGAGTACAAGATGGAAGAATGCAATTTCACAGTGGAAAGAGGGAGTTGGGAGGGGATATTATAAACAAAATTCCATTGGAATAAATTGGGAGTTCAAAGTGTAGGGGCTTTTTTTCTTTTTTTTTGATGGGGGAGGGGCAGAGGGAGAGAGAATTTTAAGCAGGCTCCATGCCCAGGGCAGAGCCTGGCACAGGGCTCACGGCCCTGAGATCATGACCTGAGCCAAAATCAAGAGTCTGAGGCTTAACTGATTGAGCCACACAGGCATCTTTCTTTCTTTTCTTTCTTTCTTTCTTTCTCTTTCTTTCTTTTTTCTTTCTCTCTCTTTCTTCTTTCTTTTTATTTCTTTCTTTTTTAAGACTTTTTTTTTTATAGTAATCTCTGTACCCAATGTGGAGCTCAAACTCACAACCCCTGAGATGGAGTGTTTCCATGCTCCACCCACTGAGCCAGCCAGGTGCCCCTCAAAGTGTAGTGGCTTTTCATTGGCTGAGTCGTGACTGTCTCTCATTGGCTGAGTCGTGACTGTCTCTCATTGGCTGGGCTGTTGCTGGCTCAGGAGAAAAATCTTTCCTCCTCCGGCTAGGGCAGTAAAAGTATAGGCTTCCAGGTGGGAATGTAAAGGGCTGACAAGGAGTGGTATTGTGAGAGAGCTCCCTCTTCTGGCCTCCCAACTTTATTTTAGTGAGCTTTCCCTTTATTAATTTTCACGCTTGTCAACAGGACTCAACTGGCTTTGGCTGTCTCCTCCGTAACTCACCTCAGATGATTTAATTATTCCAAGCTTGCCTCTCCTCTGCTTTCCTGGGGCACCTCCTCTCTCCCCAGGGACAGGTTTTCTCTGGGCTTCCAAGTTACCTGGCTTTGGCTTCTATCTCCACCTTTGTAGGATGTAGCCAAGTCTAATGGAGGGAGATAGCTTGGGCTTGGATCCCTGCCATCTGTGTGACCATGGGGCTGGAACTAACCCTCTCTGGACCTCAGGTCACCCGCCTGACAATGGATATGCTAATATATGCACTAATCTGCTCCAGGTGGGGGATTCAGTCAGTTGATAGCTTAGATTTCTCAGAACAAGACTGAGTACCAGGGTGGGAACTAGGTGAGGAAAGTGAGGCATTCGCTTCAGGTACAACATTTAAGGGGGTGCCAAAAATCAAGACACAGTGCTTTAATGCAATAATTTTTGAAACCAAAATCAATGCAAAAAGTCCAGATAAAGACCGGATCAGTAAGACTATACTTTCAAAAAAAAAAAAAAAAAGACCGGATCAGTAATCCTGATCTTTCCCTTTTGCCTCGGGCACTAATACGGCTTTGCTCCATGCAGCACTGTTACTGATCCTGTTTTTACTTAACATTTTGGTATTTTGTTCATCATAGATTTTAAAAGTTAATTTTGATTTTAAAATAGTGTATTAAAATTATTTATTTGGATGACAGTTTTTGGTGCCCCCTTAAATTTTGCATGCCTCACCCTCATCCTGGCCCTGCTGGGCACACTGGAGGTACTCTCTAAGTGTTATGGTATAATTATTACCTACAATATCTACGCTTTATTATTTAAAGCCTCCCTCTCAATTGACTGCTTTCTCTTCATTGGGCTTTTTGACTGAAGTTGTACCTCTGGTGGTATCAGCTCTGAATTTGTTGTCTAGAACATGGACCCCAAGATAGCCTACACTAAATGAAATTGAAAGGCTAGAATTTCCCCGGAAAACTGTGGAGGAAGGTTTAACTGTGTCAGGGGCTTAGGGAGATTGGAATGCTGTGGCAGTGCATGGAATGCATGTTTGACCAGCTTATCTCTCCTCCCTTTCCCCCCACCATCCCAAATCCCCAAATCAAAACACAGCTGAGAAAGAGGGATGCAGGTATATGCAAGGAGTGGGAGTAACTGGGACTTTCACAGGGTGCCTAGTGGGAGGGTAAAGCAGATCAACTTAGGAAAACTGTCACGATCTACTATAATTGAACACACAAATGACCTACAGCCTACCATTCCATTCCTTGGCATTTGCCCTAGAGAAGTGAACTTAGGTTCATGAAAATACTTCTACAAGCTTCATTGATAATGGCCAAACACTTGGAACAACCAAATGTCCATTAATGGGTGAATGGAGAAACTACATTGGCTATATTGTGGCTATACCGTGGACTACTACTCAGCAAAGAAAAAGAACTACTGATACATGCAGCACACGGAAAATCTCAAAAACAGTTTGTTGACCCAAAGAAGCCAGATACAAAAGGCAATCTATTGCATGATTCTGTTTTTATGAAATTCAAGATCAGAACTAATCCATAATTACAGAAATCCACATAGTGTTTTGCCTGGTGAGGAGGAAGAGGTGCGGTTCACCCGAGAGGGGCACAACGGAACTTTCTGGGGTCATGGAAATGTTCTGCATCTTCACTGGGCAACTGTCACTTGGCTGCCAATTTTCAAAAATCAGTGGACCTTTTCTTTTTACTATAAACTTTACCTCAGTAAAGTACCGGGGGGGGGGGGTCGGGTAAGGTTGGAAAAATGTAATAGAAGGAAAAAGTAAAATTAAAAAAAAAAGTTTCATGACTAAAACATCCTGGTTTGAGTTTTGTGGCCCGAACCTGCATGGCCACCAGCACAAAGTCTGCCCCAGGACAAGACTCTCAGCAAATGGGAACCGTCAACGGCGGGTGCAAACTGTCCTCTTCACGCAGGAGTCATTCCGACCTCCCAATCCTTTTCAGGACTCTTTCAGAGCCTCCACCCTGGAGAACCAAGTGGCCGCGGGCTAACGCCCACTTCAAAAGCCCTGAACTCCACGCCAGACGTAGAAGCCACGTTACATAAAGGCGAGACACTCGCCAAAGGCAAATCATCCCCGGCTTCGGCGGCCAGTACTAAATATGGCGACGCCCACCGAAGGCAAACCGCCAATCACGTGACAGCGCACGGTCCCACGTCGGCCTTAGCCCAGGGCGCCTACTTTTAGATTGACCAATGAACCTGAGGCATGAGGCACGCCCTGTTTCCTCTCTTCACCAATAGCCTCCAGACGCCTCTTGGAGGATCCAATCATCGCTTCCGTCTCTCTTGAATGAAAAGCCAGCAGTCCAGTGAGCAGAGCCGCAGACCGACGTAGGAGGCAGGAAGCGCTGCAGCTCGTGTTGAGGCGCGCGACCGGTAACCGGAGTCGGACGGCGCTCCTCGCAGCACGCGGAGGCGAACGGGGAACCAGGTGAGCGATGGGCCCGGGGCGCGGGGCCGCGGTGCGGAGACTTCGGACCTGCGGGCGAGCGAGCGGGCGAGGGGAAACGCCGGAGGTTAAGGGGAGGGGGAAGAAGAGGGGGCGCGAGACAAGGGGGGGCGTGGCGGTTGGGGCGTCCGCCGCGCGCGGCAGTGGCCGTTGAACGCCACAGCGCATGCGCAAAGGGGGGGCCGGTGGCTGTTGGCGCGCGGGGAGCATGCCCGCTTCCGGGAGTAGGCTGTCATGGCGGCCCACAGGTCGAACCCGACTTGGGGCGAAAGCCTGTCCGAGGAGACCGCCTAGGCCGTTTAGGGGAGGGACTCGGGGGGGTGGGGCGGCGCCAGGGTCTGGGGTTGCGGTGGGAGTAACCCGAGCTTGTAGACGCGACAGGCTTCTTCAAGTCCCAGGGACTTGCCCTCCCCCACTCTGCTATATTCTTGCTCTGCGTTTAAGGGATTCGGGGTTCCAGAGATTTAGAGCAAAAAAGATGTCTCAAAAGGCAAACTCCGAGGTGGAAGTCTTCCCTGGGGGCACTTTGAGAGTGAGTGGGTACCCGTGGGCGTGTTTGAATTGTCACTTTTCCGGTGTCAGCTTTCAAGTTAATCTGCTCCTGGGGCCTCAGCCGTCGCAGCCACCCCCGCTGGGTGGGACAAACCCCAGCAGTCCTTGCCCCCTCTAATTTGTTTTGAGCTTTAGATTTTGTGCCTCAAACTCAGGCTGTCCCTGAATCTGTCTCCCCATAAGAACAAAACGATTTCTTTTGACCTGTATCTTTTAAATGCACCATTTCCTCTTGGTCACTCAGGTTTGAAGGTCAGAGCAGGTGACTCTAGCTCTTCTCTGCCCAGAGATTACCCAGGAGATAGCCCTGCCCTGTTGAATGTTCCACCTTATTCTTCCCTCATAACACCCCCACCCTGGTTAATCCTCTCTTGGTGACTAGTTTTCCCTGTTGCTGGTCTCATTCCCCACTCATCTTCTACTCTGGAGTAAATTGCTCTGGGACAATTGAGTCACTCAACTCAAAAATTTAATCATCGATTCCTTATTGCTTAACAAAGTATGAATGTCCTCGACTTAAACAGTTTTCCCAGCTTTGTCCTCTGCCTCTACTTCTACCAGCCAGTCTTGCTCTCCATTCCTCACAAGGGCCTGGCTGCATGGGAAGTAACCCCTTCCTGTTCCGAGTACTTTTTTTTCAAGAATCAGATAAGGGTATATGCTTGTTCTAGCCCCTAAACTCTGCCTTGAGGCCTCAATTCTGATTCTATTCATTCAGCCATTGCTGTTGAGTGCTTATCTGTTTTAGGCTCTGGGCTGGGCAGAAGGGCTGACAGGCATGACCTAAAAAAAGGGTGCTTTTTTAGTTGTGGCTTGCAAGAAATGCCCTTCCGGAGCAAGAGTCCTGAAGAAAGCAGAGGGATTCATGACCGTTGTGGGCAGCAGGAACAGCAAGTGCAGAGGTGCTGAGGCAGGTTTGAGGCACAGCAGCAAGGCCAGTGAGTAAGGGTGATGGAGGAGATGAGGTTTGAGCGTAGAGGGGGGTCAGTTCGTGTAGGGTCTGGTAGGTCATGGTGAGGACTCTTTTCAGTTTTATTCGGAGCACAGTGGGAGCCTGTGGAGGGTTTTGAGCAGAGGGGTGACATTCTCTGATGTAGCTTTAATGGGCTCCCTCTGGCTGTTGTGGGGAGAGAAGATGGAGGGGGATGGAAAACAGGGAGACCAGTGAGGAGACTATTAGCATAATCCAAGCAAGAGGTGATGGTGCCCAAATACCCATCAACTGACAATGGATCAACTGGTATACCCATGCAAGGGAATGTTCAGCTATGACAAGGAATAAGGTACTGATGCATACCACAAAGTGGATCAGTGTCAAAACATGCCAAGTGAAAGAAGCTGGATGAATGGTGACATGTTGTATGATTCCATTTATGAGATGTCTGAAACAACAAATTCATGGAAAAGAAAGTAGGTTAGTGGTAGCCAAGGGGGTTGGGATGGGGAGGATGATAGGTAAAGGGTATGATCTTTTTGAAGACCAAGTGAAATGTGTAATGCATTCCAACTGTGGTGATCGTTGCACATATTTCTGACTGTACTAAGAACACTAAAAATCAGTGAGTTGTACATTTTAAGTGGTGAATGGTATAGCATGTGAATATCTCAGTAAAGCTGTTATAATTTTAAAAAAGAACAGTGAAGGGGCACCTGGCTGGCTCAGTCAGAAGAGCATGCGACTCTTGATCTTGGGGTCCAGAGTTTGAGCCCCACGTTGGGTGTAGAGATTATTTAAGTAAATATATAAAAAGAAAGAAAGGTGAAGGTAGCTTGGGACCAGTGAGGTAGCAGGGGCAAGAAGTGGCCTAATTGTCCTATTGGGACCTGTTGGCTGACTGGACAGGGGGAGAGAAAGAGCCATTGAGAGAATGGAATTGCCTTTTTTGAGAAGCAGGTCTGCAGGAAGAAACAGAGGGTTTGCTCTGGGTATTTTGCGTTCAGGTTCCAAGGGGAGATGTGGACGAGGAAGCTGGGTAACAGAGGCTGTTGTTGAGGAGAGCTGTCACCGCATAGAGACAGAAGTTTGGGAGGTCTGTCACACAGAGGTGGTTAAAGCCCTGGGGCTGGATGAAGTCATGGAGAGAATGAGAGAGGGAGGGCCATAAAGTGGGCCCAGGACCCTCCACATTCAGCTCAGGAAGAAGAGTGACTGCTTCAGCTCTTCCTCCCTCTAGACTTGGAGGCTGGGGTGGGGTTGGGAGGACAAAAGATCATATTCTCACTTTGGGGTCTCTTGTAGCTTGCGCCCAGTAGGTGCTGTATTGGATTAAATAAAGCCAGGAGGTGAGCAAGCTTTGTATTAATTCTATTTACCATCTCAGCTCTATTTTTATTGGCCTGGGCCCAGTGGGAGGCCTGTTCATGAGAGTACTTAATTATTCCCCTGTGCAGACCACAAATAGCGGGAGGAGCTGGGGCAGGGCAGACTATGCTCTCACACAGACTCAGGTCTCTCCAGCATTCTGGCAGCCACATCTTCTGGTCTCAGGGGTCCTACCCCGTGCAGGCCTGGTGGACTCCTTGGGCAGTGGTGGGGAGCGAGCTCCTTTGGGTTAGGTGGGCTGAGGTGGCTCATTAGAGTTTTCCTGGTGGTGGCAATGTGCTGCAAAAGCTTGGGGGTAGGGGCTTGATGAGTCTGAGCAGCCAGGCAAGGCTGGGAGTGGTTTGAAAGGGGTAATGTGGAATGAGGTGTGCAAGGGCCAATGAGGAGGGATGTGAGAACCATAGGGAAGTGTAGGGATTTCACTCAGAGCAGAGGGAGGCCCTGGAGGTGGAGGGGTGTGTGCATGTGTGGGCATGGGGGACAGGAGCCCAGAGAAAGATGAGGTGGCTTACAGCAGGGCAGGGTGTGACCACGACAGGCTAGGCTAGGAGGTGCTTCCCAGGTGGAGCTGGTGGGACTTTCTGCAGGAGTGTGTGGGCTGGAGGGAGGGTATGAGGGAAAGGGGTCAGAGAGTGATGGCCATCAGCTTCATCATCTGGGTCCTTTCTGTGCCGGCTTGTAAGATGGCTCCAGTGACTTGCTCCTCTTGGACCTGTGTCAACAGACCGCAGCTGCTGGGCAGCCTTCTCCCTCAGTGACCCTCGATGGGTGGGTTTTTTTCATTCGCTTCCTTCAGCTCTTCTCCTTCCTCTGTTCTCAGCACCATGGCAGAACAGGATGTGGAAAATGAGCTTCTGGATTATGAGGAAGATGAAGAGCCCCAGGCTCCTCCAGAGAGCACTCCTGCTCCCCCCAAGAAAGACGTCAAGGGTTCCTATGTTTCCATCCACAGCTCTGGCTTCAGGGACTTTCTGCTAAAGCCAGAGCTCCTGAGGGCCATAGTGGACTGTGGCTTTGAGCATCCATCTGAGGGTATGCCTCCCTGGTTCCCCCTGTCAAGAGCCTCCTCTGAGCGCCCTCACTGTGGTCTCCTCAGCCACCTGGCGAGGAGCCTGCACCCAGGGAGCATCCGGTTTCTGGTCGCTCATGCGTGCTCTCTCCCTCAGTCCAGCACGAGTGTATTCCCCAAGCCATCCTGGGCATGGACGTCCTGTGCCAGGCCAAGTCTGGGATGGGCAAGACGGCAGTCTTCGTGCTGGCCACCCTGCAGCAGATCGAGCCAGTAAACGGACAGGTGGGTGGGCGCCCTCCCTGTTGGGCCCGAGCTGCCTGAGGCGCCAGTGTCTACCGCTCCCCGTGTTAAACGTTTCCGATCCTCTGTGCTCTTTGTGGGCTTTTGAGATTAAGTACCATACTTAGTTGTGACAGAATCCCCCCAGAAATGATCAGCTGAGAGGGAAAACTGAAAAGGGCCCATGATTTTCCTTGCCAGAGGTACAGCTGTTAATTTGTCATGTGCTTTTCTAGATTGTACAAGTTTATTCAGGTGAGATTGTACTGAATAAAGATTTGTTACTACCGTTGCTGCTGACAGTTACTTCCTCACACATGAATTTTGTTGGAGAATCGAGGTGCCTTCCTGTGTTGTGCTTTTGTCATACTGGGGCCCACATCCATGGGCTGCGTGTGGGTGCACGAGCCCTGGTTTCCTTAGGGTCGACTGAAGGAGAGGGAGAGTCACGGGGAGGCTGTGTGGTCGCAGCACTTGGCATCGTGGGCATGAAGGCGGGAGCAGCCTCCTCCTTCAGTGGTCATGGGCCAGCCAGAGAGCAGACTCTCAGGAATCTGTTAGCATGGGTTACCTCACCAGCTAGGTCTCCCTGTGGATCCCGGCAGCAGGAGACAGTCCTCATTAGCTGAAGGGACACAGGGAGTGAATGGCAGGCGAAGGGTGGGGAGAAGGTGGAGCATCTGGACCGGACCTTCCAGTGGCAGGAGGTGTGGGGAGCAGTCGGGCAGGCACCCTTGAGGGACATGGGCCCCCATGGGAGAGCACTGGTGTGGGCTGTGGCTGGGGCAGGACTTGGGACACTGACTTGAGTGTTTCTCTTCCACCTGCCCTGCAGGTGACAGTCCTGGTCATGTGCCATACGCGGGAGCTCGCCTTCCAGATCAGCAAAGAGTACGAACGCTTCTCCAAGTACATGCCCAGTGTCAAGGTAAGTCTCAGGCCGGGCTGGGCGTGCTGCATGGTCCTCTGCAGCCTCGCTCTCCCAGCTCTGGCCCAGCCAGTGTTTACCAAGCTTGGCTGCAGAGGCTGCCTTTGAGGTTTGCGGTGGTTTATGTTCCTTAAAAGCCTGATGAATTATGCATGGCCCCCAGAGGCCTGTGCTGGTCCCAGCCATGGGGCTGCTTTCCACTGGAGTCATGGCCAGGCTCTCAGGCTCTAGGCCGGGGCGGGGGGGCCGGGGGAGGAGGTTAGGGGGCCGCTGGAGCAGAAGCTGATAGGGCTACAGGCTGGGTGGCCATCAGCTTGGAGTGGGTGTGAGCCTTCAGCGTTTAGACAGGCAAAAGCAACTTTCTCTCCACCCACGTAGGTGTCCGTGTTCTTTGGGGGCCTTTCCATCAAGAAGGATGAAGAAGTATTGAAGAAGAACTGTCCCCATGTCGTAGTGGGGACACCAGGCCGGATCCTGGCACTGGTGCGGAACAGGAGCCTGAACCTGAAGAACGTGAAGCACTTCGTGCTGGACGAGTGTGACAAGATGCTGGAGCAGCTGGGTGAGCGTCCTCTTTGGGTATGGGAGCTGCCGGAGGCCCACCCAGCCGCACCCTCCCCACCCTCACAGCCCCCCTAGCCCCCCAGACTTCAGAGCCAGGTGGGCCCTGACAGGATAGGCCAAAGGTTGCCTCAGAGAGGGGTCAGGTGGGTAGCTGGCACACAGGTCTTCTATACATGATTTCAGGGCAAGTTCTAGCATTGGCAGAGTGACCTGCTGCTTCTGAGCCCAAGCTGAGTGGGGCCACAGGGCCCAAACGAGCCGCGTCCGGGCCTGTGTACGTATTAGCCCTTGGAATGGGGTGGCCTCGCCGCCTGCTGAGTTAGTTCTAGCCCCCTGCCTGCCCTGAGTGAGCCCCGCCAGGGCCGGTGGGAGATGGGGCTTGTGTCCTGGGAGGCGGCTGCAGCTCTCACCCCAGCGGCTGTCTCTGCCTCAGGCTCCCCTCCCTGAAGCGTGGCTCAAGGCGCGCTGGCACGGCTGCTCCGCTCTGGCAGCGTGTAAGTGGATGGCAGCTCCTCTCGCGCCTGTGCTCGCCCCGAGTCCAGCCCCTCAGGCACCCGGGACTCACCCCTCCCTCCACTCCTCGGCTCACACCGCCCTCGTCAAGGCGCTAACGGCTCCCTGGCACAGGTTGGGAGGAGCTGGGGCTGGTCTCGGGTGGGGGTCGTGGTCTGCCAGGCACTCATGCGCACCCGTTTGTTGCCCTCCCCACCCAGACATGCGGCGGGATGTGCAGGAGATCTTCCGTCTGACACCCCATGAGAAGCAGTGCATGATGTTCAGCGCCACCCTGAGCAAGGAGATCAGGCCTGTCTGCAGGAAGTTCATGCAAGATGTGAGTAGGCTGGGACTGACAGCTTTGGCCCTGCTGGGTTCTGGGGCCTGAGCTATTGCTGCTCCAGGACACCCACCCTTCCCTCACTGCACGAGAATGCTGGGAGGCCCAGGGGCCTGGCTTCCCCCCTGTGTCTTGTCAGACTGGGAGCTGAGCTTGGTCTATACCTGAGTCAGACCAGGGCTGAGGTCAGCTGTTGGGACAGAGGTGTATACTGGGAGACAGCCCGCCCTCCGGGAAGCATCACAGCATGGAGTCCTTCGCTAGGACGTTCTGGGCAGGCCAGATGCCCGGAAGTAAGCCCTGCCTGCCCCTTCCTGCACAGCCCATGGAGGTGTTTGTAGACGATGAGACCAAGCTCACACTGCACGGATTGCAACAGTATTACGTCAAGCTCAAGGACAGTGAGAAGAACCGCAAGCTCTTTGATCTCTTGGATGTGTTGGAGTTTAACCAGGTGACACTGTGTGGCCCTTCCTGGGGTTCTGGGTGTGGGGGAAGGGGCGCTCTGACTCTGACCGCTGCTTCCTGCCTCCCTCCCTCGCAGGTGGTAATCTTCGTGAAGTCAGTGCAGCGCTGCATGGCCCTGGCCCAGCTCCTCGTGGAGCAGAACTTCCCGGCCATTGCTATCCACAGGGGCATGGCCCAGGAGGAGCGGTGAGTGCGTGCCGCCCTCAGAGGCCCCAGGCAGGCACCGCGTGGGGAGTGCCGCTCAGGAACCCCGTGTCTGACGGCCGCCTCTTGTTCCTCCTGCATCCAGTCTGTCACGCTATCAGCAGTTTAAAGACTTCCAGCGGCGGATCCTGGTGGCCACCAATCTGTTTGGCCGAGGGATGGACATTGAGCGAGTCAACATCGTCTTCAACTATGACATGCCCGAGGACTCGGACACCTACCTCCACCGAGTGAGTGGTTCCACAGACGTGTCACTTCCCTGACGTCCTCCTCCGGGGGGGTGCGGGGGGGCAATGAATGGGGATGTGGCCCTGCTTGTCATCAGATCCCCAGGTTATGTCTCTGTGGCCTGACCCCCTGCTTCTGTTACCCTGCAGGTGGCCCGTGCAGGTCGCTTTGGGACCAAAGGTCTGGCTATCACTTTTGTATCTGACGAGAATGATGCCAAAATCCTCAATGACGTTCAGGACAGGTTTGAAGTGAACGTGGCAGAACTTCCTGAAGAAATCGACATCTCCACATACAGTAAGTGTCAGGCGGGCCGAGGGGCTGGGCCCAGACAGGAACCCCTGTTCCCCATCTCACTGGCTTCCCCTCTGTGTGTCTTACAGTTGAGCAGAGCCGGTAACCACGCGCCTGATGGCCAGAGCTGCCCTGTGTCCTGAGTGCTGCTTCCAGGCCTCTTTCTAGGCATCAGCGGGCCTTCCTTTTTACTGTTCAAAAGCTGTAGATTTGTGTATGAGTAAAGTTTTATTACGGAATCCTGGCTCCCGCCCTGTCAGTTCTCAGCATTTCACGGACGTAGCAGGCTTGGCCAGTGAGCTCCAGCCATCCCCCACAGCCAGCTTCTGTTATCAGTGTGGTATTTAATTTTTAAGTGTCAACATTGAAAGGTTTATACAGATTAAAAAAAAACCATACAGTATCCACAACCTTCACAACAGCGAGAGCCTTCTGCCTCCAGGGGCAGATGGGCCTCTGTACCGTGAACCTCAGGCGACGGGGCTAGGAGGGCCCCTGCCCTTCTCCCACCCCTGGCCTCAGTCTTAGCTTAAGGGGCAGCTTGGGCCCCAGCACCCTGGCCTCTCGTTCTGTGGCAAAGACAGATGAGGGGAAAGGCCAGGCCGGGCACAGGAGTCCTCGGTCTGTCCAGGCCTGTGTAGCAGGGACGGGCTGCAGCCCCGGGCCAGCTGCTGCCCTCATGTTGGGTCCCAGCTGGAGTGCAGCCGAGAGGCCGCCAGAAGCAGGCCCGGCAGGTCCAACTCCCCACCTGGCTGGGTGTTCTGGGGTTCGGTGCCAGACTACAGCTGCTGCCCCCTGCTTTCTATGATGCACGTGGGGGCCAAGGCAGGAGGGCAGAGGGAGCGGAGTGGTGGAGGAGGAGGGAACAGTCTTCAGCACGTGCAAAAGCTGCTGAGGCCGCAGGAGCTACCGGCCTGGCCAGACCCGCGCTGTCACATACCGGACTCGGAGGGCCTGTGGGCCTGGTGAGAAAGGAGCACCGTGAGAACGGAGTCTGGGTGGGGTGCCCTCTGGCCCAGCACCCCGACCCCAGGCTCAGCCCTTACCTGGGTCTGATTGTGGCTGGTGCCAGACGTGGATGTGGTGAACTCCGAGTACCTGTTCGCCGTGACCCTGCCGGCCCACCTTCTGTACTCCTCCCTCACCTGTGGGGCCCAGGGTGCCAGGTTAGGGAAGGGGCAGGCCCCGGGAGCGGGGCCCCCGCGCACCCCACCCATAGTGGCTGCAGCTCACCTTCTTGTTGAGCAGGCAGTGGAGCACGAAGAGGAAGAGGCCTTGCAGGCAGTTGAGGATGGTGAAGGTGTAGGAGAGCAGCCAGCTCTGCGGGTTGAAGAGGAAGAGGCCGAAGACCCAGGTGCTGCCCAGCACAAAGAGCTGAGCCACAGCCGTGACGGTCAGCACCCTGCAAGGAGGGCGGGGCTTCAGTGGGGGAGGCCCCGCTCAAACACCCTAGGCTCCCTGCCAGCCCCCTCCTGGCCCCTGCTCTCACCTGGCCTTCTTTAGTTTCTTCATGTCTGGGTTGATCTCCGAAAACTTCTGAGTGAGCTTCCAGACAGTAGTCACGAAGACGACAGCATTGCACTGGGCCGGGAGCACAGAATTTGCATTAGGGGGAGTCCTTGGAACTGCAGGGAGGGAACTGGTCTAGTAGGGCTCGGTGTGGGGTCACGCCCCTCAGGCTGGGGGCCTGGGAGGCACTTACCAGAACGATGAAGGTCACAGGTCCCAGGAAGCTCCAGAGGAAGCCACGGGCTGGGTTCAACCAGCAACTGGGTGAGAGGGGAGGGTCCCGTCAGAGCCCCGGAGGGGCGGGGCACTGTGGCCCGGACTGGGGTTCCCTGCCCTCCAGTCGAACCGCTCGCTTGCTTGCACTCACTAGAGGGTGCGGCCATAGCCCTCGCTGTTGACGGCCGCGGAGATGCCCACGATGAGCAGGGACACCCCGTAGCCGATCAGGCAGAGCTGCCACTTGCTCAGGCCCTGGCCCTGGAACACGCGCACCACCAGGAAGTAGAGCTCTACTCCCTCGAGGCTCATCCAGCAGAAGGCGGCCAGGAAGAAGTAATGCAGTAGTACCGCCACCAGGCGGCAGCGCAGCCCCACCTGCAGGGCGGGGGCGGGGCGACGTCGGGGAGGGGCGGGGCCGCCAGGGGCCGCCCCCGCAGGGCCCTCCCTCGGGCGGGCGGGGCCGCGGCCTGGAGGGGGGCGGGGGCGGGAGCCCCGTGCCTCCCGGGCTTGTCCTCACCGAGCCCCGGGAGTGGGCGGGTCTCCCCCTCTCCCGGGCCTCGCCGGCCTAGCGCTCTGGTGAGGGTGGGACCCTCCACCGGCCCGGACCTCACCTGGCCGCCTTCGTTCTCGATGCCCGCCAGGAAGATGGCGGAGCCCACGAAGAGGCAGATGCAGAGGTGCAGGTGCACGGTGGTGCGCGAGCCCTGGATGGGCCGCACCAGCAGGAAGGTGAGGATGCACAGCAGCAGGCAGACTAGCGACAGCACCAGCCCCAGCTTGGTGATCAGGGCCAGCTTCTGGTCCTAGATGCAGGATGGGGTGCGCGGGGCTGGGTCAGTGCCCTGAGGACTTCCTGCCCTCGTGGGCCTCACCACCCAGACCCATCTGGGGCCTGCCTTGTAGGTCTCTGATCATGCCGCTCACCTCCCCCGACATCCTCTGCCCTCAACACCTGAGCAAGCCTGCTGTGTGTCTCTCATCCTAAATACCGCCCTGGCCCCCCCAACAACCATGGATGCAGCAGGGGTCCCCAGTTCCTCCTGATGGGCCTCCCCACTGAACACCCAGACTTCTGAGAAGGTCCCCAGTGAAGCCTCAAGGCCACATCCTTCTTTTCTAATACTGATGGTCCCATCTTTCTGATCCTCCTCTCCCTCATCTCAAATTTTACTCCTTCTACACCTGTCACATTGTCAACTCACTGAAACCCACCTTTTTGTCCTTCCTGGACTTTTGGCCTCGACCACAAGCGCCCCTACTCTGCTTGGCCCATTCCAATTAAACATGCGGACCAGCTTGCCTATGGGTCTCTGAGGTCTCATACAGAAAGTTGTGCTCCCTTAGGAGCTTTCAGCAATATTTAACAACTGGTTTGAAGTGGACAGTCAGAGCAGGGACTGCAGTGCCAGGCCACACCGCTTAATTGCTGAGCCATGGGGAGGTCTGGCGGGGGTCCCAGGGAAGAGGCTGGGAGGCATGGGGTGGGGCCACCTGGTCTGTGTGACCATATAGGGCCAGTTGGGCCTTAACCATCAAGAACCAGCTGCCTGTCTCACCTAAGCCAACCTTGCCACCTGTGGGCTTTTGAGGGTGGCCCCTGGCTGCTCACCTCTATGTCATAGTGGGCCATGAGGATGGCAAAACTGCTCAGGTGGTTGCACCGGCAGGTGGTGCTGCCATTCCTGGTGCCCAGGGTCTGGCAGCCTGTCATGGCCCAGTGCCCACTGCTGTTGCCGTCACTCTTCCAGAATGCACAGATCAGCTCCTGCCGTGGCCCAGGTGTCTCCGGCTGTGGGCAGGTGGGAATGGTTGGAGTGGTTAGCCTGGAGCCATTCTTGGGTCCTGGGCTTGGGTTGAGCCCAAGGAGGGCTGCTTTTCCTTTGATAAGTATTTACTGAGCACCTACTTTGCTCTGTCCCCCAGCCTGGCACACAACGAACAGGGCAGACACAAGTCCCTGCCCTTTTGGGGTTGGCATGCTAGTGGGGGAGACAGATGTAAATAATAAATCTAACACGTAAACTAGATAGTGTGTTAGAAGGGAGTAAGTGCTATTAAAACAAGGAACAGCATAGAGGGAGATGGGGCATAACTACAAATTGCAATTTTAAATAAGGAGGTCAGGGAAGGCCTAAAAGAGGAGGTACTATTTGAACAAAGACTGGAACCAGGTAAAGGACTGAATTGCGTGGGAGAAAATTGTGTCCCAAACAGAGGGCACAGCAAGTGCAAAGGCCCTGAGGTCCGTCCGAGGAAGGAGCAGAGTGGGGAAATGAAGGCTGCAGAGGAACCACCGTGACCTTGGCTAAGTAAGGGGTGAGGAGTAGGGCTGATTCCTCCCCACCTGAATACTCACCAGGTGGGAGAAGGCAAAGGTGACAGGGGAGTCAAGTTTCTCTGTGTTTGTGTTGCTCAGAAAGACCAAGTTGACTGCCGAGAGGAGCCTAGGCTCGGCGCCACGGAAAGGACTTTGGTGGATTTTGTTCAGCTGAACTTTCTTCTCAGGCTCCAGCTCCAAGGAGGCGTTGGCTAGCAATTTCTGCATGTTGCAGCTGGAGAGGATACCCATCACGGTGGGGCCTGGGGGATAGACATGTTGGTTACCTTCTCCTGCCCTCCTTCCTCCCATGCCCCATCCTGCCTCCTGAGACCTCTGATTCAGGCTCTCCAATCCACCAGGATGCCCAGGGGCCCTGGCGATAGCTCAATTTCCAGTTGTTACATATTCAGAACCTCACCCCTAGCCACATCCCTGCTCCCCTCCCCTCTCCCACTGGCGTCCTCTCGGATTCCCTGCCGTTACCTGAATCCCTGGCTCTAGTCGCCACAGCCCAGTCCAGCAGCATCCGTGCATGGCTCTGACCCATGGTGATGTTTCCTTCCCCACGCTCCTGGATCATCAGGGATAGCTCTGAGGAGAGAGGGGCAGTGACTGGGGGCTCTGGGTATGGGATGGGGTCCAGGGCTGGGGCAAGACAGGGCAAGGTCTCACCTGTGTTCGAAGGGGAGAGATAGGTGAAGGAGGCTCCAGGCATGGCCTTGGCCAGCGTCCTCAGGACTGCTTCGTAGCCCAAGAGGAAGTGGGTGGCCATGAGGTGCCTCTCAGGCAGGGGCAGGGTCTCCAGGTCCCTGGGGGCCTCCAGCATCTCATCCACTGACTTGATGAGGTCCTGGGAGTGACGGGTGACAGCTGGTGCGTCACTGTCCCTCAGGGGCTGCCCAAAGGACCCTGACCTCACCAGCCCCCTCCACCAAGGAGCACACTGCAGAACCACCTGGGGCGGCCTGGGGGTCAGTGGGGTGACAGGGGAATCACTGAGACGGTGCAGTAGTCAGAAGACAAGTGAGGGGGTTGAGTATAGGCCTGCACGCATGGACCGTAACTGGTGCTTAACTTGTCCCAGGCGCGGGCTTCCTGCCAGTCTCTGGTCTAGGTCTGCCCTGTCCAGAACGGTTGCTCTCGAGCACCCGAAATGTGGCTCCACGTTGCAGTGGTAATATTTTGAATCTACTGGATTAAATGCAGTCTTCACATTAATTTCACTTGTGTAATTTTACTTGTTTATTTTAACATAGCTCCTAGAATATTTAAAATGACCCAGGGGCTCCCACATTCCTACCCGGCTTAGCACATAGGCAAACACATATCACGCTCACCGCATGCCAGGCCCCGCTCTTTCTTTGAACTTTCCTTCTATTAGTTCACGTAAAACCTTCCAACTATATAGAGCAGGCATTACTTTCAGATGAGACTGAGGCCCAGAGAGGGGGAGTCACTTGCCTCAGGTCACATAGCAGAAAGTACAATGGGTGGGGGTAGGGGGGTGTTGGGGAGGATTTGAACCTTCGTGGTCTAACCATGGAGGTGAAATTCCTAACTGCTCTGTTCTTTTGGCATTATATTCCTTCCGTGTGTGTGTGTGTGTGTGTGTACATGTTTTGGGGTGTGTATGTACATCTGTATTTGTGTAACCCCTGCTTGGGCTGTCTCCACCCACATGGAAGCATCCCTCAGCCACCCCCATGCTGTCCAGGGGTCCCCTCAGCTCTTGCCCTTACCTGCATGGTGTCCTGAGCCAAGGCTGGCTTGAAGTCTCTGTGCAGTTCTTGGACTCTTTCAAAGAAGTGGGACATGCTCTGAGGAGAGGGGACATGAGCGGGGTCAGAGAGCCTCATGTGTGGGTGGGGGAGCTGGGGGAAAATGGGTGGATCAGGCGGGCTGCACAGAGGGATTCCTGCCTCCTGGTCCCTGCTGGGGCCACTCACCTGGCTCTTGATTCCAGGGGGTGGGGTCCAGGTGGGGAAGGACATCTCTGCAGGGGATAGAACACCATTCATTAGGTGTGAGAGTGTCTGTGTGTGTCAGGGGCGGGGTCTGGGGTCAGGTCAGACCAGGTACCTTCACAGGTGGTGTTGGGCTGCCTATTCTGGAATCC
>NC_138369.1:8334611-8389231 GCF_054177405.1 Leptonychotes weddellii | reverse complement strand
GCTCTCTCTATCTCATTCTCTCTCTCAAATAAATAAATAAAATCTTTAAAAAAAAAAAAAAGAATCTGGTACCCGCCCTCCAGGGAGTCAGTACCAATCAGACCTTGACGCCTTGTATGTCTCCATCCCTACCTGCCCCCACCAGCCCCAAACACCCAGCTGCCCCCTCGGCCTCAACTCAGGTGCTACCCGGTCCTTCCAGGCGCAAGGGCAGAACTCACTGCCCTACCCACTTGTGTGGCCGTGTGACTTGCTTTGGCCAATGAAATGTGAGCAGCCATGACATGCGTCACTTCTGGGTGGAAGCTTTAAGAGCTGGTGCGGCCCACCCTGTTTTCTTTTCCTTCAGGTATAGCGACTTGCGATGCCGCAGGCGGTGGCCGAGTGAGAAATGAGATCTCTGATGTGTTAAGCCCCTAAGACACGGGGCTCACTTGTTACCACGGTGGAACTGAGCCCTCCTGCCTCTGATGGGGCAGCTGGCGTCCGAGTCCCCTCGGTGTGCTGATGAGCTCCTCCTGTGAACCCCAGGGCTGGACCTAGGGTAAGAAGTGAAGCACTCCCCTCGGAAAGCAAAATTTAAGGGGGTGCCAAAGAACTCAATAGTCAAGGCAAATACTGTTCTAATGCAGTGTTTGAAATCATCAAAATTAATGCAAAATATCCATGATAAATAAAATAGAAACATTCTAAATGAAGATGGGGTCAGTCACAGTGATGGGCGGAGACATATTGGTGCCTGAGGCAAAGGGAAAAAAAAAATCTATGTGCGCCTCACTCATCTTGCTCTAGCCTCAGCCCTGGTAAACACCAATGATGTTTTGCCTGGGGGCCTTCTAGGGCCCATGTGGATGCAGGTGGAAATTGGGAGGGAATTGACATCCCTGAGAATAAGTCTCCATCGCTTTCGATGGGTCAGCACCTGGGCACCTCGCTCCTCATGTGGGATAATGAAAGTGCATGTCCTACACTGTCTCTCAGAGGTTCCCGGGGGGCTGAGCCCCAGGTACCTGTGGTAGTAATGCACTTATTCAACTCTGTATTTGCTGCCTGCCCCACCCTATCTTGCTTCTCAGCTTGCCCACCCATGCTTTCTAGGATCCCCTTCTTATAAAGTAGCTGCACTCAAATCCTTGTCTCAGGCTCTGCAACCGGGGGAAGCCAACCCAAGGCTATTACATCGATTATGATTTTTTTCAACATGGCAAACACTATAGCTCCTGATTTTCCTCCCGACCTCTGGCCAAACCTGGCGTGTTAGTGATCTATTGCTGTGTAACAAATTACTCCAAACGTAGGATCCTAAAATAACAGCAAACTCTTTCTGTGGGTCAGGAATTGGGTCTTGCTTCCCTGGGTCCTCTGCTTCAGGGTCCCTCATAGGCTGGGTCTGTAGTGTCATCTAAAGGCTTGGTGAGGGAAGGATCCACTCCCAAGCTCACTCATGTGTTGTTGGCAGGATTCAGTTCCTCACTAGCTGTTGAGGAGTTGGCTCTAAACTCACCACGAGCGGGGTGCATGGGTGGCTCAGTCGGGCTGGGGTCATGATCCTGGAGTCCCAGGGATGGAGCCCCATGTCAGACTTCCTGCTCAGTGGGGAGTCTGCTTCTCCCTCTCCCTCTGCTCCTCCCCCTGCTCACACTCACATGCTCTTTCTGGGTCTCTCTCTCAAATAAATAAATAAAATCTTTTAAAAAAATAAAACAAGCTCACTACCTGGTCCTCTCCATAGGGCACCTTACAACATGACAGTTGCCTTCATTGGAGCAAGCAAGAGAGTGAGAGAGACACACAGACAGGCAGACAGTGAGAGCAAGAAGGAAGGCTTAATCTTTAGTAACCTAATCTTGGAAGTGACATCCTATCACCTTTGTCCCATTCTGTTGTTAGAAGTGAATCAGTCACAAGGTCCTGCTCACACTCAAGGGGAGGGGATTACACAGGGTGCCTATATACCAGGAGGCAGGGATCATGGGGGTCATCTTGGAGGTTGTCCCTTAGTGTATGGCTTGACCACCAGCTGAGTTGTTCAGGCCCCAAATGGGGGTGCCCCCCTCAGCTCCTCTCTTTCTGTCATCCTGTCCACAAGGCCCTCTACCCTGGCTCCAGATGGCCCCTCTTGTCTTACCTCCTTCCCTCATCCTCGACTGGCCATGTTGGTCTTCCTCCTCTTCTTAAAAGCTTAGTCCCACCACAGGGTCCTTGCACCTCTTGTTCTCTCTGCCTGGAATTCTCTGCCCTCAGACATTGGCATGGCGTCTTCTTCAGGTTCGCTCACCAGACTGCCATCCAGCCGTCAGCTAGGGCTGTGGTCTCATTTGAAGGCTTAATCAGGTAAGGACCCACTTCCTTCTGGCTTTAGTTTCAACATGAAATCCTTAAAGATGTATTCCTGGTCCACCATAACATTTAACCCTGCTCAGTAAAGAGTTAACTCTGCAGGTTTGGGGTGCTTGAATCCTGCACATTCTGTCTGCAGGACTGACCCTTACCCTGCTCTTGGGAGGCCATCTTTAAGCTCCTGGAGTGTCCTGCCTGATAGGAGTGTCTGTGTAAGACCTTAGCCATGCCAGATAGTCTATGTTCACAATATGATTTATGGTGAGGGCCTTGAGTCACCACGCAGTATCAGCTTGACCTCTAGAGGAAGGGAGCCTGAGGTCAGCCTGCCTATGTCACCAATTCCCAGAAAGCCCTGGGGCACCAAGGTGAGCTTCCCTGGGTAGCAATACTCTGTGTCACACGTTGCTGCTGGGAGAATCAAAGGCTGTCTGCATGACTCCACGGGGAGGGGACACCTGGAAGCTCGTGCCTGGTCTTTCCTCGATCCTGCCCCATGCACCTTGGTCCTCGGCTGATTTTATTTTATTTTATTTTTTAAAGATTTTATTTATTTATTTGACAGAGCACAAGCTGGGGGAGCAGCAGAGGGAGAGGCAGAAGTAGGCTCTCCACTGAGCAGGGAGTCCAATGCAGGGCTCGATTCCGGGACCTCGGGATCATCACCTGAGTCGAAGGCAGATGCTTAACTGACTGAACCACCCAGGCGCCCCTATTTTACTTTATTTTTTAAAAGATTTTATTTATTTATTTAGAGTGGGGGAAGGGCAGAGGGAGAGAGAGAATCTTAACTAGACTCCACACCCAACATGGAACCTGACACAGGGCTCGATCCTATGACCCTGAGATCATGACCTGAGCCGAAATCAAGAGTCAGATGCTTAACCCACTGAGCCACCCAGGCACCCGCCCCCCCTTTGCTGATTTTAACTGTATCCTTTCCCTGTAATAAATTGTGACCGTAACTATCACAGCTTTTCTGATTTCTGTGAATCCTAGGAAATCATTCACCCCAAGGGTGGTCCTGGGGACCCCTGGATCAAGTCCCCAAGCCCCCAGCCATCCTGTTTGGATCTTTGTCACCCTTGTCACTGAATGGTATGTCCTTGCTCGTTTACTATTTCCTGTCTCTCTCCTCTGGATCGAGGGCTCTAGAAGGCCAGGACCTCATCTGTCACTTTCATGAGAGGCGGAAGAGTAGAGTGGTTGGGGGTCTGGTCCTGGCTCTGCCACTTTCTGGCAGTGTGGCCCTGGGCAACCAATATCCCCTCCCTGTGCTCCAGTCTCGCTGGCTGTAAAATGGGAGCAGGAGCACTCACTCTTCCTTGGGAGTTGGGGGGCAGGATTTATCAGTGCCTGCAAAGGCCTTGGTAAGTATTAGCTTCTAAGCATTGGTCACTCTACCTCCCCAGTAGCTAGAGCAAGGTCTGGCTGGTCAGTGCTCATAAGGAGCCAGTGAATTAGGGAGACCCTTCTGAAGCCTTTGACACAGGGAGGCAGGAGGGGACCAGAGACAGCCCAGATGCTGGGGAGGAGGAGGAGGAACACAGAAGCCAGAGGATGGGAGCGGTGCCAGGGAGGGTCAGACGCCCACCCTGTGGTTCTCTGGCCACACACAGGCCCTGCCAGGGGGCTGCCTGGGGAGCCGGGCCTGCTGTGGCCACCAGGGAGGAGGCTCATGGGAGTGGCAGGCTGGGTAGAGAGGGAGAGGGTGGGGAAAACCAAATCCCACGGTCATGGCTCCTAGGAGGAAATGTGTGGGAGGTCTGGGGGGGGCGGTCAAGGCGGCTGGAGCTGTGGGCAGGCGCCGGCCAGGCCCCAAAGAAAGTCTGTGCTGGGCGGCTGCCGGTCTGGCCTGGCCTGGGAGGAGGTGTCTTTGCTGCCGGACACGGTGGAGATGCTGCCAGATGCAGCCCTGGCCCCCAGGAGGAATGTGCCCCCCTCCCCACCCCCTGCCTCTAGACTCTTCCACATAAGGCTTTCAGGGGTGCTCAGGCCACATGAGTTCAGGACAAAGGAATCAGAAGCACATGGACTGGATTCCCCAGGGAGGAGAAGTTCTGGAAACGAAGACTAAAAGGAAGAGAACAGCCAGAGGGGTACTGGGATCAGACTTGGGAGGCAGCGGGAGGAGGTGCCTGGCTCAGAGCAGCCTCCACACCATGTGGTACCCACAACCCCTGAGCTCTCAAATTAGGGCCATGCCTCGGGTGCCATGAGGGCCTCATATGTGGCCGGGGCACCTCCCTCTGCCTCTCTGAGCCTCCGCTTCTTTCCTTAGTGCCCCAGATGCTCAGCTCAATATGCTTGGAGTAATCCACGTCTCTCTCTGTCTCTGTCTCTGTCTCTCCTGCACCAGCAAACCCTGAGGGCTCTACTTTCAAAATCCAGCCAGAATCCACCTGCTTTTCGCTGCCTCGAGGGCCCCAGCCTGGATCAGCCCCATCATATCCCACTTGGATCAGTGCAGTCACCTCTGTTCTGGTCTTCTGGCTTCCACACAACCCCCTCCCCACAGCTATCCCCCTAACAGTGACCAGAGGGTGCCCTTGAACACCCGAGTCAGATCCTATCCCTTCTTGACTCAGGGAACCCTCCACGGCTCCCATCTCTCTCAGAGCAAAAGCCAAAGTCCGCCCCGTGACCCACAAGGCTCTGTGTGCTCTCCCCATCCCCTCCCCGCCCTCCCCTCCTCCCTCTCTTCTCCTCACTATTCCCTCTAGCCCACTGGCTTCCTCACTCTTCCTGGCATGCTCCCACCCCAGGGGAGCACTTACAGCTCCCCCTGCTTGCTGCCCTCCGCCCCTAGACCCCTACATGGCTCTCTCCTCACTTCCTTCAGGTCTTTACTCAGACATCGCCTCCTCGGAAAGCCTTCCCTGACCCCCAACTTAAAACTGCACTCTCTCCATGCGTACTTTATTTTTCATAGCATACCACCACCTGACACTGTAGATTTTACTTCTTGAGCTGGCTTCCTGTCTGTCTCCCCAGGAGAATGCCAGCTCTGTGAGGGTGGGGCTTGTTGTCCGTTTTGTTCCCTACCGGAGTGTCCCCCGTGTGCAGAACAGGGCCTATCACCGAAGCCACCTGTTGGTTTAATCAACCGAAAGGTGACAATCCCATCTGCAGATGGTTGGAGCAACTTTGAAATCGCTTTATCAAGGTGCAATTTACTTAGCATATAATTTGCCCACTGTATGTACATACATAAATGATTTCTAGTAAATCTGTTGCGTTGTGCATCCATTACCATAATCCAGCGTCTGAGAACACTTCTATAACCCCAAAGTTCCCTGTCCCCATTGCAGTCCCTCTCCCTGTTCCTCCCCTGCCCCAGGCAACCACTCATCTGCTTTGTCTCCCTATAGCTTTGCCTCTTCTAGAAATTTCACATTAATGGAATCATACAATTTGTAGTATTTTGTGTCTGACTTTTTAAATGCAGTATGTTTTTTTTTTTTAAAGATTTTATTTATTTATTTATTTGACAGAGAGAGACAAAGCGAGAGAAGGAACACAAGCAGGGGGAGTGGGAGAGGGAGAAGCAGGCTTCCTGCTGAGCAGGGAGCCCGATGTGGGGCTCGATCCCAGGACCCTGGGATCATAACCTGAGCCGAAGGCAGACTCTTAACAGCTGAGCCACCCAGGCACCCCAATGCAGTATGGTGTTTTAAAAGATTTTATTTATTTATTTGAGAGAGAGAGAGAGAGACCATGAACTGGGGTGGGGGGAGGGACAGCAGGAGAGGGAGAAGCAGACTCCCCGTTGAGCAGGGAGCCTGACTCTATGGGATGGACCCTGTTTTGTTTATCCATTCACCTGTTGATGGACATTTGAGTTGTTGCCACCTTTTAGCTATTGTGAATAATTCTACTGTGAACACTTGTGTACACATATGCTCTCATTTCTGGACTATATGGTCGATGTACATTTAACTTTTTAAGAAACTGTCAGATTGTTTCCCAAAGTGATCCCCACCAGGAGTGGTTGGTTGGTTCATCCTCCACATCCTCCCCACCGCCAGGTATCAGCCTTTCTTATTTTAGCTGTTCCAAAAGGTGTGTGCAGTGTATCTCATTGTGGTGTTACTCTGCATTTCTTTACCACCTGGTGATGTCGAGGATCTTTTCCTATCCTTATCTGCTATCCAGAGATCCTCTTTGCTGAAGTAACTGTTCAAATCCTTTGCCCATTTTCAAATTGGGACTCTGGTTTTTCTTGTTGAGTTTTTAGAAAATTATTTTTCAACTGCTTGTTGCTGGTACAGAGAAATAGAATTCATCTTTGTAGATTGACCTTGTATCCAGGAACCATGCTAAATTCACTTAATCCCATTCATTCATCAGTAGATTTTATTATATCCCCCAATTACCTAATTTCTTCACTCACAAATGGTGACGGTTTTATTTATTACATTTTGATCCTTACATGTTCTCTTGTCTTTTCTTTCTTTGTTGCCCTGGCTGGAAGCCTCTGGTACAATGTTGAAAAGAAGTGGTGATAACAGCTATCCTTTTCTTGTCTTGATCTCTGGGGGGAAATCTTCCACTATTTTCACAACTAAGTTTCATATTTGCTGTGGGTCTTTCTTTTCTTTTCTTTTTTCTTTCTTTCTTCCTCTGTCTCTCTCTCTCTCTCTCCTTCTTTCCTTCCTTCTTTCTTTTTTTGTAGGTAACATATCAGAGTGTAGAAGTTCCCTTCTGGTTCTATTTGATTAGAGTTTTAAACATGAACGAGTGCTGAATCTTAGTATTGGGTTTGAGAACCCTTTATATACTCTGGATACAAGCCCCTCATCAGATGTACAATCTGCACATATTTCCTCCTTAGGCTGTGGTTTGTCTTTTCATTCTCCTTATGTCTTCTGAAGGGGACGCATTTGCATTTTGATGAAGTCCAATTTACCAACGTTCTTTTTCATGGGCTGTGCTTTTGGTGACATACCTAAGGAATTTTTGCCTAAGCCAAGGTTGCAAAGATTTCTTCATCTGCTTTATTGTTTTCGGTTTTACATTTAGCTCTACAGTCTATTTAGAGTTACTTTTTGTGTAGGACGTGAAGCAGAGCCTAAGTTGTTGGTCTTGTTTTTCCTCTTGCAAGTGTCTATCCTATTCTCAAAGCGGGGCTATTTGTGTTTCTCATGGAGTTAACAGTTGGCTCCTGCTCGCCTGCCTGGACCTCTCCCATCGGGGCCTGGGCAGGGTTATAGAAGAGAAGGCCACAGGAGCCTGCCCAAACAGGATGTTGCCCAACCCTCTCAGGGCTGAAATCCATCCTCTAGGACCCTTATCGGCGCTTCCATCGGCAGTCCTGGGCAGTTCTGACCGAGCCCGACCACAGGGCCTGCCCCTCCACCCTTGTCCTTCCCAGTGGCTTGGGGCTTATCCAGGAGCCTTGATACCCAAACAGAGCAAGATGTCAGCAGGGCCAGCAGACCTCTGGGACTTTTTGGAGGGGGCAGCTCCTGTCTCCTTGGCATTTCCCTCCCGGTGTTGGCCTCTCAGTGACCTGGTTTCCCTCCTCCCCAAAACCTCAGGTTAGGTTGTGGCTTCCTGTGTCCCCAGCCACACCTGTTCCCACCAACCTGGAGAGGGCAAAAAGCAAACATTCCTAGCAACCCCACCCAAGCGTGTCCTGGATCGGGGTGGGGCTGGGGGCTCCCTAGCTCGTGGGGAGGGGAGCCCAGGAGTGGTCTGTAACCCCGCCCCATGACCCACAAGGCTCTGTGGGCTTACCTTACCTTACCTCACCTGTGCCTCTCCCCATGGGCCCTGGTTAAGGGCAACAAACCAAACCTAGGGAGACATGGGGAGGGGACGGCAGCAGGCAGAACTTCGGAGGCCATGGGGGATAGAGACCCAGCCTTTGGTGAAAGACGAGCTCACAGAGAGGCAAAATCCAGTCATTTTTACACATAAAATCTCTCTCTGTATGTATGAGGGCTACTTTGTTGGTCTGACCATCCATTCTTCCTAGGAGCACCAGAGTCAGGTCAGGTCCTGTCCCTCCTCTGCTCAGGACGCTCCGTGGCTCCCACCTTAGGGTAAAATCCAAAGTCCTCCCGAGGCCCACAGGGCCCTGCATGATGTGCCCTATCGCCCCTCTGTCACCTCCCATCATCTGCCTCCTACCCTCCCTCCAACCACACAGGCCTCCTTGCTGTCCCCCAAACATACTGGGCATGCTCCTACCTCGGGGTCTTTGCATGGGCTGTTCCCTTTCCCAGATGTTTTCACTCCTTCTGTCTCAAGTCTTTGCTAAGATACCACTTCCTATTTAAAGTCTCAGCTCTCAGGGCGCCTGGGTGGCTCAGTCGGTTAAGCGCCTGCCTTCGGGATCGAGATCCACGTCAGGCTCTCTGCTCAGCGGGAGCCTGCTTCTCCCTCTCCCCTGTCACTCCCCCTGCTTGTGCTCCCTCTCTCTGTCAAGTAAATAAAATCTTAAATAAAGTCTCAGCTCAGCTCTCTTCCTTTTTTCTGCTTGAGGTTTCCCCATAGCACGCATCACCTTCTGGTAACACTGCCATTCACTGTTTGCCTGGGCCCCGCGAGGGCAGGGGTTTTCTGCTTTGTTCACTGCGGTACCCCAGCACCCAGGCCAGCGCCAGGAACACAGTAGGTGATCAGTAAACACTTGTGGAATGGATGGTCTCCTCTTCCACCCTTTGCCCACTTAGGTCTGATGGCGCTGAACCATCACGAGGAGCGATCACATGACCCAGGCCTGGCCAATGGGCACATTCCATCCTTTCTGGCCAGAGTGATTGGTTTCTGAATGACATGTGACCCTAGTCTGTCCAATGAGAGGCAGCCACTGGATTTTTGCTAGCACTGTTGGAAAAGCGGCTTTCTCATTTTTTTTCTGGAGTTTCTTGGCTGTTAAAAGATAAACCAGAGGTTGCTGAGGCCATTTTAGCCCCATGGGAAATCGCTGCCTGAGCGTAAAGCTCTCCAGAGGAAAGCTTAGTTGAGAGGGGGAGGTTACTTTGTTTAAGAGCCTGGATTCAGCTCTTCCTGAAGCCAACATTCTTTAGATTTTTTTCTTAAGCAGGTCTGGGTTTGGATTTTTACTGGCGACTGAAATAGTCCTGACCAATCCATCCATCTTCCCTTCCTTCCTTCTTTTTTTTTCATCCCTTTCCCTCTTTCACCCTCCTTCCCTCTCTCCTCTTTCTCCCTCCCTCCCTGTCTTCCTCCCTCATCCCTCCTTTCCTCCCTTTTTTTCCTTCTGTCTCTAATTTAATCCTTATCCCCATCCTGGCCTGGACCCCACCTCCACAACACAGCTGAGTCAAAAGTAACTTTTCACCTTTCCTCCAAACAGCCCTTCTGCACCACTCCCTCCCCTTGCCCTCCCAGGCTAGCCCTCTCCCATCCTGTGTGCATGGGACTCTGCCAAGTGGGGCTGTGAATCCTGGCTCCCCCCACCAGAAGGCTGTGTGCCCTTGGTAAGTGACTTCACCTCTGTGAAACGGGTATGACAGCCTGACCACTGTTCCCAGGTCTGCCTTCTCTCTAACCTCTTCTGACTGCCTGGTCATGGGGGCCTCACCTGCCTGCCCTGCTCCAGCTCACAGGTCCTTCACTTTGCTCAAAATCCCCTGAGTCTGTCCCGTGACCCGCAAAGAGTCCCAGTGCATCCTGGCCTCTGGGGCCACCAGTCAGTGGCCAAGACTCTGAGGGGACTATAGATATCATGCCCATTTTACAGATGAGGAAACTGAGCCCCAGGACACCCAGCCAGGATATAAACAAGGCAGTTTTTCAGAGGGTTAAAAGCATGATAGGTTGGAGAATTTCCAGGAAAGGGAGTGGTTCCTAGGGAAGCAGAATAGTCAGGGAAGGCTCCCTGGAGGAGATGACTGTTTAGGACCAGAGCTTCCCAGACATAGCCTCATCAGGAGGAAAGGCAGCCAGGCATGGGGAAATGCAAGGGCAAAGGGCCCTTGAGGTGGGAACCACCTGAGGTGGGAACCAGTTTGGTACGTTTAGGCTCCAGCTCAGGGATCAAGAGGAAAGCAGGCTCTAATATTCACATTGCTAAAATACCTGGTAGAGGGCACTGGGAGGAACAGGGTGGCTGGTGGGGCTGGGTGAACTCCCTCTGAGGGCTGTCACCTCAGTACCCACCAGAGTTTTCTCCAGGAGGGCAGCCATTTTTGATGTGCTTAATTCTGTTCACTCTTGGTGCTTCGTTCACTGTGCCTTTGCCCCCATTTAACAGATGAGAAAACCAAGGCTCCAAACAAGCCCCCCAGGCCTGGACCCATAACTCTAGCCTCTCAAGGATTTGCAGCTCCCCAGGTAGGACAGAATCTTAGAAGCCCTGGAGGCTCACAGGGGTCCCTTGGGGCCTTAAGACCAGCCTTTGGCCTCCTCCTCTAGGAAGTCTTCCCAGCTTTTTCTGGCTCCAGGCCTTCCCCTTCTCTGAATTCAGCTCTTGCCTGTGTCAGGCCCAGCAAGTGGGTTCTCTGAGGGCAGACGAGTGGTTTTGGGTTTTCCCAACTCTGCCCAGCTCACCACATACCTCCATACAGGAAAACTGAGAAGATCCAAAGTTGGGGTTGGAGACAGGAGTGGTGGAGGGGGTGGGGGCCTGGCAGCTTCTGGGAGGGGAAATATTTTGGTTCTCAGAAGGCTCGAGAATTGCCTGATTCCCAACCGATTAGGGGTAATTAACCCTTCGAAAGGCAGTAATTAAGTCTGTGCCTCTGAAACCATAATTAGAAGCTCCAGGAGGCTCCGCCCCCTCCCCCAAGAGCCAGGCAGCCCCCACAGCTGAAGCTAGCCGGGACTGGAGGACTGGGGATGGAATCTGTTCCCCTCATGGGGCTGAGTGAGACCCATAGCTTCCCTTATGGCACCCAAGGCAGGGACCTGGAGAATAGTATTCATGGAACCTGAGCTTTTCCCTGAGCAGTCCTTTTTGGGGTTGTCAGGCAACGCGGGGAGACTTTGTTCTTGGAGGGTATGAAGGTAGGAAGATTGGGCTCAGCTGGGATCTGGGGTGTGGGGCTGAGAACTTGACTCTCTGGCTGAGGGAAGCTGAGACAGAGACTCCATCTTCAAAAGGGGTTGAGGATGCCAGGGACACAGGCTGGCTACAGGGAGGATGGAGGAGTCCTGGGGGGTCAGAGAGGACAGAGGAGGCCCTCTTGTGGGGGTGCTCACCTCAGCCGAGAGGCATTGGCCTCAGGAGCCAGGCTGGCTCTGTGGTTCCTGCATCTCCCGTTGAGGCAGCCAGGGGACGAGGTGGGAGCTTTGCCAAAAGAGCTGACCCCCAGCCTCAGTGCCCATGAAGTGCCTGGCATGGGGCAGCTGGTACCCAAAGAACCTGGAGACATGCAGGTCCATGCTTTGCCTCTATCCCAACAGTCTAACCCGTGGCATCCCCAAGGGGACGTTTGAGGCCAACTCTGGGCGCCTCCAAGCCCTAGGCCACTCCCCGCACCCCATTTCCTCTGCAGCGCCCCCTTGGTGGTGCAATTGGAATGAATATCATCCGAGGCGAAGGCCCAGGAGAATGAGGTGTGGCACGTGGACTGGCACTTTCCTCTGTGGGGGACACCTGGTCCTGGGCTGGCATTGTGGATGGGGTGGGGGGTGGCAGGAGGGTATCTGCGTGGAGCTGGATGATGATGGAGCGCTTTCGGCTCAGAATGACGTTTACTCCCCGCTTGGTAGTGTGGGGTCAGATTTGTCTCCAAAAGGGGCCTTGACATCCTACCCCACCTCTCCCTCATCTCTCAGCTCTGGCCATCCTGTCATCCTTTGTTGTCCAACACCCTAAACTCCTTTCTGCCCCAGGGTCTTTGCACTTACTGTGCCCTCCACTGGATGGCCTTGCCCCAGTCTTGGCATGGCAAGGGCCATATCCCTCTCAGGCCTCAGTGCAAACATTGTGGCCCCAGAGAATCTCCCCACTCACCTTATCCAGAGCAGGTTCCCCCTCTACAACCACTAGTTACATCCCTCTGTTTACTTCCTCTTTTAAAACACTTAACCAGCGATGATCTCATAGGTTGTTGTCCCCTTCCTCTTCTGTCTTCCCCGCCGATGGTAAGCTCCAGAAGGGCAGGGAAGTTTAACTGTTTTGTTCATTCTGTGTCCCTGAATCTCCGTATACAGTAGTAGGTGCTCAATAAATGTTTATTGTTGTTGTTGGCGGGTTAAATGGAAGACAAGGTTAAGTGTGGGAACAGCACCTGGGAAAAGCAGGACGTAGAGGAGAATTTCATGGGCGGGGGGCTGCTTCCAGTACCTCTCGGGGACCCCCCGGGTACCCTGCTTGGGGAGAAACCCGAGAGGCGACCCACTTTCCCAGAGTCGCATGCACCTCCCCCTGGTGGCCCACAGGTGGCACTCGCTCCCTGCGCTGCAGCGGCGGGAAGCAGCGGTGGGAAAATCCCAGCGTCTGGTGGTGGGGGAGGCACCACCATTTAGCCCACTCCCCTGTCTGCCTCCTGCTGTCAAGCCCTGACCCCGAATTTGGATGCGAAGCCCTGGGACGCAGCTCGGGGCCCGACTCCTGGGGCCTGAGAGGCACGGGGATGGTATGCTGAGGGGTGGGGGGGAGCTGAAGGCTCTGCCCTGCGCATGCTCCTGCCCACCCCCCAGAACTAATTAAGCAGCCCCATGCTTGGGAGAAGGGGGGACGGGTGGAACGTTCACTCTGCATCCATCCCGGCTTAATCCTGTTCATGCCAGAGGCGGGCAGAATGCTTGGTCCTCAGTGGGCCCTTGAAGCACACTTGTGGAATAGTGAGTGGGTGGACCCCCATTTTGCAGATGGGGAAACTGAGGCTCAGGGAGACTACACGGCTCGCCCAGGTTCACAGAGCCAGGAAATGGTGAGGCAGGGGTTGGAGTCCCAGGTATGCCCGACTCCCGGGTCAGTTGGTTTAAAAAACACTGAAAAGTGGATTTCTTAGTCACCCAAAGTGATACAGGAATCCCTTTGGAAAGCAAAAGTCTTCCCTGACCCTCCTCACTTCAGCCCCCAGGTGGTGGTGGGGGGGGTCCCCTTCTAGCCTGCTTTCTCTGTCTACACCTACTGCAGGGGGCATCTGGATTTCTAGCTGGGTCACTGGGCACACACTTCCCCTCTCTGGGCCTCAGTTTCTTCGCCTGTAAAATGTGCATAATTGTCATCGAGCTACCTCCCCACCCCCGCCACCCCCTCACCTCCCCCCACCACCAGTGGCTGTGAGGACTGAATGAGTTATTCTCACGGAAAAGCCCTTGGAGCAGAACCTGGCGTCCAGGCTGCCTCCAGATCGTGCAGGTCCCCTCCGGGGGTCTATACAACCCGGTGGGAAACATACCAGGCTGGAATGTTCCAGCTACTTCTCTGGTATGAGGGCCTAGCCTGCAGTGCCTCTCTGTGGTCTGAGGCTGCCTGTGAATCCCACTGTGTGTCTTCATCTGGCTGAGGTGTGTGCACTCGGCTCTTTCCACGTGGGGGTCAGTGCGTGTGCCGAGGTGTACAATCCACTGGGTTCCCGTAGGGTTTCTCAACCTCAGTCCTTACATTGCAAGCCAGATATTTGGCCTTTCTTTGCTGGGGGGGCGGGGCTGTTCTGTGCCCTGTAGCCCGTAGCATCCCGCTCCTCAACTGTGACAACTAGAAATGTCTGCAGAAGTTGTCACACGTCCGATGAGGGGCGAAATCACCCCTTTGAGCACTCCTGCTGTGTACCCTGCTGGCATGTCCCCCCGCTGGTGTGTATTTGTGCATGTGTGGTTCTCTGTGCCGTCTTGGTTTGGCTCCCTCCCACCCACCCACCCACCCAGAAGCATGTTCTGACACAAGGATCCGGGGGGGGGGGGCATATAGTTTATTTGGGAGATAAAATAGATATTTGTGCATTTTCCCCCAAATGCTTATGGTGAAATCCTAACCCTCAAGGTGATGGTATTAGGAGGTGGGGCCTTGGGGAGGTGATTAGATCGTGAGCGTGGAGAGGGGATGAGTGGAATTAGTGCCCTTATAAAAGAGACCCCACAGAGCTCCTTCGCCCTCTTTCTGTCCCATGAGGTCACAGCAAGAAGACGGCTGTCCGTGGGTGCGGAAAGAGGCCTCTCACCAGAACGCCACCATGATCTTGAACTTCCCAGCCTCCAAAACTGGGAGAAGCACATGTGTGTTGCTCATAGGCCACCCACTCTGGGGTACATTGCTACAGCAGCCCGAGACACGGGCAGGGAACTTGGGGAGGGGGAGAACAAAGGGGGCTGAGGGCCCCTGGGAGACCACGTGGGCCGTGCACCTGCCGGGAGAAGAAGTAGGGGCATTTTTCCACCAAGTCCCTTCTGTCGTGGGCTGAGGGCTGCTCCCGGGGGCACGCATTCCAGCAGTCCTGGCCCCCGGCCATGTGCACGGCAGTGGTCAGGGCCCAGATGTGGTCCGGGCTTGGCAGCATCTGTACGGGGCGGAGGGGGGGGTTCCTCCACCCTTTCCTGTGGCTGGCTGCTCCTGGGGGGGTCTCTGGGCTGCCTGAGCTGGGCTGTGCCAGCCCACCCCGATTTCCGCAGCCGGCTGTGTGTATATTTGGTGTGCCAGTGTGTGTTTATCTGCTGTGCATGTGTTTGCGTCTGTATTTATCTGGCACGAGTGTGTGCGTCTTTGTTTTCCCTTCTGCTCCGTCTCCGCAAACGTGGGGGAAACTTCTGTTTTTAATCAGGGGCCAGAACCGTCTCGTCACCATGCTAGCAATGGTGTTATTAATCAGGCCATTTGGAAATGGTCTTTCCGAGTGTTCCCTGAGATCAGGCCTGGGGTGCCCTGCCCTGGGGACCCCCCCAGAGGTAGCAGCAGCAAGGAGGTGCCCTGCCCCCCTCCTCATGTGTCCAAAAAGGGAAACTGAGGCACCTGGCTGCACGAGGCCTCTCCATGAGCAGCCAGGGAAAGGAAGTTTTATGTGCAAAGCGTTTTACATGCATAAAAGCTTGATGAGTCCCCTCCCTGTCACATTTAAAAAAGGAATTCTCATCCCATTTACAGATGAGGAAACTGAGGTTTGGGGGTGGGACCCAGAGCTCATGGGTTTCCAAGGCTCATCTCTTCGTCCTTTCAAAAGGCAACCACTGGGGCGCCTGGGTGGCTCAAATGGTTAAGCGTCTGCCTTTGGCTCGGGTCATGATCCCAGGGTCCTGGGATCAAGCCCCACGTCTGGCTCTTGGCTCAGCGGGGAGTCTACTTCTCCCTCTCCCTCTGCCTTTCCCCCTGCTCATACTGTCTGTATCTCTGTGTCTCAAATGAATAAATAAAATCTTTAAAAAAATGACAACTGCTTTTTTTAAGATTTTATTTATTTATTTGAGAGACTGAGAGAGAGCAAGCACAAGCCAGGGTGGGGGGTAGGGAGAAACAGAGGGAGAGGGAGAGAGAATCTGAAGCAGATTCTATACTAAGGGCAGAGCCCAACACGGGGCTCCATCTCACGACCCTGAGATCCTGACCTGAGCCGAAACCAAGAGTCAGATGCTCAACCGACTGAGCCGCCCAGGTGCCCCTCAAACGGCAACCACTTTTGAAGCTGTCCGGGGCTGCTTGGTCCTCACCTGTGTCTTAGTGTCCCCTTCAGTCACTAGGAGCCCTTCTCCACTAGCCAGCCCGAGCCAGTCTGAATAATCCATGTTTCTTGGCAGGGCACCAGCTTTCTCATATTTTCTGTTCTCGGATGCTCCAGGCCCAGGGGCCTGGCTGGCTCTGTGAACACAGATATTAATTAGCATTAATTAATAACCCCTGAGGAGTGAGGGAGCTGCCTGTCGATCCCCAAGCTCTGAAGGACCTGGAGGCTGACTTGGGTCCCTGGTGTGTGGCAGCTGGAGCCTGAGCTGGGCCCTGAGGTGGGCGAGGGGCTCTACCCCGGCTGCTGGGGCCCGGCATGCTCCAAGAGCGGGGTCCGTCGATGGCCCCTGTAGACAGCCTTAACCTCCAGAGCCCGAACACCAGAGGCGGAGACGTGGGCCCTGTGAGGTCCTGTGGAGGCAGAAAAACAATTGGACTAGAGGGGACCCTCACCCCATTTGCCAGGAGATGGAGCCTGCGGTTCCCCGAAAGGCCACATGTTTGGCTCAGATCCCCACCCTGACACCTACTGTGTGCCATTAGTCAAGTTACTTACCCTCTCCTTGCCTTGGCCTCCTCGTTTATGACATGAGTGTAATTCCTGCCTTGCAGATCGTTAGAGAAAATAAATGACCGTGTGTGTATTTCATGGCAGATCCACACTGTCACCGTGGAAGTCATAACCAGTAGCCACAGCTGTGACAAAAGGCCACTGGGGCCAGCTCCTCTGCTTACCAGCTGAGTGGCCTGGAAATAGGGATTCACTGTACCTAGGTATCAGTCTCCCCATCTGGAAGATGGGGCTAACGCAGTATGGACTTTGTAGGATTCTTGCAAAAATTGAAAAAAATAATGCCCCTAAAATGATTAGGACAGTGCTGAACACATTATGAGCTGAAGCAGAGAGAGAAGAAGCCACTGTGATTGTGCTAAAGCACGGAGGTTTGGGGTTGGGGCAGTAGGGGAGCCTCCTGCTTCAGGCCAAGTCTGATCACAGAAAGGGAGTCAGACCGCACTTATGATTAGTCCCAGGGCGGTATTGTGGGGGCTGAGCTGTGTTTCCTCAAAAAATATGTCCAGGTCGGGGCGCCTGGGTGGCTCAGTCGTTAAGCGTCTGCCTTCGGCTCAGGTCATGATCTCAGGGTCCTGGGATCGAGCCCCGCATCGGGCTCCCCGCTCCGCAGGAGGCCTGCTTCTCCCTCTCCCACTCCCCCTGCTTGTGTTCCCTCTCTCACTGTGTCTCCCTCTGTCAAATAAATAAATAAAATCTTAAAAAAAAAAAAAATATGTCCAGGTCCTAAACCCCAGTCCCTGGGAATGTGACCTTATCTGGAAAGAGGGTCTTTGTTGGTATAATCAGTTAAGTCGAAGTTAGGTCATCCTGGATTAGGGTAGGCCCTGAATCCAGTATGACTGGTGTCCTTATTAGAAGAGGGGACAGGACCCCAGAGAAGGCCACGTGAAAACAGAGGCAGAGATCGGAGAGATGTGGTCACACACCCAAGAATGCCACCGGCTTTGGGAGGCCCGGAGGGATTCTCCCCCTCAGCCTCCAGGAGGAGCCAACCCTGCCCACGCTTGACTCGGGACTGCTGGCCTCCAGAACTGTGGGAGAATCAATTCCTCTTGTTTACAGCCACCAGGTTTATGGTACTTTGTTTTGTCAGCCCTAAAAACCCAAGATAGACATCTATCTGGGTTTTTTTCTGAAATCACATGGTGTCCCACAGCACCATAGCTGATTTCCTCATCCTTTGTGGATGGACACATGGGCTGTTTCTCAATTTGCCCGGTCGCAAACAAGCCTGCCAAAACCACCCTGGCTCCCACCTCCATGCTCAAAAGCGCTTATTCCCAGGAGGGGAACTGATGGTGGAGGGTTGGAAAACTGCCCATTTTAATGAACACTGCCAAACGCCCCCCCCAGAAAAGTGCCAGGAAGTTTACCCCCACTCTGAAGGAGAGCACCCCAAGAGTTTGTTTCAAATGTGGGTCAGAACTGCCCAGTGAGGCTGCAGTCTTGTTGAAATGGTGCTTCTAAGGAGAGCCGCAGAAGTATTCGTGACCCATCCTTTGGGTGCTGTGTAGGGAAGAAACTCTCTTGGATCTTCCCTGAACCTCGAGGGGGAGCGGGGGGAGGGGGGTAGAGATCCTGGATGCAGTGGATTCTGGTGGGAGGTGAGCCCAGAAAGCACGGGTAAGGGAGAGAGGAAGCAGGGAAGGGAAGGGAGGGCAATCAGTGAGGGTATGTTCACAAGTGAGTTTCCACTGCTAGCAAGTGGGGCTCAGTCCTACTGGGGCTGCTGAGACACCAGGTTGAGCACACCCCTCAGAGCTTTCCCACCAGGGGACGGGGGAGCCGGGGTATTTGTCCACCACTCCCCATCAGTCATTGGGCAGGGGCTGCTCCAGCAGTGTGTTTGCTTTCCAGAACGTTCTGCTGGCCCTGGGAATGGTCCGGCTGCCAGGGGCTGGCTGTTGGAAGAAGGGGGTCAGCATGCCCAGGAATGTCGCGGGGATATGGGTGGTTGCTGGCATTCTGGGAAAGCAGAGATAGATGATAAACAGAACAAACACATCATGGGCATGTTTGGGGGAGGGGGGATGTGTTGAAGAAAAAGAATCAATTAGAGCAGGGCAAAGGTAAGGTGACAATGCTGTAGGTGAAGGTCCTTAACACCAAGCTCCACACCCAGTAGGGGACTAATAAATAAACGTCCCATACTTCTCTCTAGTCTGTGAAGAGATGGCAAGAGGGAGGGAGGGTGGGAGAAGAGAGAGAGAGGCTGGCCGGTGTGGAACAGCCACCTGGGCAGGGTGGGGAGGGAGGGAGGGAGGGAGGGAGGGAGAGGCTGGTAATGATGCTGAAAAGTAATCGGCCCTTCTCTCTGGGAGGCAGTGAAACTCTAATTAGAATGAAAATGTGGTTTAATGAGGATGAAAACGGTAATTGTGCTGGGCAGCATGGTCCCCACGGTGCCACTTTCCCAGGGGGCTGCTCTGGGCCTTGGAGGGGCTGGGGTAGGGACACCGAGATGAGGAAGGGCATTGGTGGGGCCTCAGTTTCTCCCCTGAGGGTCCACCCAGGTGGCACCAGGTAAAGACCGCTGTGCAGGGCCCCACCTGCCCCTGGGGCTGGTTCCAGGTGCCCCCGGGGGCCCTGCTTTTCCATCCCACACCTTATCCTCAATAACAATACAGCAGTGACGCTGAAACACTGATGTTGTTTATTGAGCACCTACTATGTGCCAGGCACCATTCAACTGCTTTACAGACTCTAAGTCACATTATCATTAAAATTATTCCCATTTTGCAGATGATAGAACTAGGGCACAGAGAAACCATATAGAAGAGTATATTAAAAAGAGGGTGACAAATGTAGCTCCAAGTAGCCAGGGGCTTTCTTTCCTTAGCCAGGTAAGTGCTGGGGGCACCAGGGGTTGCCAGCCTCCGAGGCCAGGGACCCCTCGTACAGTTTCCCTGACCATACTTGAGGTGTCACCCATTCCTCTCCACCTGCTACTTACGCTCTGCTAGAGGAGGTGGGCGTGACTAGGTGGGAGGTGGGCGTGGCTGGACGGGCCATAGGGGTGCCTGGATTTGCAACACCTCTGACCCTGGAGGAAAGAGGAGCTGTCAGTCATTGTAGTGGGCCGTAGAACGGGGACTGAAACCTGGGGCTCCTGACTCCTAGGCCTCAACTTTCCTGCCACGGAAAGCTGAGGTGTTGTTCAAATGAAGGTTTGGGTAAGACTGAGGTTTATAAAACTTCAGGGTCTCCACTTTTGCTTCTGGAAGTACCAATAATACGCAGTCTGCAGCAAGGACACATCAGAACAAAAACATTCATTGAGGCCAGGTGGGCAATAAAGCAGACTTGTCTGGCCCTTCAAAGTGATCCTAGGTCAAGAAAGATTAGATTCAGGCGCCTGGGTGTCTCAGTCGTTAAGCGTCTGCCTTCGGCTCAGGTCATGATCCCAGGGTCCTGGGATCGAGCCCCGCATCGGGCTCCCTGCTCAGCGGGAAGTCTGCTTCTCCTTCTCCCACTCCCCCTGCTTGTGTTCCCTCTCTTGCTGTGTCTCTCTCTGTCAAATAAATAAATAAAATCTTTTTTAAAAAAAAAAGAAAGATTAGATTCTTGGCCACATATATGGCAGATAAAATGTTAAGGACCTTAATATACAAAGAGCACTTATGAATCAATAAGAAAAAGACAAATATCTCACATGTGAAATTGGCACAGGGCATAAATAGGAGGCTCACAAAGGAATGATAAAAAGTCACCAAACTTCTTGCAAGGATGAACAATCCGACCATTTTATCAGCTAAAGACTCATTTTTAGGGATGCCTGCGTGGCTCAGTCAGTTAAGTGTTTGCCTTCAGCTCAGGTCATGATCCCAGGGTCCTGGGATCGAGTCCTGCTCAGCAGGGAGCCTGCTTCTTCCTCTCCCTGCCCCCCTGCTAATGCTCTCTCTCACTATCTCTCTCTCAAATAAATAAAATCTAAAAAAAAAAAAAAAGACTCGTTTTTACTTGTCACACTTATCAGCATGTGTGAAATTTTGGGGATGCACACCTGTGCACTCTCATGGGCATGTAAACTGATACAACCTTCATGGAGGATGGTTCCAGAACTTTGCATTAAACATTTAATTGTGTGAACTCTCTGACCCAACAAGTCCATCTCTGGGAATATGCAAAGATCTATAAAGCGTAATGCAGGATGGTTAAGAGCCCCATAATCAGATGGCTGGGTTTCCAATCCTGGCTCCGCCGTCTGTGAGCTATGTGCCCTCAGGTACATGAATTAATGTCACAGAGTCTCCATTTCCTCACCTGTACTTTGGGCATATCATGAGGACTCCATGAGAGAATGTATATGAAATTCTCATTTAGTGCCTCACCAAGCACATAGTAGGTGCTTGCTACTATCACCAGGACAAAAACCCTCATAGAAAGCTGGGAAACAGTGAAAGTGTCCTTGTGCAAGAGGTGGGCTAAATAAGGAGTAGAAAACGAAAATGAGCAAACCTAGATTCATCGACACCGTGTGACCTCTGCAATTTATTAACAGAAAAACAAAAAGAGGGCGCCTGGGTGGCTCAGATGGTTAAGCGTCTGCCTTCGGCTCAGGTCATGATCTCAGGGTCCTGGGATCGAGTCCCGCATCGGGCTCCCTGCTCCTTGGGAGCCTGCTTCTCCCTCTGCCTCTCTCTCTCTCTCTGTCTCTCATGAATAAATAAATAAAATTAAAAAAAAAAAAAGAAAAACAAAAAGAATCTCGAAACAAAATAATGGCCGTATGTTTAAAATTTGATAAATCTTTAATATATGATACTCAAGGTTTATATAAGACATCTTTAAATTAAATTTAGGTGCTATGTTTCAGATACACATGAAAATATCAGTTGTTTGAACATTTTACAAATTTATATTTACTCCATATAAAGCCTACACAGAGGCTTTCAAACAGCAAGTGACTCTGTTGAATTTCTTCCAAACAGATATTCAGGGACCCAGCTAAGTTCAATATTTGGATATGCTGTAATTAACATGGGACTTCCAAAAAAGAAGAATGAAAAACAAAAAGAACACAGGTTTCAAACATCACATATAGCCACATAATTTCAAGCATTTTGACCATGAATCAGAGCATTTATTTTTCACATTGTAATGTAGTCTTACCCAGGTTCAGAACTGAAGCAAAAATTTCATGAAGTCGGGGTGCCTGGGTGGCTCAGATGGTTAGGCGTCTGCCTTCGGCTCGGGTCATGATTCCAGGGTCCCGGGATCGAGCCCCGCATCGGGCTTTCTGCTCAGCGGAGAGCCTGCTTCTCCCTCTCCCTCTATCTCCCCCCTGCTCATGCTCTCTCTCTCTCTCCGTATCTCTGTGTCTCAAATGGATAAATAAAATCTTTAAAAAAAAAATTTCATGGGCGCCTGGGTGGCTCAGTTGGTTGGGCGACTGCCTTCGGCTCAGGTCATGATCCTGGAGTCCCGGGATCGAGTCCCGCATTGGGCTCCCCGCTCGGTGGGGAGTCTGCTTCTCCCTCTGACCCTCTCCCCTCTCATGCTCTCTCTCATTCTCTCTCTCTCAAATAAATAAATAAAATCTTTTAAAAAAATAAATAAAAAAAATTTCATGAAGTAATATTTATCCTATCTCTGTGCACTGAGTTCTGACATTTTCTATTCTCTTCTGTTCCATTTTGGAAGGCAGGTCGTCTCATAAGTACAGCATTATTGTTCTTCAAGGCTTTGGTGGATGTCACCGGACCACTGGGTAGTGACTAGGAAAAAGGGTTGGGGGCACGGGAAAAGTGTGATTTGACTTCACACCTGTTAGTGGGTTGTATGTGTGAACTTATGTGCACATGTGTGTGTGTGCGTGCATAAGTGTGTGCTTACACATGTGCACGTGTGTGCATACAGGTATGTGCGTGTGTGTGCACGCTCATAAGTGTGTGCATGCGTGTGCATACAGATATGCACATGTGTGCCTGTGTGTTGGGATGACGGAGAGGCAAGTGGGGCAGTCACTTCAGGAGGAAAATCTAAGGGGGTGTCAAAAAACTCAGTCATCAAGATAAATTTTTTTTTAAAGATTTTATTTATTTATTTGACAGAGAGAGACACAGTGAGAGAGGGAACACAAGCAGGGGGAGTGGGAGAGGGAGAAGCAGGCTTCCCGTGGAGCAGGGAGCCCGATGCGGGGCTCGATCCCAGTACCCTGGGATCATGACCTGAGCCGAAGGCAGCCGCTCAACGGCTGAGCCACCCAGGCGCCCCCATCAAGATAAATTTTAATGCAATATTTTAAAAAATCAAAATAATGGAAAAATCCATAGGAACAAAATGCCAAGTTTTTAAATACAGCCAGGATCTGGCCCTGGTTTCAAAAATCAGCCCCACTCACTTCACCCTAATCCTGCTCCTCTGTGCATGCAGGTGTTTGTACATGTGTTTGCACGCATCTGGGCACGTATCTATGAGTATGGGTGTGAATACACGTGCGTTTGCATGCTTTTATGCATTTATGTGTGTGATGTGTGCATTGCGTATGCATGGCTGCGAGCACCTGTGCATATATAGGAGTTTGTAGGCATGTGTGCATGTGTGTGTGCCTACCTGTGTGTGCACGCGCGCATGCCCGAATGCCCAGAGAAACATGCAGAAAGATGTCCTTCAAGCTAACTATACTTTCTTTGAGGCGGTGAAAATTCAGGTATTTCTCTCTCCTTGTACTGGCCTCGATCTCCCCCCCTGGTATGGGTCATCTTACAACCAGAATAAAAACAAGAAAGCCAGCTTCACTATGGAGGGAAGGTCTTGGGCAGAGGTGTTTCCCTCGGGGAAGCCACTGAGAAGGAAGGAATCGGAGAGATCCCCAAATTTACTCATCACCAATAATTGCTGAAGTTCACGGAGCATTTCACCGTGGGCCAGGAACTGTCATCTCTTTGTTCTTCACTGTGGAAGGTGCACAGTGCTGAACACATGTTTGTTGAATGAAAAAGTGAATGAGTCCATCATCACTCCCTTGGAGCCGGGACTGCTCTCTCTCTGCCTGGGATGCCCTTCCCGATGGTTCTCACATGGCCAGCTCCTTCTTGTCATTTATTTATTTATTTTTAAAGACTTTATTCATCTATTTATTTGAGAGAGAGAGAGAGCACAGCAGGGGGAGGGGAAGAGGGAGAGGGACAAGCAGACTCCCCGCCGAGCAGGGAGCAACGTGGAGCTTGATCCCAGGACCCCAGGATCATGACCTGAGCTGAAGGCAGACACTCAACTAACTGAGCCACCCAGGCGCCCTTCCTTCTTGTCATTTAGACTCCAGTTAATGTTGCCTCCTCCAGGAAGCCCTCTCTACTGACCTGTTTACACCAACCCATCAGCTCATTTAAATTCTCAAAATAGCACATTTCTCATCATAGCAGATTTCTCATCTTCCTGCTGAGGACAGACCTCACCTCTCTTGTTCACCACTGTATCCCCACCCTTCACACTCAGCGCCTGGCATATAGTAGGTACTCAGTAAACACTTGCTGAATAAATGAATGACATCCCCACCCCATTACAAACAAGGAAATTGGAGCTCAGGGGTTCAAAGTCACCTGCCCAAGGTCACTATGTTTTTCAGGTGGCGAGACCAGGATTTAAACCCTTGTCCCTCTGATGCCAGAGCCTGGGCCATCAACCAGGACACTTCCCTCTCCTCCAGATGGCACCAGACCGTGTGCCTGATGCTCCGATGTGTCCTCTGGGTCCCCGGAGGCTGCTTACAAGTGGGCCACCTGCCAGGAGAAGCCCTGGGCATGATGGAAACAATAGCTTCTGTTTATTGAGCACCTACTGTGTGCCACCAAGAAGGGCTCAGAGAGGCTGTGCTGTGTGCTCGGGTCCCACGGCTGATCCACGAAACATGGCCTATGTTGTGGGTCGAACTGTGCCTCCCAAAAGATATGTCCAAGTCCTAACCCTTGGAACATGTGAATGTGGTCTTATTTGGAATAGAGTCTTTGCAGAAGTAATAAAGATAGGAGCAATATAAGAGCGTCCTAGATTACACAGCGGAGCCTAAATGCACTGACAAGTGTTCTTATCAGAGACAGAAGAGCAGAGAGAAGGGAAGAAGGCCGTATGAAGACGAGGCAGAGATTGGGGTGATGCGGCCGGAAGCCAGGGAACAACAGAGCCCCCGGGAGCTGGAAGACGCCTGGAAGGATCCTCCCCTATTGCCTTCCAGGGGATGCGGCCCTGAGGACACCTTGATTTCAGACTGCTGGCCTCCAGAACTGTGGGATAATAAAATTCCTGTTGGTTAAGCCCCCCGGTCTGTGGTCATCTGTCACAGCAGCCCCAGGACGTGAACACAGTCTGCTCGTCCACAATTTAGCATCACTGTTGTCCAATGTACAGAAAAATGGAAAGAACTGTCCAGTGAGCACCCACGTGTACGCCCACCACCTAGAGTCCGTGGTTGATGCTTGGCTTGATTTGTCATTATCTGTCTTTCCACCCACCCACCCACTCACCTCATTACAATTTTTGCAAATTAAGAATTTATCTTTTGGGGCGCCTGGGTGGCTCAGTCGTTAAGCGTCTGCCTTCGGCTCACGTCATGATCTCAGGGTCCTGGGATCGAGCCCCGCATTGGGCTCCCTGCTCCACGGGAAGCCTGCTTCTCTCTCTCCCACTCCCCCTGCTTGTGTTCCCTCTCTCGCTGTGTCTCTCTCTGTCAAATAAATAAATAAAATCTTTAAAAAAAAAAAAGAATTTATCTTTTTTAGAGCGGTTTGAGGTTCACAACAAACTTGTGAGGGAAGGTACAGAGATTTCCCATACACCCTCTGCCCCCACCAAGGCACGGCCTCCCCTGTATCACCAGCCCCACCAGAGGGTGCATTGGTTACAACTGATAAGCCCACACTGACGCGTCATAGCCAATCAAAGTCGGACGTTACACTTCACTCTGCGTCTTCTACGTTCTGTGGGTTTGGACCAATGCAGAATGACGTGTATCCACCATTATAATCTCATACAGGGTATTTTTCACTGCCCTAAAAATCTTGTGCTCCACCTGTTCATCCCTCCCAGCCCCCAACAACCACTGATCTCCTTACGGTCTCCATAGTTTTGCCTTTTCCAGAGTGTCATATAGTGAGAATCACACAGTACCTAGAGTCTTTTCAGATTGGCTTCTTCCACTTAGCAATGGACATTTAAGGTTCCTCCCTGTCTTTTCACGGCTTGATGGCCCATTCCTTTTTAGCGCGAAATAATACTCCACTGTCTGGATGGACCACAGTTGGTTCATCCGTTCACCTCATTTTTTCGTGCATTTCAAGGTTAAGTCCCTGCCTCCTCCCCACTTATTTTAACACAGCAGCCAAAGGGATTTTTTTTTTTTTTTTTAAAGTCAGATTTTGCTCCTGCCCTGCTCAAAACGTTCTGGAGGACCTGGTCTCACTAGACTGAAGCCCAAAGGCCTCACTGTGTCCCCTGTGCTCCTTCATCCCTCTCACCTGTCCCCTGCCATCCTCCTGGCCTGTGCCAGCCCACGTGGTCACCACTAGTTACAGTGTACCTACTGAGTGCTTGAAAATGACCACTGAAAATTCAGATACGCTCCAAGTGAAAACATACCAGATTTCAAAGACTTAATACAGAGAAAAGGATGTAAAATATCTCATTAATCATTTTTTATATTGAAGTGTATGTCGAATGGGGAATATTTTGGCCATAGTGGGTTAAATAAAATATAGGATTACAATTAATTGCATCTACTTATTTTCTACTTTTTAAAGTGTGGATCCCGGGAAATTTTAAAAGACCTGTGTGCCCTTGTTTGTGGCTTCGTCGTGTATCTGTTGTTCTGAGCAGGGCTAGGATATCCACTCCAGCGGGGGGGGGATTAGACGCTCCATAGATATTTGGTGAATGAATGAATGAATGACCCCAAGCCTGAATGGCCCCAAAGAGGTGACTCTAAGTCAAAGATTTATTCGCCCCTGGCGATGAGGGAAGACCTCAGCTTCTGCTCTTTAGGAGTTTCAATGGGGGAAAGGGGGGCACGGGCAGGCTCATCCCAGGGCAGCCCCCTGCGCGGCTGGCTCGCTGGCTGGCCCGTGCCGCGCCCCCCCCCCCCCCCCCCCCCCCCCCCCCCCGCCAGCCTCCGGGACGAGGGCACGTCTCGGTGGCTGAGAAGGCGGAGCCTCGGGGAGGGGGACCAGCGCCAGGCGCGGGGCTGCGGAGTAGGCCGGGGTCCCCTCCCGGGGGCTGGGCTGGCGGGAAGGGGCTGGGCTGCCGGGCAGGCGGGACGGAGCCGGGGTGTCTGCTATCGACCGCCAGGGCCGCTGCAGCGAAGCTTTTAGACCCTCTAGCGCGTCCCGGCGGGGTCGGAGGTCTGGGCTTCCCCCTCCCCTACCTGGGGGCGACGGGGGGCTTCCTCTGACGCCCCAAGTCCCGCCCAGCCGCCAGCCCAGCCGCCAGCGGGGCCTGCAAGCTCGGCCTCGGAGCTCAGCTCGGAATCCCACTGCTCACGCCACTGCCTTCCCACCGGGGGTGGCGTCACCTGCCCCGGAGCTTTACTGAGACACCGTTTCCATCCAGCAGGTTCTGCTGCCTGCGTGCCTGACACGTGCGTGGGCCCTGGGCCCGCCGCCCGCCAGACTCTGGAACTTTTCCATCCAGAAGGTCCCAGAAGGATCCCAGCCCCCTCGTCCCCCCACTCCGCCCCAAGCAGTCTTCTGATTTCTATCTCTGTGGGTTAGTCTAGCCTTCTGGAGAATTCCATGCAAATAGAACCCCAGAGGGCGGCCTCTTTGGTCTGGGTGCTGCTTCTCAGCAGTGAGCATCCTGAGATTTCCTAGTCTCCAGTATCTGCTGCGGAGTACTCCATGGTGTGAATGGACCTCAGCCTGTTCATCCGTGCTCCTGTTGGTAGACATTTGGGGTGTTTCCAGCTTTTTGGCAAGAACGAACCAAGCTGCTATGAACATTTGCCAACAGATCTTTGCGCAGACATATGTGTTCATTCCTCTTGGGTAAATACCCAGGAAGGGAATTGCTGGGCTGTAGTGTGTAACTTTATAAAACAGAAAACACCTGGCAAATTGTTTCACACACACCAGCCCTGGATGAGAGTTCCAGTTCCTCCACCTCTTGCCAACACTTGGTATTGTCGGCCTCTGATTTTGGTCAGGCTGATGGCTTGTAGCCTGGACCATTGCTGTGACCTCTGCCTTGAAACCCTGCTTCTGCCCTGGATCCCCCACAGCTGCTTCTCTCCCCACCAAAACCAGGTACATAGTTTATCTTTATTACTTCCCTTTTTATTATAGAAAACTTTCACACACATGCAAAAATAGAAGAATGTGAAGAGCCTGGATGGCCCGGTCACCTGACTTCTATGATCATCCACATTTGCCCATCTTGTTTTATCTCTCACCTCCCAACTTTTTTTTTTTTTTATGGACTATTTTAAAGCAAATCCCAGGTACCATATTACTTCTATGAGTATCACATGAAACTTCTCAAAATTAAATCCAATGACATCGTGGCCTGCCTTGAAATAGTCGAGTGGCTTCTTATGGCTCTTAGAAAAAATTTCAGCCTTCTACTCCTCCCCTGTCCTCAGGCGATGCTCCACTCACATTGTCCTTCTTGTCCTGAGCACATTCCAGGCTTGTTCTTGCACGCACATGCTGTTCCGTCTGCCCGAAATGCTGTTCCCCCAGATATCTGCGTGGTTCCTGTGGTAGGCAGCATCTAAGATGGTCTCGCATGTTCCCTGCCTCTCAAGTGAGGGCTGGACCACTCACTTCTAACCAATAGGACGTGCATGGAAAAAGTGGTGGTATGTCATTTCCAAGATTAGGTTATAAGACTGTGACTTCTCGCCTGGCGGGCTCTCCCTCTCACTAGCATTCTCTCTTATCCTCTCGCTTGCTCACTCTGATGAAGCCAGTGGCCATGATGTGAGCTGTCCTATGGAGAGGTCCATGTGGCAAAGAAGGGAGAGTGGGCTTCAGCCCACAGCCAGCGAGGAACCAAATTCTGCCAACAGCCCCCTGTGTGTGTGCTTGGGAGCAGATCCTCCCCGGCAGAGCCTTGAGATGACCTTACCCCCAGGGGATGCCTTGACTGCACCCTCAATGAGATACCCAGTCCAGCTAAGCTGCGCACAAATTCTTGACCCACAGATGCCAGAAGATCACCCATGTTGTTTCAAGCCACTAGATTTGGGGGTAATTGGTATGCAGCAGTAGATAACTAATAAAACTCCCTCAGTTCCTTCAGGTCTTTGCTCAAAAGTCACTTTCTTCACACGTGAGGCCTTCCCTGGCCACCCCATTAAAATTACAACTCAAAAAAAATAATAATAAATTAATTAATTAAATAAAATAAAATTGCAACTCCAAGCCAGCACTCCCCATTCCTCTTCTCTGCTTGGTTTTCCTTTATTTAACTAATTCATTGCCTTGCCTTTCCCTCTGCTGGAACATTAACTTTCGGAGGACAGGGGCCTCTGTTTTGTTCATTGCTGTATCCCCAATCTTTTTTTTTTTTTAAGATTTTATTTATTTATTTGACCGAGAGAGAGCGAGAGAGGGAACACAAGCAGGGGGAGTGGGAGAGGGAGAAGCAGGCTTCCCGCTGAGCAGGGAGCCCAATGCGGGGCTCCATCCCAGGACCCTGGGATCATGACCCGAGCCGAAGGCAGATGCTTAACGACTGAGCCACCCAGGTGCCCCGCTGTATCCCCAGTCTTAAAATACTGCTAGGCACACAGTAGGCCTCACTGGGTTTAATGATACACCTACCACTGATCCAACAATCACACTTCTAGTTATATACCCCTCAAAAATTGAAAGCTGAGGGGCACCTGGGTGGTTCAGGTGGTTAAGCATCTGCCTTTGGCTCTGGTCATGATCTCAGTGTCCTGGGATCAAGCCCCGAGTTGGGCTCCCTGCTCGGTGCGGAGTCTGCTTCTCCCTCTCCCCCTTCCCCACTTGTGCTCTCTCTTGCTATCTCTTTGTCTCTCAAATAAATAAATAAAATCTTTTTTAAAAATTGAAAGCAGGTTCTTTTTTTTTTTAGAGAGAGAGAGTGCATGTGTGAGTGAGGTGGGATGTTGGCGGCAGAGGGAGAGAGAGAATCCTAAGCAGGCTCCATGCCCAGCATGGAGCCTGACGCAGGGCTCGATTCCACGACCCTGAGAGCATGACCTGAGCCAAAATCAAGAGTGGGATGTGCAACACTGAGCCACCCAGGCGCCCCTGAAAGCCGGTCTTGAAGAGATAGCTGTACACCCATGTTCACAGCAACATATTTTTTTTTACGTTTATTTATTTATTTTTTTTAGTAATTTCTACACCCAACGTGGGGCTTGGACTCACAACCCCGAGATCAAGAGTCCCATGCTCCTCTGACTGGCCAGTCAAGCGCCCCCACAGCAACATTATTCACAATAGCAAAAATGTGGAAGCAACCCAAGGACCCATCAACAGAAGAATGGATAAACAAAATGTGGTGCTTTCATACGAGGGAGTATATGATTCAGCCTTAAAAAGGAAGGGAATTGTGACCCAGGCTACAACATAGATGAACCCTGAGGACATTATTATGCTGAGTGAAATAAGCCAGACACTAAAGGACAAATTCTTGTGATTCCAGTTATAGGAGGGACTTAGAGCAGGAAAAATTATGGAGACAGAAAGTAGGATGGAGGGTGTCAGAGGCTGGTGGGAGGGGGAATGGAGAGTTAGTATTTCTTGGGGACCGAGTTTCAGATTTACAAGATGGAAAGAGCTCTGGAGGTGGACGACGGTGACAATTGCACCACAGTATGAATGCGCCTGAGGCCGCTGGACACTTAAAAATGGTGAGATGGTGGGGTACCTGGTGGCTCGGTCATGTAAGCGTCCGACTCTTGATCTCAGCTCAGGTCTTGATCTCGGGGTCGTGAGCTCGGAGCCCACTCCACGCTGGATGTGGAGCCTACTTAAAAAAAAGGAAAAAAGGGGGTGTTCCCCTTCCTTGAGCCGAGCTGTGTGCATACCATTCCTGCCCGCCACCCCTCCCCCCATCAGGTCTGCATGCCTTTCACATCTCCCCGAACTTTTCAGGGATGGGAAATCCTCTTCCTGCCCAAATATGGAACCAGAAAGCACTCCTCTTTGTCAACTGAGGGTGGACTTGGAGAGTTGGGGAACCTGGCTCGGGCCCCGGTCCACTGGGGCTCCCTTGTTCCTTCTGCAGCTGCCTGGGCACCCATGTCAGGAGGGGTCATCAGCTCTGGGGACACTGTCCTGCATGAACCACCCTTTGGACAGGTCTCTGACAGCTGTGCTCCCCGTACCTCGTTCCTCATGCATAGATTTATGAGCCACTACAGTGCTTGGCAGGCCCCGCTCATCCCTCCTGCCCTTTGTCTGCAGGTGCCTGGAGAACCCACGCTCACAAAAGGTCTGTTTGCCCACATGACACTGAGAGGCTCCCAGCCCGGCTGTGGGCTGGATGTTCTTCCATTCGCCCTAGTGTGGACTGAATGGTGTCCCTGCAAAAGTCCTATGCGGAGGCCCTTATCCCTGGTGTGACTGCACGTGGAGATGGGGCCTTAAAGGAGGTAATTAAGGGGGCGCCTGGGTGGCTCAGTTGGTTAAGCGACTGCCTTCGGCTCAGGTCATGATCCTGGAGTCCCGGGATCGAGTCCCGCATCGGGCTCCCTGCTCAGCGGGGGGGTCTGCTTCTCCCTCTGACCCTCTTCCCTCTCATGCTCTCTCTCATTCTCTCTGTCTCAAATGAATAAATAAAATCTTTAAAAAAAAAAAAAGGAGGTAATTAAGGTTACATGAGGGCATAAGGGTGGAGCCCTGATCCCATAGAACTGGTGTCCTTATAAGAAGAGGACGAGACCAGAGATCTCGTGCTCCCTCTGCACACACCCAGAGGCGTGGCCCCGTGGGCACACAGTGAAGAGGCAGCTATGAACCAGCCAGGAGGAAAGCGCCTTGACTGGACTTGCAGCCTCCAGAGCTGTGAGTTGTAAATCTGTTATTTGTGTATAGATCTGTTGTTTGTAAGCCAGTGAGTCTGTGATATTCTGTTGTGACAGCTTGAGCTGAAACAGGACAGTGACGTGGCTGCTAGCGGCCCTGGGGTTACCTCACGTCACCCTTTACTAGTTTCCCTGGACGCGGCCCCATACCTTTGCTAGGCCTTCCTCCACTGTCCCCTGTGCATGCACTGCTGACCGCCCATCACTGGTCTCAGCCCTCGCTGAAAATTGGGATGACCTGGGGAACTTTCACAATGATGACCCTTGACCCCGGTCGGAGAGTCTGAAGTAATTGGGTCGGTTTGGCTTTAGGGAGCTTTCAAACTTCCCTGGCTGATTCCAACATGTAGACAGTGTGAAAGCCCGCTCATCTATGGCAGTGTTTTCCAACAGGAGGCGAGTCTGCCCTCCCAGGGGACGTTAGGCAACATTGGCAGACATTTTGGTCGGCATAGTCGAGGCGTGGGTTTTACCAACATCAAGTGGGTGGAGGCCAGGGACGCTGCGAAACATCCTACAATGAACAGGACGGGCCAGGTCACGAAACTGACCCAGCCTCAGATGTCAGTCCTGCCAAAGTCAAGAGACCTTGCCCTAGAGGTACATGGACCTCGTGTTCCCGACGTGATGGGGCACAGCCCCACGTCAGGGGCAGGTGCTACTCTCTTCCCATTTTGCAGAAGGGAACACTGAGGCCCAGAGAGGGGAAGTGACTTGGCCATGCTCAGACAGCAGAACTGGGTGCTTGCATTGCGCTTTAGCACAAAAAGCAGTGAAGAGTGCCCATGACATCATACGGAGGAGGGGAATCACAGAATCGAGGAGGGCGTCCGTCCGTGAAGCCCGGTGGTTAAGCATGTAGATTCAGCAGACAGTCTGTCGCCCTCTGGCTCTGTCTCTTCAGGCCAGTGCTCCACCTACCCCACATCACCCCCATGCCTCAGTGTCCCCTATTTATAAAGTGGGATTATGGCAGTCATGAGACCTGCATGGGTGGGCTTGGAGGGTGCTGGCTGCGTAGGGGGCAGGGCCAGCAAGAGGGTGGGATGGGGTCCACTCGGAGCAGGTGGGGAAGACTCAGGTGTTATCTGGGGGAAGAGCATGCCAGGCTGGCCGAGAGAAGAGCCAGTGGGCCTGGAATAGAAGGAGGCCTGCTTCATCCTCTCCCCTTCTCTTCTTCCTGAGCCAGATTTGGAAAAGGGCCAACTCCAGGTCTGGCTCACGGAGCCGATTCTGCACATCTCTTCCTAGCTTGGGGCTTAGTGACACCAAGTTCGCAGCTTGAAATCAACCAAGGTGGGAGAACTTACACCGTGGAAATGGGCAAACACCGCAAATCAGGTCCCCTTGCCCCTGCCGGTTCCCCAGCACCCCGCAGCTTACACCCCTCTGCACACCCCTCACACTCCCTGTCTCTGTTCAGGCTGCTATAACAAAATGCCATAGGATGGGAGGCTTATTACAAATCAGCATTTATTTCCCAAAGTTCTGGGGGCTGGAGGTACAAGATCAAGGTGCCGGCAGATACAGCGTCGGGTAAGAGCTCTCTCCCTGGTTCATAAATGGTGGTCTTGCTGCGTCCTCACACGGCGCAAGGGGCAAGGGAGTTCTCTGGGATCCCTTTTATGAGAACACTGATCCCATTCATGAGGGCCTAATCACCCCCAAAGACCCCACCTCCTCATACCATCCCTTTGGGGGTTCGGAGTTCAACGTCTGAATTTTGAGGGGACACAAGCATTCAGCCGGGGGTACTGGCCTCCCCCCTGGAAGGTGAAACCACCTTCCCAGCTGACCTCTTCCCACCTGCCCTTCAAGACAAACAAAACCCTCTTTGCAAAGGTGAGGCCGAAGACCAACATCACATTGGAGGGTGACAGAAGTGTCCCAAAGAAAGCTGCAGCGGGGTGGGGAGAGAGCGAGGGACAGGGGCTGCTCTGTAGATTGAGGGGTAGGGAGAGCCCCTCGGCGCTTCACGCAGCCCCTGCATCTTCCCACGCACCCCCCCCCCCGCCCTGGCAGTCACTTGAGTGCCCTGAATCTTTTTTCTTACAGATTCCCTCTCATCCCCCCGCCCCCGAGTCCTTTTTTTTTTTTTTTTAAAGATTTTATTTATTTATTTGACCGAGAGAGACACAGCGAGAGGGGCAACACAAGCAGGGGGAGTGGGAGAGGGAGAAGCAGGCTTCCCGCTGAGCAGGGAGCCCGGGGCTCGATCCCAGGACCCTGAGATCACGACCTGAGCCGAAGGCAGACGCTTAACGACTGAGCCACCCAGGCGCCCCCCCTGAGTCCTTCTTAAGGCCCCTGCCCGCTGCCCTGGGTCTGCTCTGCTCCGAGAATTTTCGTCATGCAGAAATTTCTCAGTTCCAAGCTCATTTCTGCTCATTGAACCCATCTTTCACCCTAAATTGGCTTTGCTGCTTGCTCTGGGCAGCTTCCTTGCTCCTGTTAGAAAGGCGACATGGCAGTGACTCGGAGGTCACCCTGCCCTTCGGGGAGCTCTGTGGTCACCATCTCACTCTGTCCACACCCATCCCAATGTCGGAGCCACTGAGGGTGGCAGGGCCCCCCAACAGCCCGGGGCAGACCCAAGGCTTGTCTGCCCCAGCATGAAGGGGGGTTAGGGAGGGTGCCGGTGGTCCAGACTTCCTTGCTCTGCCCTGCCTTAGTTTCCCCATCTCCCCACCCCAGCCTCTCCTGCAGGAAGCTCTAGAAAGAATTTCCAGACACACAGAGATGAGGCAAGGCAGCTTCTCTCTTCCTCCTGCTCATGCCAGCTTGGGCCCAGCCCCAGTGGGCCCCCAAATGGGGACGATTCCCGCTGAGCTTGGACAGAGACCGCTCCCATCCTCCCAGCAGCTGGGAGCCCCCCAAAATCTTAGACACCCAGTTGCGTCCCCACCCCACTGTGCCCACCCTGCCCCCCCCCCAAATCCGGGGGCTGGAGCCAGAAGCCATGTTTTCTGTTTATAGATTGAGGAGGGGGGAGAGGGGTTGGCAAGTTTTAAAAGCTCATTAAGGCCTGAATTCTTTTTATAGATGAGGTTTCCTGCGACTTTTCTTTCCTCCACCCCCTCTGCCCCCCCCTCCGCCTTCTGAATGCCGTATTTATTTGAGATAGAAAAATAATGAGGTCCCTGAGGTCGTACACAACACCTCGGCTCTCTAATCAAAGTATTGCTGTGGAATTAGAAATATATAGAAATCCGTGTGTTGGCCTGTGGGCCACCGGCTGCGGACGCAGGGCACGCTCACCCAACGCCACCCAAGCCCCACCAGACTGTCTTTGGGGGAGGGATATAATTAGCTGTTTTCCAGCAAAGTCTCTGCAGCGGAGAGTGGACTGGAAATGCCCGTGGTACTTCCTAGTGGGGGCTGCAGGATGGGGTGCAGCCCACTCAGAAGACATCCCTGGCTGAAGGGAAGAAGAATGGGGGGCCAGGTCCCGCCAGGCCTGCTCCACCAGGGGTGGGGGTCGGACACACTGGAGGCACTCGATCAAATATGCAAAATGAAGCAATGAAAGAACAGTGACAAAGGACCACTCCAGGCCGGGGGCTGGTCGGCCTGGCCTTGGAGACCCAGGTGGTGCTGGGGATGGGGCGGGAAGTTTCTGGTGTTTTTTTTGAGGGGGGGGTCTCTGTCTTTAAATCTGCCCAGCCCTAAAGCAGACAGATTCGGGGTGCTTGTGGCGGAGCTGAGGGCCAGCGCCCGGCCCACGGCTCCCCTCCCGCCCCGGCCTCCCTGGCCTGCCGAGACCAGGGCAGGCAGCCGGTGACATTTACAGAGTCTTAGGGTGGCTTTGGTGGAGGGGTGGGGGGCGAGGGCAGTGAAGCCAGAGGTGTTTGGCTAGCCTGCGTGTGTGCGTATGTGTGTGTGAGTGTGTGGGACGATCGTGACTGTGTGTGTGACCACGTGTGAGAGGGAGAATGTGTAACTGGGAGGATTTGTGAGGATGGGTGGGGGGAGCTTGAGGGTGTGAAGTTGTGAGTGTGTGTGGGGGCTATGTGGGAATTTAAGTGTGTGAAGGTGTGTCACTGGGTGAGGGTGCGAATGTGTGTGTGGAGGTGTGAGAACGTGTGGCTGTGTGGGAATTTGAGGAATTTGAGGGCGTGCACGTATGTGACTGTGTGTGGGGATGTGAGTGTGTGTTTGGGGGACGGGTGACCTGCTGGCTCGGCTCTACCGCACCTGGGCTCTGGCCTCCCTCAGTCTCTACCCCCCCCATTGCCCCCCCCCTCCTTCGGACACTCACCCTGTCCTCCTGAGGGGTTAGCACTTCCCTCAGTCCAGCCTCTCACTCCCTTCTCTGTGTGTTTGGACTTCCACGTCACACTTGAGCGTCTGGGGCCTGTCCGCCTCATCCCCCTTGTCCCCTGCCCAGCGGGAGGGTCAGGGGGCTGGGCCACCTCAGAGTCCTCTGCTCCCTGGAGGTCCTCCGGGTCCCCTAACCGTGTGGGGGAGGCCCAGAGAGACTGCTGCAGATGCAGGGAGGCGGGAAGGCGATGTGAGCCGGGGGCTGTGGGGCTGTTTCCAGAAGATTATTCCGCCCCCTCCGTTGACAGACTCGGGTGCCCAGAGAGGATGATGGGGGTGGGGGGGACTGAAAGCTGACCCTCTGCTGGGTGGTTCTCAGCCCTGGCTGCACATCAGAGTCACCTGCTCTAAAATGTCTCTGATGTCCCGGCATCTCCCGCCTCCCCCGCGCCCCCCAAAGGCTGCACCCTCAGCTGGAAGTAGCTGGAAGTACAGGGTCCCAGGCAAAGCCTAGAGCGTTCTCAGCGGGACACTGTTGGCATTGGGACCTGCCAGATCCTTCTCTGTGGTGGGGCCGTCCTGTGCTCTGAAGGGTGTTGAATGGCATCCCTGGCCTCTGCTTGCCAGATACCAGTAGCCCTCTGCCCCCCACCCCCAAGTCGTGACAACCAAATATGTCTCCAGACATGGCCAAATTGCCCCTGGGGGGCAGAACCGGCCCCATGAGAACCTCTGGGCTCAGCAGACAAGTGGGCCTTGGATGGGCACCATGATGCCCCTTCACTGTCTCCCAGTGCCCCCAGAAAGCTCTGGTCCTTTCTTTTTGCCACATTCTCCCCCTCAAGCCCTGGGGAATGAGAGCAAGTGGGGAAGCAGAGGGAAAGGGGGATGAGCATAGGTGGGGACTGTGGGCCCAGGACTGCAAGAAACGGGGCGGGGGGGGGGGAGGTCGGGTGGGGATGGGGGCTCCCCTCAGATGCCCTGAGCTCCGGCTGGAGCTGAAGGAAATGATTTCCACCTGCCTTCTCAGCAGCGCTGCCCCAAGGCTGCAGATTAAGAATCAATTAAGAGCGGGAAGAAGGATTTGCCAAGCGGAGGCAGCGAAAGCTGGGGGCGCTGGGCTGCAAGATGGATGGGGGTGACTGGCAGGGGCGGGGGGCTCAGTGGGCCTGGGGGCTCGGGGCGGGGGGAGGCTCCCTGCGACCGCAGTCGAGAGTAGTGGTAAAAACAGTGCCTGCCTCATAGGTTGTTGTGCAGATTTAAACGTGTACAGCTCTAAGAACAGTGCCTGGCGTGCTAGGTGTTTGCTAAATAAAAATAAGATGAAGGATGGGGCCAGGCCTCCCCTAGCTGTGCGTGGCCGGTGGCTACTGCAGGAGACACTGCCGGTGTCCCCGCCCAGGCCACATCCCCTTTTCTGGGCCAGCGCACCCATCTTCTGCCTGCTTCGGGTGTCGGCTGCCGGTGACTCACACCTGCCCTTTCTCTGGAGCATGACGTGTGCTGGGAGCCCCCTCCTCTGGAGATGCCAGGGAGCCACTCCCTCCCCCCAGGTGCAGCCCACAGCCAGTCGCTTTCTGATATGGGGGTGCTAAAGGCCAGCCCCCTTGCCTCAAGTTGGAACAGACCATATGATGCAGTTCACACCCCGGCGCTCCTGGTGGAATCGGGCTGGGGCTAGATCCAGCTGAACCCACATCCTGGCTGAGCCCCTTCCTCGGCCCATCCTGCTTCCCTCACTCTCTTTCTCCTGAGAGTCCTCCCCCCAAATTAACGGGCATCTGGGTCCCTGCCTCAGGTTCTGTTTCCAGGTAGGTGCGGTGGACTGAATATTTGCCATCTCCCCAGATTCCTATGTTGAAGCCCTAACCCCCAGTGTGATGGTATTAGGAGGTGGGGCCTTTGGGAGGTGATTAGGTTTAGATGAGCTCGTGAGGGTGGGGGCCCCATGATGGGATTAGTGTTCTTATCCGAACAGGTAGAGACCAGAGCTCCTGCAAGCCCACCCTCCCTCCCTCTCCCCCTCCCTCTCTGTCATGCTCCCTCCCTCTCTCCCCCTCTCTCTCTCTGCCATGTGAGAACACAGAAGGTGGCTGTCTGTAAGCCAGGAAGAGAGCTGCCACCAGGAACAGAATTTGCCGGCACCTTGATCTTGGACTTCCCAGCCTCCAGGACTGTGAGAAATTCATCTGCTGTTGAAGCTGCCCCCCACCGCTTCCCCACCTATGGTATTTTGTTACAGCAGCCCAAGCTGAGATGGTCACCTTCGTAGTAGGCAAAGCCAGCCCCTCACACACCAGCTGGAACGCGGTCTTAAAATGAACCCCATTCCCTCCGAGCTCCAAGCCAACCTCCCCCGCCCCACAATTTCAACTCCTATTTCAAATCATATTGTACTCCTGTCCCTCCAGCCTCGCTTCTCTAAAATTCCCCCTTGCCCTCAATGGCCAAAATGATCCCTTTTAATTTCTAATTATTTGATCAGTAGTATAGTCACATGTTCAAAAAAATTTAAATACACAAAGAGGTATTCTTTGAAAGGTCTCCCTTCTTACCCCAGGCCCCCACTGGCCCAGTTTGCAAAACCCCAACAGATGTCCATTATTACCAGAAGCAGATATATCTTTCTATAGTGTCTTTATGCAAGAACAGGCAAATATGAATATATTTTTCTGCCCCCTTTGTACAGAAAAGGTAGCAGACTCTACATTCTGTTCTACACAGAGAAATCTTTTAAAAGAACAAATAGGATCGTTCTCCTCTGTTCCAAATTCTCCTATGTCTTGATCTGGGCATCTTGGGCAGGGCAGTTCTTCATGAGGGGTGACTGGTTGTCACAGTGCAGGATGTTATGTGTCCCTGCTTCCATATCCAAATCCAATAAGCAACCCCACGCATTGTGACAACACCAAACTCTTGCCTGTTTCTACCCCCAACCTGAGGGGTGGTAGTGACCCTCATTGAGAACTGCTGTAGCTCCATCTGACCTCTCTCGGGCCCTACCTCCCTTGTGCTCCCACCACTCTGGCCGTGTTAGCCTCATCACTGTTCCTTGGATAGGTGTGCTCCTACCTCAGGGCCTTTGAACAGATCATATCTTCCTTCTCCTTGGAATCCTCTTCCTCAGTTACCCCCATGGCTAATTTCTTTCTGATCCTTATTTAAATGTCACCACTTGAGAGAAGGCTTCATTGACCACACATTTAAATAAACTCCCTCACCCATCATTTTCTATTGCTATTGTAACAAATTACCCTAAAATTTAGTGGCTTCAAACAACAAATATTTGGGGCACCCGGGTGGGTTGGTTAAAAGCGTCCGACTCTTGGTTTTGGTTCAGGTAGTGATCTCAGGTTCATGAGATGGAGCCCCAAGTCGGGCTCCGTGCTCAGCATGGGGTCTGCTTGAGATTCTCTCCATCTCCCTCTGCCCCTCCCCTGCTCTCTCTGTCTCTAAAATAAACAAATCTTTTAAAAAATATTTATTATCTCACAGTTTCTGAAGACCAGAAATCTGAGAGTGACTTAGCTGAGTGGTTCTGGGTCAGAGTCTCTCATGAGGTTGCCATCAGGATTTTGTTGGGGCTACAGTTATCTGAAGGCTGGGCTGGGGCTGAAGGAGCCTCTTCCAAGATGGGGCACCCACATGGTTGTCAGTGGGGGGCCCTTGGCTCCTCACTATGTGGACCTCTCCAGGGGGCTGCTTGAATGCCCTCACAACATGATGGCTGGCTTTCCATAGAGCAAGTGATCCGAGAGAGAGAGAGGCTGAAGTTCTGCCCCATTCTGTCACTGTGTCATACTCTATTCATTAGATGATGGTCACTCAATCCAACCACACTCAAGAGGGGGTAGATGGGGCTCTGTTTCTTGAAAGAGAGAGTATCAAAGAATTTGTGGATATATTTAAAATTCTTTTTATTGTGATATAATTGACATATAACATTTCATTTTTAAAAAGTATTTATTTGAGAGAGAGAGAGCATGAGAGGGAGGGCAGAAGGAGAAGGAGAGAGAATCTCAAGCCGACTCCATGCTGAGCACGGAGCCCGACTTGGGGCTCGATCTCCCAATCATGACCCAAGCTGAAACCAAGAGTCGATCGTTCAACTGACCACACCAGCCAGGCACCCCATAACATCTCATTTTAAGTGTATAACATAATGATTATATACATATATATAGTATGTATAATGATTATATACATATATATGTCATGATCACCACAATAAGCCTAGTTAACACCCATTACCACATATAGTACCAATTTTTTTTCTTGGGATGAGAACTTTTAAGATCCGCTCTCTTAGCAATTTTCAACTATATAGGCAGTATGGCTACCTATAGTCACCATGCTGGACATTCCAACCACAAGGCTTATTTATATTTTATCTGCAAGTTTGTACCTTTTTTTTTTTAAGATTTTATTTATTTATTTTGACAGAGAGACACAGCGAGAGAGGGAACACAAGCAGGGAGAGTGGGAGAGGGAGAAGCAGGCTTCCCGCTGAGCAGGGAGCCTAATGCGGGACTCGATCCCAGGACCCCGGGATCATGACCTGAGCCGAAGGCAGACGCCCAACGACTGAGCCACCCAGGTGCCCCGCAAGTTTGTACCTTTTTAAAAATATATATTTTGTTTATTTATTTGAGACAGAGAACAAGCAGGGAGGAGGGTCAGAGGCAGAGGGAGAAGCAGGCTTCCCGCTGAGCAGGGAGCCCCGATGCGGGGCTCGATCCCAGGACCCTGGGATTATGACCAGAGCTTAAAGCAGATGCTCAACTGACTGAGCCACCCAGGTGCCCCTGAAAGTTTGTACCTTTTGGCCACATTCACCCATGGGTGAAACGGGCATGGGTGGACATATTTTAAAACCACCACATTCTACTGAATGATTTCTTCTCTTCCCATATTAAAAGGATACATATCGCTCGTTTTCTTCTTTGGGGGCTCTCTCATCAGGCTACCACGTAAGGTCCCCAAGAGCAGAAACTGTCCTCTTTGTCCCCCAGCACAGAGCAGCTGCTGAATAAGGAGGTTTTAGTTTGCGATTCTTCGAAGCAGAGCCTGAGGTGAGGATTTAAAGGCAAGTCGTTTATCTAGGAGGTGACGACCCCAGGAAGCACCAGTGGGGGAGCTGGGAAGGGAGACAGCTGGTGACTGACGGGTGTGTCCTCCAGCCCGCGACCTCTGGCAGGCGGTGTTAGACGTCGCTGAGAGGTGAAGGAGACGCCCATTTGTCCACCACCTCCGGGCAGGAGAGGCGATCCAGGGTAGGGGGACCATTTCAACCTACCATGCTTGGGCCAGAGGGGCCTTCAAGAGCTTTGGAGAGAGCCCTCTGGCCACGAGCTGCTGCAAATGGCAGCAACTGGACCACAGCAGGAGCCTGCTGAGATGGTGAAGCTGGAGGGATATGAATGGGGCATCAACATTCTGCTTCGGCTTCTGCTACAACTATTAGTTGAATAATTGAATGCAGATTTTTCAATAGATCCCCGGCGTCTACAGGACACTTTGGAGCTGGCACAGAGAAGCACCGTGACCCAGCTTTATGTCCCGATGCTACATCAGGGGTGACAAACTTGAACGTCTACAGAGGCCACTGGGCAGGAAAGACAAAGGGCAAAGCCAGCTGGGGACGAGAAACAGGAGGTCCTCCTGGACTTCTTCATTTTTCCTCTTTTATATAGAGATGGGAGTATGGCTGGATCTTGCTCTATTATAGAGAAAGCAGCAAACTGGGAGCAAAATGGTAAAATGGTAAGGGACCCTCAGCACAGCGTTGGGAGGCAGTAGGGAGTGGTGGGGACTGGGGAAGATAGGAGACACATTCCTGTTACGCTCTGGTCAGTTACTGCCTCGTGGGACTGCAGGCCCTGGGTTACCAGATTTTCTGGGTTTTATAGAAGGGCAGAAATCTGGATTTTTATGTAAAATCATTCATTATTTAAGCCTGAGAGATCAACCCAAATATTTCTTAAAACAAAGCATACCCATGGGCTGGTTTTGACCAATTCTCACCCTCTGTGCTAACCTCCTGGAGCAAGTTACAGCTCCAAGAACCTGGCATATCCTTTAAAAACCCCAAGCCTTTGCACACATTTTTTTCTCTCTGCCTGGTCTGCCATCCCACTCTTATTGAAAACTCCTATTCATCCCACAAGACTCTACTCAGAAATTACTCAAAGCAGAACTCCCCTGGAGCTCCTCCTAAGCATTTTCTTATTTTGTTGAGTAGATTTATTTGTTTCTTCCCCCCCCCACCCCACCCCACAACTGACACACATAACCTGTGTGGCCTGTGGGGGCCAGCTCTGTGAGTCTTGTTCAGTCGGTCCTCAGGTTCAGGGCCCAGCACAAATAGAGCTGGTGGAAGGCACTGCCTTGTCATGCCCCATCCTGTTATCTACACCCCCAGGGGTACAGTGAGTGTGTGTAAACTGACTCTTCGTGAAAAATTTTAACAATGAAAAAACGTAGGGCGCCTGGGTGGCTCAGTCGTTAAGCATCTGCCTTTGGCTCAGGTCATGATCCCAGGGTCCTGGGATCGAGCCCCGCATCGTGCTCCCTGCTCCGCGGGAAGCCTGCTTCTCCCTCTCCCACTCCCCCTGCTTGTGTTCCCTCTCTCACTGTGTCTCTCTCTGTCAAAAAATAAATAAAATCTTAAAAAAAAAAAAAATGAAAAAACGTGTAGCATCTGCTAGTTTCCATGGTGTGAATACTCCCACTGTGGCAGACTTCAGGCCATGAGTGTGAGGTCACTTCACATAGAGGAGGAAAGAGATGCGTGCCACATGAACCAGCTTCGGCTCAGCGGGGCCTGCATTCTTACCTTCCGCCTCGCAATAACGGCCCCTCTTGCTTCAGTGACAAAATAGAAGCCCCTTCGCATCTTTTCTCCCCAGAGTGGCCATAACCACCTTTGGTTTTTTTTTTAACTTCTAAAAATCTTTTTTACTGGAACGTGGTGAACATACTTCATAGTGTGCATAGCATGAGCATACAGCGCAATGAATTTTTTTTTTACCAGGCTCCATGGCCAGCATGGAACCCAATGCAGGGCTCAACTTGGGACTCAAACTCACGACCCTGAGACCAAGACTGGAGCTGAGGTCAAGAGTCGGAAGCTTAACTGACTGAGTCACCCAGGTGCCCCTCAGTGCAATGAATGTTCATAATGAATATTCCCGTGTTACCAGCACCAGATCAAGGATAGAATCCCAGCCCCCAGAGACCCCCCCATGTTCACTTCCAGCCACTACCCCCTTGCCCAAGGATAGCCATTATCCTAATTTCCATGGTCACAGAATATTTTTGCCTATTCTAGAACCTCATATAAATGGAATCCGGCAATGTTTCTTCTTCTGTATTTGCTTCTTTTAAAAAAAAAAAGATTTTATTTACTTATTTTATTTACTTATTTGACAGAGAGAGAACCCAAGAAGGGGGAGCAACAGAGGGAGAGGAAAAGGCAGACTCCCCACTGAGTAGGGAGCCTGACGAGGGGCTCGATCCCAGGACTCTGATATCCTGACCTGAGCCAAAGGCAGACGTTTAACCAACTGAGCCACCCAGTTGCCTTGTATTCCCTTCTTTTCTCCAATACTGTTTGTGAGATTCATCTGTGTTGTTTCAGGTGGCAATGGATTGCTCTTTTTCTTTTTCTTTTTTTTTAAAGATTTTATTTATTTATTTGAGAGAGAGAGAATGAGAGACAGAGAGCAGGAGAGGGAAGAGGGTCAGAGGGAGAAGCAGAGCTGAGCAGGGAGCCCGATGCGGGACTCGATCCTGGGACTCCAGGATCATGACCTGAGCCGAAGGCAGTCGCTTAACCAACTGAGCCACCCAGGTGCCCCTGGATTGCTCTTTTTCACCGCTGCATAGTATTCCATTGTTGGACCATACCATAATTAGTCTGTCTGCTCTACTCTTACAGGCATTTGGGTCATTTCCAGTTTGGGATGGTTTACCAGGGAGCGGAATTGCTCCATCATGGACGAGTGGATAGTCAGCTTTCGTAGATGTAATGAAACAGTTTTCCAAAATATTGTCATCCACCATCCCACTGCCAGTGTGTGGGATTCAAGTGGCCGAGCCATCTCCTTAAAATGTACATCAGACCAAAAGCCTTTAACGATTCCTTGTGGCTTTTAGAATCAAGACCAAAGTGACTGCCATGACCTTTGGCCTCTGCTGGCCTCCTCCACCCTGGCTGTCTGCTGTTCTTCCTTCCTCCTGGCTCCCAGTCACGTTTCCTGACTGTGCGCCGAGCTGGCTTATCTTGGGGCCTTCCACTCACTGTAGTCTGTCCCCAGAAGGCTGCCCTTCCTCAGGGCTCACCAGCTACCTTCTCTGTGCCCATAACTCAAATCAAGTGAAATGTCTGGAAGACACCTTTCCCGACTTCCCTCCTGATCTAAATTAGCTCCCTGGGTTATTCCTGTAGCTTCCTGTTCTCTTGCTTCAAGGCATCTATCACAGTTTAATAATGACGAATTTGTGTCATTTGCCTATTTTTTTCATCTACGCCTGTGTTCTATTCCCTAACTGGGCTTGCAGGTGTATGGGTGCTTGGTTTGTGAAATTATACATTTAAAAATATACTGAACACACATATAGCCCTTTGGCCCCTGTTAGGCACTGTTCTAGGCATTTTTCAAATATTAATGTATTTAATTGAAATGAATTAATTTCACTTTTCAAATATTAGTGAAAATTCATTTCAACTTTCAAATGTTAATTTATTTCGTTGGATCCTCAATACAGCCGAGGCACTTATTACCCTATTGATAGATAAGAATATAGGGGTACAGAAACACCATTCCCCCCAACCTCTTCAGAGGCTTGGAATCACCCCTTCATCCTCCACCTCTGACCATCTGATGCAGGAGGAGAAGGGGTAGTGGAGGATTTAGCAGGATAATTTAGGGTCTTGTGGGGCGCCTGGGTGGCTCAGTTGGTTAAGGGACTGCCTTCGGCTCAGGTCATGATCCTGGAGTCCCTGGATCGAGTCCCGCATCGGGTTCTCTGCTCAGCAGGGAGTCTGCTTCTCCCTCTGACCCTCCCCCCTCTCATGTGCTCTCTCTCATTCTCTCTCTCTCAAATAAATAAGTAAAATCTTTAAAAAAAAAATTTAGGGTCTTGTGCTGGAGGTAGAATAGTCATTTCCTCTGTATCCCCTTGGCCAGAACTCAGCCACATGAGCCTGCCAAGCTATGAGGGAGGCTGGAAATGCAGTCTTCCTGTGTGTACAGGAAGAGGAAATGGGTTTGATGAGACCGTGGCTTTGTGGTCACCATATTCCATGAGTGCCTACTAAGTTCCAGGTACTTTATCCATGTTGTGCTGTTCAGTGCTGCAAAGAGAGAGAGGGGGAGGGAGGGAGGAAGGGAGGGAGGAAGGAAGGAAGGAAGGAAAAATAAAAGAACAAATACATAGTAATAAACTTTTTAAAAATAAAATTTTAAATTAGTAAACATTTTTTAGGGGTGCCTGGGTGGCTCAGCCAGTTGCATGTCTGACTCTTGATTTTGGCTCAGGTCATGATCTCAGGGTCATTAGATCGAGCCCCACGCCAGGTTCTGCACTCAGCAGGAGTCCCCTCCCTTGACCCCTCCCCCTGCTCTCTCTAAAATAAAAAAATTTTAAAAATCTTTAAAAAATAAATTAGTAAAGGGGCGCCTGGGTGGCTCAGTTGGTTAAGCGACTGCCTTCGGCTCAGGTCATGATCCTGGAGTCCCGGGATGGAGTCCCACGTCAGGCTCCCTGCTCAGCAGGGAGTCTGCCTCTCTCTCTGACCCTCCCCCCTCTCATGCTCTCTATCTCATTCTCTCTCTCAAATAAATAAATAAAATCTTTAAAAAATAAATAAATAAATAAATAAATAAATTAGTAAAAATTGTTTATAATTTTAAATAGAAAAATTTTGAAATGAAGTATAATAAATAAAGTGATCACACGACATGTATGCATGGAGAGGGGGTATGGGATATGGAGTGGGGATGGCCCTGTCGCTCTTTATGGGGCCAATAGTCCCGGATGGCAGAGCCCATTCCCAGATGAAGCAGATTCAGCCAGCGGGGTGAAATACCAACTACTCCCTGGAATCCATTCTCCTCTTTTCTTTGGGTATTAGAGTCTTCTCAGTTTAGCTGGGCACATGGCTCCCCTGTTAGAGACTACATAACCCAGTCTCCCTTGCATCTAAGTGTGGCCATATGACTAAGTTCTGGCCAATGAGGTATGAGCATCAGTGATGTGCAACTTCTGGGTACGTCCTTCAAAGAAAGCTTTTGCCTTACACTTCCTTTTCCCTGATTCTCCTCAAAACTCCAGAAGGACTCCGTCAGTGATTGGATGGCAAAACTGTCCCACCAGGCCTGGACCTAGGCTAACCTCTGGACACCTGAGCAAAAAACAAACCCTCATCTTGTTATAGCCACTGAAATTTTGGGCCTCTTTGTCACAGCATCATAGCTTGTGCAGGACAAATGCAATATCAGCTCTCTCCAGGCTAACTGCTTGGTTGCTGACCTAGCTCCTCCATTCCTGTCACCACAGTACCTCCCTCCCTCTTGTGACTCTGATGTCCTGCACAAATCTTCCTAGGTTGTGTCCTGAGTAAACACCAGTATGTGAGAGATGAGAGTCAGATAGAGAGGTTATGTTCAGACTTCATTTGTTCAAGATCCTAATGCTCTGGGCTTACTGAACCTTCTGTTTCAATCACCAGCCTACAGAGTCTAGGCTCATAGAAGTCTGATGTTTTTGTTTCCCTGGCATCCCTTTTCTTTTCTACAGGTTTCCTTGGAGGAACCACCTTTAATCCCCTTTTGGTCAACGTGGAACCCCATGGCAGGGTCAAATCCCCCTTACTGAAGGTGAGCATATAGTCCAAGATAGGCCAATTAGAACATTTCCCCCTTCCTGGTTGGATCAGGGATGGACCTATTCAAGATAGTAGATGAGAGACAGTCCTTAGACTTTTGCTGCAATTGTTGGGACAGAGGTATTTTCTGTCTGCCAGGGTTGCTAAGTTGTTGGGTTGTAAGTCAGGAATGCATGGGACCATCTTGCCGCTACTTGTTGAGAGCTGGCCTGAGAGAGAGGCTAACACAGAGGAAATATGAATTAGGAAATGGATGGAACCAGACTCCTGGTGACATCATCAAGCACCTGGATCCAGCCATGCCTGAAGTCATACTGCTGTTGTACTTTTTCAGTGGTATGAGCCAATGTCTTCTCTTTTTGAATAAGTTATGGCAACTAAGAGTTTTCTTACATGCAAACAAAAAAAATGTTCTGGCAGCTGCAAAGACTTCACCTCTGACCTCGCCCAAGGGTGATAGCCCAGTGTTTACTCCATTAGAATGATCCTCCTCCTCCCACTCCAGATCTTTCTTTCTATAAAGGAAGAAGAAAAGCCCCACTCAAGCGAACTTAAACAATAATAATAGTCACCATCTTATAGAGCAATAAGTTCAGAGTCAGGGCAGCTCTTGGGTTGATTAATTCAGTGACCCAATGGTGTCATCGATTCAGGTTCCTTCTGCCCTCCCCACATCTTAGCTTTGTCCTAAGGCAGGCTCTCTTCATGGTCCAAAGACAGATTCTAGAACTCCAGGTGTCATGTGCAGAAAATAACAGATTCCAGCAGCAGAAGAGACCATCTCTTAAACATGTTTCTTTTCAAGAGGAAGGAGCCCTTTCCTGGTTCTCCCTAACCTGAAATCTGTCACGGGCTGTCTTGGTTTGGGGTTCCTCCAGAAGCACGCTCAGAGACACAACTCGAGTGCAAGCGGTTTATCTGGGGAGTAAATCCAGGAAACACTGGTGGGGACAAGGGAAATGATATAGGAAAAGGAGGGCAATGGATGCAAGGTGTAAATAAGCAGTGATTGCCAAGGGCACCTGGGGTCCAATTGCACTGGGATACGCTGCAGAGACTATGTGGACACATACGTCTGAGATGTCCCACCCAAGTGGAGTGGGACCTGCAAATGGATCCTCTGGTTCCGGTCTATCATAGACTGAGGGCTGCTCCCAGGGTCACTTCCGACCTGTCCCCCATGTGGATCAGGAGAAAACCCCCAGGTAGAGAGCTGCAGGTGATTAAGAATGCTGTCAGCACACACTTGCCCAGCGGTCAGCAAACTCTGTAAAGGTCCCAGATATAAGTGTTTTTTAGCTTCTCAGGTGGGACAGTCTGTGTTGCAACTAGTCAACTCTGCCCTTCTAGTACAAAAAGCAGCCTGAAGAAGAGATGTAAACAAATAAGCATGGTTGTACACCGATAAACTTTATTTACAAAGACAGGTGGCAAGGCGTACTTTGCCCACCCCCGGGCTGGAACAGCCAGCACTGAGTGGATACAGCAGGATGCCCACAACTTCAGGTGGCATGCCCCAGCCAATCATCAGTGAGGGGAAGGGAACGCCCGATGGATCTGGACCAATCAGGGCCCACCTTCTGAAGCACATGACAACTCACATTGCAAATGGATTGGCCGCTACATCTTCCTAGATTGTCGAGGGTCAGGGGCATTCAAGGCCAGGAGGAGATGCCAAGTGGTCCCAGGGTGGAGGCCCACAGAGTGGGCACCGAGCTCTGAGATTTGGTTTGGATTTTTCTGCATGGACGGTTGATGCAGGAGGAGAAGGCTCCTGCAGGCTCCGGAGCAGGAGCCTGAAACTCTCACCCTGACCCAGACACAGGCCTGTCCATCCCACTCAGGTGGGGCAGACCAGACACTGGGTCCATGTGGGTTTCCCAAGGCACAGAGGAGCTGGAAAAGAGGGAGAGGAATTGGAGTGTGGTCTTTCATCTCATTAGCTCAGGTCCAGGACTTCTAGGCGGAGCCTTCCAGACAAATCCTTTCTTCCTCTGAAAGCACATCTTCCAATATCTGCAGTCATTAAGCAGAATGAGGCGGGTCTGGATGTGCCGATTTGGGGAGGGTATCCAAGCTATATAATTAACTAGAGAAAAAGCAAGTGTGGAACAGTGCGTCTGCAATGATCCCCATTTGTGAAAGGCAGAGGATATTCATGCAGATGCTGGAGTGTGAATACAAAACATCAGGGTGGATACACCGGGCAGGTCTTAGCAGGGCTATATGGAGGCCAAAGGAGGAGCGGCACGGAGAGGGACTCAACTCAACGTGCTCTCCCTTTGACGGGGCTTGCATTCTTTTCATTTAATCACGAGCGTGTATTGCCTCTCTGCAAAAAGAAATTCTACTCATTCTCCCACCCACTCATGCTTTGTTGCTGTAGAGTTGGGAAAGAGGTTAAAGAGGGCATTCCACGAGCTGGGTCTCCCCCTGAGCAGACCCTAAGATAGGGATTTAGATGCAAGCATTTAATCTGCAAAGTGATTCCAAGAAACACAGTAGAGAGGGATGGGGAGTGCGGCAGGAAAGGGAAGACAACCAGTACAGAGTGTGTTCTTAAGCAGGTTCCCAATGTGGTAACTGGGATGCAGTTCCTCTGGGGACATCCAGGAGGCAGCAGAGAGCACATACTTCAGAGTCAGCTCCCCAGTGTGGGGAGAGAGCTGGAGTATTTACCCTCCAAAATTCTGTCTCTTGTTGACGATGGTCACTCCTGGAGTGTCCGCCCCCAGCACTTCCTGCCTGCAGACCCCACATGCTTGTATACAAGCCCCAGGCAGAGAGACGTAGGGGTGTATGCGCCAAGGGGGCATAGAAATAGTACCAACCATACTTGCTTTACTGTAATAGAAAACAAGAGTTTGGGCTTGAGCAGATGTGATGGTTGGATTTGATGTCAACTTGGCTGGGTCATGGTGCCCAGACATTTGGTCAAACGTTATTTGAGAAATTTCTGAGACAGTGTTTTTTGGGGGTGAGATTAGCACTGAAATCAGTGGGCTTTGAGGAAAGCAGTTTACCCTCCATTGTGTGGGTGGGCCTTATCCAATCAGGTGAAGGCCTCCAGAGAACAAAGACTGCTGTCCCCAAGCAAGAAGGAGTTCTGCCAGCAGACTGCCTTTGGACTCTCCTGCCTTCTGGCCAACTCTGCAGATTTGGGACTTGCCAGCCTCCACAGCTGCAAAAGGCAATTTCTTAAAATAAACCTTCCTCTCCGTATACATATGAGAGAAGTCTCCTTTGTGAGTGACTTGCTTTAAGTTTAAAACAAAGGAAAGTCAAGTTTGTAAATAAAGGGGAGCACCTCTGCGATGGCGCTCGGCAACTCTGTGTGTGTCTCTATGAGCCAGACTGGCAAAGGCTTGAGCTGCAGCGAATCAGGTCCCTTTTGTTTCGTGGTTGTCTTTTTGCTTTTTTTTGAGTGTGGGATACGGGCCTCAGGGGTCTCCTTCTTTTGCTTTTCATGTAAGTAGCTGTTGGAATTTAAAAGGGGTTGGTTGTGTTTTTTGCCCTCACACCCATTCCCCGTCATTCCTGATCTGCTACTGTAGAGTATGGGTCGAAATAGTCTAGATGCAGGCCTCCCAACCTCCCACCCCTTTCTCTCTCCGTGCTCTCTCTCTTGCTCTGTCATCTGCTGGCTGGACAGAGAGGGTCCCCCCGAGGGCTCTGAGGCACTGGAGGAAGTGACTCCATGGCACAGAGGGTGGCTGGTTTCCAAGCGGAGCAGAGCTACGTACCATGTCAGTGAGAAATAAGTCTTTGGTGTATTAAGCCACGGGGCTTGGGGATTGCTTGTCACGGCCACTGGGGTGTACTGATTCTGACTAATATATCATTTGAACTTGCTTAATCCTCCAAAACAGCCCTCTGAGATAGGTTCGATTGTTATCCCTGATCTATAGATGAAGAAATGAGGCACAGAGAGGGCCAGCCACATACCCAACGTCACACAGGAAGTGAGAAAGCGAGAATTCTAACCCAGACCAGTTGCCTTCACAGCCCACTCTGACCCTCCATGGTCACGTGCCAGAAGGTACGGCTCAGGGCAAAGACATTTCCCCTCCCTGGGCCCTGAAGTCCCTCCCCTACACTGGATTTCCTGTTCCCATGTGTGTGTGTGGGGGGGGGTGCAGTTGCAGACCCAGCCTTGAGGCTTAGTATGTCTTCCCTCTTCTATTACGGAGGGCTCAGGTGTGGCTTGACCTGCCCCTCTTCTTCTCAGAGAAGCCCACCCTGAGATGATATATGAGGGACTTGGTACAGTGCCGGCACCTAATAAATTCTCAATAAATGTTTGAGATTATTATCGTGGACAGTGGTGGGCACTGGCCAAGAAGCAGCTCAGCTCAATGGCTAAGCCAGACAGGCTGGGTTCAAATCCCACCTCCACCATTTGCTAGCTGTGTGACCTTGAGTAAGTCACTCCACCTCTTTGTGCTTGAGTTTCCCCATCCATAAAATGGAACTAACAATGCTATCAATTTCATCGGGTTATTGCAAGGATGGAGATATAAATAAGATGCTCCAACAGTCCCTGCCACTGATGTTAGGTTTTACTATTGTTCTTTTTTTTTTTTTTTAAAGATTTTATTTATTTATTTGAGACAGAGAGAGCACATGAGAGCGGGGAGGGTCAGAGGCAGAAGCAGGCTCCCTGCCAAGCAGGGAGCCCGATGCGGGACTCGATCCAGGGACTCCAGGATCAAGACCTGAGCCGAAGGCAGTCGCTTAACCAACTGAGCCACCCAGGCGCCCCAGGATTTACTATTGTTCTAATGCTTTCCCCTATTGGGTCTCATCTCCCAGGTCCCTAGAACAGCTGGTTCTCTGACCGGAGCCTCCCCAGAATGCCCACTACTTGCGAGACTCCCCTGCCTTCCCCCTTCCCTGGCTCCTGGCTGCTCCCCCATGCCATCCCCTCCCCTCTCATTTGCCCCTCAGCCCCAGGGTGACCAGAACCCCTGCCTCGTGGGACAGCTTTCTAGCACTTTCCCCTTTTTAAGAGATTGACTGCAATTTCTATAATAACATCACATTAGCTAGAAATTAATGTCCTCATTAAGACAGCAATTAGGCACATTAGTGCGGCAATAAAAGAGAAGCTTATGAAATAATTGCTGGTTCCAAAACGTCTTTAATTTAGTGTTTTATATTGCACCGTGTTATTAATTTTTTCCCTCGGCAGAAGATAATAAGAGAAACATTTGAATTGTGGGAAGGTTTAAAATAAAAAAAAATTTTTAAAGGCAAGTGATGTTGATGCCTTTAGACAGATAATCTTTCTTCTCCCCAAAGCCCCCAGCGATTCCCGAATCCATCGGATGATGGCCGGTGATGGAGGTGGGCGGAGGCCAAGCCTGGAGTCCAGAGGAGGCTGGAGCCAGGCAGTCTTTGATCCCAGAAGCAAGAGGAGTGATGCCAGGTTTCTTCGCTCTGGAAAACAAATACCTGTTTGTTTGATTTTCTTCCCAATGGTTTCCATCTCCAGAATTCAAGTACTTTTAGCAAATGTTTCCTTGGTATGGAAGTAGCTCTATTGCTAGCATCAGGAGGTTCCCAGCCTGGTGAAGGAGACGGATGTATAAATGAGAAAATGCCCCGATAGACTGGGAACGGCGCTATTTTGCAACCGGTAGTGAAATCATGGATCTGGGACACGCTCATGCATGGACGGTGAAATCACCAGGGAAAGGGCAGATGAGGAGTATATTGGTGGAAGTTTCTTTTGCCCCCATCTGAAGCCCCAGGTCAACCTTAGCATCCCTAAATGTGGCACAGCTGGACACGAGTGGCTCCTGGGGGGAGCAGCAGAAGTACCCAGCACCACTGAGTGTCTTTGTCCCAAATCTAGAATCTTCCCTTAGCTGTCTTGGGTTGGGTTCCTTCCAGAAGCAGACCCTGAGACAAGGGTTTGAGAGCAGATGCAGTTTATTTGGGAGGTGGGAAGCATGGGGAGGGGCCTGGGGAAGTGAGACAAGGAAGGGAAGGAGACAGTTTCAGGTAGTGGTAAGTGCCATGAGTAACCACAAAAATTAGAGGAAGGAGTTGATAAGGCGCCATAAGGCGGCATGCCTGTCTGAGGTAGGGATGGCCTCTTAAAGGAGGAGACATGTGAGCGGGGACATATGAGGCGAGGGAGGGACCCACGTGAAGATCTAGGGGAGGAAGTTTCAGGCGGGGGCGTGGGTAACAGGCACAAAGGCTGGAAGTGGGTACAAGCTTCGGAGGGTGTGAGGATCATCTGATGTGGCTGAAGGAAGTGAGAGTAGGAGAGTGAAGGGAATGTGGCTAGAGATCAGGAAATGAAGGAATAGGAAAGAATTTGTACGAAAGGGAAGGAGATGATAACCAAATCCAGGCCTGTTAGAACTGAGTCCAGTTCTGTGAGGAAGGACAAGTTACACCTAATGGACCCATGTGCCAGTCAGACCCTGTGTCAGTTACCTATTGCCCCTTATGCTGCATAACAAACAGCCCCCAAGTCCCGTGGCTTTAGCCAATCAGCCTTAATTATGGCCCCACTGTCTACGGATCAGCACGACAGTTCTTCTGTCTTCGCTGGGCTCCTGCATGAGTCTTTGGTCAGCTGTGGGTCTGTGAGGGACTCTTTATCCACCCAGGTTGGGCTCTGTCACATGTTTGGGGCTCGGCTGACCATATGTTGGTCTGGGATGGCTTCAGCTGGGACGACCGGGCTGTCCCCTTGATGTCCCTCATCCTTCTGCAGGCTAGCCTGGGCTTTCATCAGGTGACAGAGGCAGGGTTTCCGGTGAGCAGAAACACACAGCAGCTTCTGAGCCCCAGATTCGGGACCGCTGGGGCACTTCTGTTGCATTGGATTGGCCAAAGCAGGTCACAAGGCTAGCCCAGATTCGAGGGGTACAGAAATAGGCCCCACTTCCTGATGGCAGGACCTACTCAGTGCTGAGGCACAGAGTATGGATGGTGAGGGCATCGAGCTGGGTCTGTCTGGCAGTCATTCTACACCAGCTCTTTTACTTCTTTGGGACTTTTGATAATCACTTCCTGTCCCTCTCTGGTTACCCCCAAGGCATTCTAAGGTCCTTGACTCCAGCTCTGGCCCCTCTAGAATTCCTCCTGCCCATGTTTGCTCTCTTCAGGTCTCAGAGGACCTGTAGCTTGTACTGTCCAAAACCTCAAATTTCTGATGAGGCTTGCCTACCTCCTCTGCTTTGGGGTGTGACTGGAACTGAAATTTGTTATTGAAATAGTTGGCTCTCTTTGTAGTGAACTGAGAGTCGGTGTCAGCTACAGCAGGGCAGAGGTTAGTCCATAAGGTGCCCCTGAGCAAAGGAGAAAGGGGCACTCACAGCATGGCTTGAGCTCACTCTGTGTCCCCTTGTGCAGTGTCCAACATGCCCAACCATTCCAGTCTACCCTGATTATGGGATTGGAGAGGAAGAGGGAAGAAAAAAGAAAGGGAAAGGAATTCCACTGGGATCCAGGGTATCATTTAACCTTAGCACTCCGGCCAGATGAAGAACCTTCCTCAAATGGATGAGGGACCCAGTGGGGAGCTGCAGCCCAGCAAGCCAGGATGGGCACCCAGACCGGCAGCCTAATATCTTGTGGACCGAGGCTGGACCAGGCCCTGTGGAGGAGGAGGATCAGAAGTGGAAATAAGAGGGTATGAAAGTCCCAATTGAACCCACCCATCTACTTCCCTACCCCCCATCCTGTATCCTGAGGAAATAAAGTGCAGCTGGGTTCTGGGTTGCCATAGTGACTGCCACAAAGAATTTTGGGGGGGGAAACACCCTGGGGGCATGAAGAAGCAATTTGGGCTCTCAGCTCTGGGAGGCAGGGGGTGGGGGGAGGAGACTGGGATTAGAATCTCCTGGGAAGAAAAAGCTGAGAGAGCTCTGCCAGGGTAGGTGGTGTCAGGGAGCCTGGAACCTTCTGTGTCGGCCCCCCCCCCCGCCCCCACCGCTTCCCACCAGCTACCGGAAGGGAGAAT
>NC_138369.1:8329423-8334511 GCF_054177405.1 Leptonychotes weddellii | reverse complement strand
TGACCAGGTGCTGGCTAGGGGATCACACGGGCCTGACACCCCTCAAATTATCCCTCCAACTCAGGGAAGGGCCCAGTCTCACTGCCCAGCCCCTCCCCCTCAGCTTTCAGGCTGTGATGGAAAGGTCTACATATGCTGGGGTACAGGGAGGAGGGTGGATTTAAACCCCCAGAGGGACCCTGCAGCCCGCTTTTCCTCCCTCTGGCTTTTCTAAACCTCCAAGAAAGCAGAGAAGGCACAGTGTGGTGGCAGCTGCATGCTTTTTTTTTTTAATCTGTTAATAAAACGCAAGTGAATCAAATCCGCTCCAAGGGAAAGGGTGGGGGGGCGGCCAGGCAGGGGCCATGGTGTTTGCAGAAGTTGGAGATTTAATAAGAAGGGAAAATAAAAATAGCCACTGTGCTGGAGACACAGTGAGAGGGTTGGGAGAAGTCGGCGGGTGTGGGACTCCAGGCTGAGTGGAGACCCTGCAGAGGAGGGATGGGGGAGGGGCTGTGGAGCATGAGGGTCCCCAGAGTCTAGAGAGGCAAGGAAGGCCCGGCCAAGGGCAACAGGAAGGAGGGGGCTTCGAGCACCACCCAGAGTGGCCCGATTCCCTGGCAGATCTTCCGCAGGGGTAAGCAGGCCATAGAGGTCAGGGATTGGCAGTCTGAAAGCCTAGGTGAGGAGGCGCAGCTCCTGGCTACTTGATCTTTGAGCTGGTGGGGATGCGCATGGTACCATCAGAGCTGCCATGAACAGCTGTGCCGGTTGCTCATTGCACAAGAGTGCCAGACAGAAGCCAGAGCAAGGGCTGATGTCCTCTGTTCCCCTCACCACACCCTTCATCGGCCCAGAGGAAAGGGTGCCTTTTAAGGATCCACAAAAAAGGTGGAAACAACCCAAATGTCCATCAACAGATGAATGGATGAGCAAATGTGCTCCATCCATACATTGGACTATTATCTGGCCCTAAAAAGGAGTGCTACTGTTATAGCACACGCTACAATGTGCCTGAAACTTGAAAACACTATGCTCAAAGAAGCCAGACACAAAAGATCACACATGATGCCTTTTACATGAAATGTCCAGAATAAGTAAATGCATAGAGACAGAAAGCAGATTGGTGGTCGCCAGAGGCCGGGGGGACAGGGAAAACTGCGGAGTGACTTAATGCGTACACGTTTCCTTTTGGGGTGATGGGAATGTTCTGGAACCAGGTAGAGGTGATGGCCGCACAACATTGTGAAGGCACTTAATGTCATTGAAGTGTATACTTTAACATGGTTGATTTTATGTTAGGTGAATTTCACCTCAAAAAAGGAAGGAAGGAGGGCGCCTGGGTGGCTCAGTTGGTTGGGCGACTGCCTTCGGCTCAGGTCATGATCCCGGGGTCCTGGGATCGAGTCCCACATCGGGCTCCCGGCTCAGCAGGGAGCCTGCTTCTCCCTCTCCCACTCCCCCTGCTTGTGTTCCTGCTCTCGCTGTCTCTGTCTCTGTCAAATAAATAAATAAATAAATAATCTTAAAAAAAAATTAAAAAAAAGGAAGGAAGAAAAGAAGGGAGGGAGGAAGGAAAATAGATCCACATAAAGATGATGGAAGACCAGCTGGGTCCCTGCACAAGACTGATCACACCCCCTGTACCACCCAAAAGCCCAGGATTGCTGACAGGCCCAGAGCAGAACAGCCTTGGAATGCATTCATTCACTCAACAAATATTTACTGAGCGCTTACTTCATGCCAGCTACTGTGTGGCGTGGTGAAGGAATACACCCTTGCCCTGGGGCTGACGCTCCAGTGGGATGGACAGACAGACCCAGCAAAAACGGCGAACAGCGCATTAGGTGGCCGCGCATGCGCGCTGTGGAAGCAATAATACCGGATGCCTGGGGCCGACAGGGGCACCGCGTGCAAGTTTAACTGGGTGACCTCACGGAGGAGGGCACTTGTGAACCAAGCTCTGAAGCAGGCAAAGAGCAGGCACGTGACACGTGGCCCCGAAGAGCATTCCAGGCAGAGGGAACAGCCAGTGCAAAGCGTTGAGCCTTGTTATCTGAAATGAGTACCACTAAATGTGGGGTGCTCAGCAGTAGTGAAGGTTCTGCTGGAGGCTTTTTAAAAAATTTCCAGTTCTGACTTGGATGAGGCACCGGCTGGAAGATGGTACAGCCACGATCCCCATAAACGCGCCCACCCCCAACCCGCAGCCAAAAGTTTTGGATTTCTTTTTTTGTTTTTTTTTAAGATTTTATATATTGGGTGCCTGGGTGGCTCAGTTGGTTAAGCGACTGCCTTCAGCTCAGGTCACGATCCCGGAGTCCCAGGATCGAGTCCCACATCAGGCTCCCTTGCTCAGCAGGGAGTCTGCCTCTCCCTCTGACCCTCCCCCTCTCATGCTCTCTCTCTGTCTCATTCTTTCTCTCTCAAATAAATAAATAAAATCTTAAAAATTTTTTTGATTTATTTACTTGTCAGAGAGAGCACACAAGCAGGGAGAGCAAGGAGCTCCATACGGAACTCGATCCCAGGACCCTGGGATCATGATCTGAGTCAAACGCAGGCATTTAACCCACTAAGCCACTCAGGCGTCCCAAGTCTTGGATTTCTATCAGCAGTAGATGATCCCCAGTGAATGCTAGGAGCGGGACAGCAATCATAGCAACAAATCCTAGAAAGGACTTCTTATGTGCCAGATACTACCATCATATTCACTCATGTAATCCTCACAGTAAACCGAAAATGATGTTACCTCTGGTGCCTGGCTGGCTCAGTTGGTAGAGTGTGGGACTCCTGATCTCAAGGTTGTAAGTTCCAGCCGCAGGCTGGATGCAGAGATTACTTTTAAAAAAAATCTTTTTAAAAAAGGTTATTAACTCTCTTTTCCAGGTGGGGAAACTGAGGCACAGAGAGATGAAGTGGTTTGCCCAGGTTGGCAAGAGAACCCAGGACGGCTTTCCGTGGATCCAGGTGAGCAGGGCCTGTGAGTTTCCTCCGAGGCCCCACCCTGCAGGGTCCCGGAGGCCTCCAGGCTTGTGTCTGAGGCCCAGCAGCCCAGCTGGCAGAGGGTCCCAGGTGCGGGGGAGTCGGCAGTGACGGGTGATTGATGGTTTAATAGCTTGAGCTGGGACCAGGGCCCTCCTCACCCACACCGCTGCCGCGGCCCCCCGGCAAGAGGCAGAGATGGGGTAATTCGGTTACCATAAGGACAACGAAAATTCCAGAGAGAGAGAGAGATGCACAGACCAGGGGAGAAATGGGAGCTGGTCTGGCTGGGCTCGGATGGGAGGGAGGAGGCAGCTTCCCAGTCCTGTAGGTGGCAGCGGGGGAGGGGAGGGGCAGGGCGCTGGCAGCCTCAGCCCCTCCTCAGCCTCAGATGACTTCCGGTCTTGAGAATGGAGAGGCCGAATGGCAGGAGCAAGAGGCCACAGGGCACAGTCCAGGCCTCAGAGGAGAGGGCAGCATGTGGCCGACGCCTGAAGTGTGTATTTGGGGGGGGCAGGGGAGGGAGCCGGGGGAGGAGGGGCTGGTGGAGCAGGGGGCCGGAGAGGACTGGGGGAGCTAGGTACCCAGGTCCGAAGCCTCCTGTCATCCTTGACTTGATTCCTCTCTCTCTCTCTTTTTCTTTCTCTCCACTCACGTCCAAACCTTGGACTTCACTTCTCCCACCTCCATGGCCCCGCCTGGTCCAGACCAGCAACGCCCACCTGGACCTGCACCTGCAGCCGCCTCCACCCTGGCCCCAGGGGGCAGCCCGGCCTCACCTGGAGGTCTATTCCCCCTCGGCCCCCAGGGGGCGCTAGTGAACAACTGAGCCGGGTGTGCCCCTCTTCTGCTCAGAACTCAGCCGGCTCCCACCTTGGACTGGTTTCTTGTTGCCGCCCTCACGAATTCCCACAACACACGTGTATCATCTCAGGTTCTGGAGACCAGAGTCTGCTTTAGGTCTCCCTGGGCTAAGATGTCAGCTGACCGCCAGGCTCTAGGGAAGGAGCCCTCACCTCATTTGGTGCTGGCAGAATTTAGCTCCTTGGGGTTGTAGCCCAAGAAAATGTAGCCCATTTTCTTGCTGGATGTCAGCTGAAACGGTGGCCTGCACTCATTGGCTTGTGGCCTCTCCCACCACCTTCAAAGCCAGTGGGGATTGTCCTCCTCATATGGCATCTCTCTGACCCCCTTTCTGCCTCCCTCTCCTGCATTTAAGGATTTGTGTTATTAGATGCGGCCCACCCCATCATCAGGATAATCTCACTGTCTGAAGATCCTTACAACCTAATCACATCTGCAAAGTCCCTTTTGCCATGTGAGGGAACATATTCACGAGTTCTGGGGATTAGGACGTAGACATCTTTGGGGGGTCATTCTGTATACCAACCTCCTCACTCAGCAAAACCCCAAGTCCTCCATCACCTCCCTGCCCTTGTCTCCCCACTTTCTTCCCCTCCTTCCCTCCTGCCACATGGGCCTCCTCACTAGGCACATTCCTGCCTCAGGGCCTTTGCACAGGCTATTTCCTGGGCCTGGATTATCTCCTCCCAGATATCTGCAAGCCTCCTCCCTCACCTCCTCCAAGTCTCCCTTCCCGTGTCCCTTCCCCAGGAAGCCCTTCTCTGATACCCTCCGTCTCCCCCATTTACAACCACCACAAACAGCCATTACCCCATTCTTTTTCCCCATTGCACTCACTGCCCTGGGATATACCAAAGATATCTACTCACTTATCTTATCTCTTGTCTGCCTCTCCCACCCAAATGTCAGCTCCACCAGGGAGTTCCCTTGTCTCTGCTATTCTCTCCTGACTCCACAGCACCTCCCCAACCCCTGCCCCTGGCATCCAGCAGTTGCTCGATAAATGTTTGTGGAATGGAATGGAGGGCAGGCAGGGCCCCAGTGCGAAGGAGGACCCAGGGCCCAAGGGAAGGCAGGAGAGAGGTCAGTGTGAGGGGGGAGAGCGAAAGACCTTCTAGAAGAATCCTGGAGTCAAGAGGACAGTGAGGAAAATGAACCGGCATGGAGCCCATCTTACTCATGGGGTGGGATCAAATGCAGTTCTTGTTTGGCTTCCTGCTGCTCCTTACCGTGCTTTCACGGGGGGGGGGGGGGGGGGGG
>NC_138369.1:8257704-8329323 GCF_054177405.1 Leptonychotes weddellii | reverse complement strand
AGGGGCCCATCCTTCCCTCCCTCCTTGCTCACCTTTCTTGTCACAGTTAAAGAAAACCAGAGCTGGACAAATGTTAAAGCAATGAAGATAAATTTTGTTTTTTAAAAACTATTGTAGTAGGGGAAAAGAGAGCTCAGTGTAGAACCGGGCTCAGTTCTGATTTACAGCCAAGGAGCAGGGTCGGGGGCAGTGGATGGAAAATTACTAGCAGCAAACATCAGGAGGAAGGGAAGGTTCTAGCTCCACTGACTTAGCAGGATTCTTGCTAAAACTGGATTCTATAAGGAAGGACACAGAGAAGCCCAAGGTTGAGGACCAGTCAACGCTCAGGATCTGAGCTCAGGGAGGGAAGGGTGAGTGGGGGGCATCAAGTGGTGGTCCCCAAAAGGATAGGTCCCACGTCCTCACCCCTGGAACTTCTATTTGGAAAAAAGGTCTCTGCAGATGGGATTAAGTTAGGAATCCTGGGATGAGATCATCCTGGATCAGGTGGGAGAGTCTAAATCCAGTGATGAGTGTCTCTATAAGGGACAGAAAATGAGAGGACAGAGACAGCCCTGCGGAAGAGAGGGGCAAACACAGAAATTACAGCAGTGCAGCCACAAGCCAGGGCGCACCTGGGGCCACTGGAACAGAAGGAAGCCAGGGAAGGTTCTACCCTAGAGCTCTTAGGGGCCTGGCCTGGCCCACACCTGCATTTCACATTCTGGCCCCCAGCACTGAGGGAGAATAAATTCCTACTGTGTTCCTTGAAGTTTGTGGTCCTTTGTTGTGGCAGCCCCAGGACACCAGGGGGCAGCCGGTCCTGGTGGAACTGGCTGAGCGGGGGAGCAGGGGTCTGCCTTTCCTGGGCCTAGCAGGTGTTCAGAGCCCAGCCTTCCTTTTGTAAATGCTTTTAAGGAAACCTCTTACCCAGCCCCTGCCTCTCCCTTAGGACCTGCTCCCTGCTTAGCCTGACTCTCTCCCGCATTGAAACCAATCACATGCTTGCAGTCGGAGTCCCAGCACCTCCTCCAGGAAGCCCTCCTGGATGTACCCTGTGTTTTGATCACAGAGCAGTCACCAACCCCTTTCTTCTGCCCTCCAGAGGCCATGAGGTCCCCAAAGTCCAGGGGACTCACAGCAGATTTTCCAGGACATCCTGCTGATGTTTTTTCTTTCCTGGGCTTGAGGTGAGGAGGGCACTCTGTTCTGTCCCTTTTCTCTTGACGGGGAGAGCATGAAGGTCACAGCACAGCCTCCTCCAAAGAAATCCTCCTCATAAAATCCTCTCCAAACCTGCCTTCCCTGAGCCCTTTAGACCCTGGTCAAGGTGAGAGTCGTGAAACCCATTGTGAGCCATCGACTTTAGAAATCTTTGCTGTGGTCTGATGCCTCTCACTGGTCATCGTGTCTACTTATTTTGGGCCTGAATGAAAATGTCCATCTTAGCATCCTGTTACTCCAGTAATATCCAACTCTGGGAGCCACTGATGTTGCTCCCTGACTATTCCCAGCTCTCCACCTTCCAGGCACATGATGGGTGGCACTTCCTGGTTCCCCTGTGGTTGGCTGGAGCCATGTGATGAGTTCTGGCCAGTCAGCTGCAAGTGGAAGTGATGACGTTACTGCCAAGGTGGAGCATTTAATTGCTGATGCAGGACCCTCTGCTCTCTCTCTGCTGCAGTGACTAAGAACATTCCAGATAGCTGCCGCCTCATCAGCCTATATCCTGCCATGAGGATGACCCAAACAGAGGCCTCACGTGGTCCCAAATGGTCATGTAGCATGAGTAAGAAATAAACTTTTAAGTCACTGAGATGTTGGGGCCACCACAGCATGACCCAGAGTCTCAGCTCGTGTAATAGGATTCTACGGTGGCTGGAACAAATTACCGCAAATCTGATGGCTGAACACAACATTTATTTCCTTACAGTTCTGGAGGTCAGAAGTCTGAAATCAGTTTCACTAGACTGAAACTAGGGTGTCAGCAGGACCCTGCTCCTTTGGGAGGCTTTAGGGGAGAGTCATTTTACTTTCCCAGCTTCTAGAGCTGCAGTGCTGTGTTCCTTAGCTCGTGGCCCCTTCCTCCGTCTTCAAAGCCAGGAGTGTAGCGTCTTCTAACCTCCCTCTGCTTCTCCCTTTTAAGGACACTTATGATTGCATTTAGAGCCCTCCCAGATAATCCAGGATAATCTCCCATTTCAAGAGCGTTAACCTAATCCCTTCCGCAAAATCTCTTTTGCCATAGAAAGTCACATTCACAGGTTCCAGAGCTCAGGAACTAATATCTTTGGGGGGCCATTATTCAGCCTGCAACAGGGGGTTCACCTAGAAGCAAGGATTCAAAGGCAAATCATTTATTTGGGAAGTAATCCCAGGAAGGAGAGTAAGGAAATGAGGAAGAAAAGAATGGGCACATTGTTGAGATTAGTGCTGTGGGCAACTGGGGCTCTAACCCACAGGAGAATTCTGGGGGACATTGTAGAAGTGTGCAATAAATGATTAACCTCACCCAAAGAGAGGTCTGATCTTTGCCCTTTGCTCCTGGAGGTGACCTCTAAACCCTGGAATGTTTTGCTTGGTAAGAGTATCTTTGTTTACCTGGGGCCTTGGGCCAACCAGTCTAACAGTGTGATTTATGGTGGGGGCCTTGGGCCACCCACTGTCAGCTCAACCTCTGGATGGGCTGGAGACTGAGGTCAGCTATACGGAGGGTCAACCATGTCTATATGACATAGACCCAATAAAAACTCTGGACACCAAGGCTGGGATGAGCATCCCAGTTTGGCAGTACACCATGAGTGTTGTCATGCATTGTTGCTGGAAGAAGTTAGAGCTGTTCACACAACTCCGCTGGGAGGGGACACCTGGAAGCTCATGCCTGTTGTCTCCTGGATCCTGGCCCATGCACCTCCTCCCTTGGTTGATTTTAATCTGTATCCTTTCCCTGTAATAAACCATAACGTGGAGTATGAGAGCTATCAGTGAGTCCTAGGGAATTGTTGAACCTGAGGTAGTCTTGGGAACCCCAAACTTGCTGTTGGAGGTCGAAGTGAGGGTGGTCTTGGGACTTTTACACCCTGCAAGAACACACCTCAGAGTTGTTCCACCCAAGGCATGAGGGATCTGGGGTGTTTATCCTTCAACTCTCATCTTTCATTTGCCAAAGCTGCTCCCGGGGGCATTAACTCCCAGGTGCTTTCTCCTGAGAAAAAGCCCTCAAACAGAGAGATGCAAGTGCCATGGTACTGTCACGGTAAATGTCATGGGGACATGTGCAGGGCACCCACCGTGTTTGCTTCATCGAGCCTGTCCTGACCGATACTCTGACATTTGCTGAGAGCTAGGCACTGTTCAAGCTCTTTATTTGTTTAAGGAGCCTCAAGATATTCTATGGTGTATTAATAAGCATCCATTTTTCTGGTAAGGAAACTGAGACATGGAGAGGTTAAGTCACTCAAACAGGGACATTGGGCTGCTTGAACTGCTGTAATAAAGTGCCACAGACGGGGTGGCTTAAACAACAGAAATTAATTTCTTGCAGTTTCTGGAGACTGGAAGTCCAAGATCAAGTTGCCAGCTGGTTTGGGTTCTGGTGAGAATGATCTTCCTGGTTTGAAGATGGCTATTTTCTCCCTGGACCTCACATGGTAGAGAGAGAGAGAGTGCAGGTGAGCATGCACACAAGCTCGCATCTCTTCTTTAAAGGACACTAATCCTACTGGATCAGGGTCCCTCCCTTATGACTTCATTTAACCATAAATAGCTCCATAAGGCCCAATCTCCAAATCCAGTCACATCGGGAGTTGTGGCTTCAAAATATGAACGTGGGGAGGACACATTCAGTCCATAGGACCACAGAGCTATTCAGTGCTGGAGCTGAGATTCCAACCCTGAATCCACAACCCAAGCTCTTCGCCACTGCTCCTTACAGCCAACAGAGGAGGGGAAAGCCTGCAGAGGGGAAGGGAGATTGGGTAAGGGAGGGCAGGCGGGAGCCATGGGAGGCCTGGGCTATCCCCAGGAAGCCTGGGCTTGGGGACACCTGAATTTCAGCCCTCTTAGGGTGCTGAGAGCACCCTAAGGTTTAGCAGCTTGAGTAACTGCTTTAAAACCTAAATTGGACCTCGTCACTTTCATGGTCAGAACCCTCCACTGGCTTCTCAGAAAAAAAATCTGTGCTCCTCCCCACAGCCTATAAGCCTCTGTCACCTCCCTGCCCTCATCTCTTACCACTGTCGCCCTCTCTCACCTCACTCCAGCCTCCTCAGTGTTTCTCAGACACACCAAGCAAGTTCTAGCCACAGGGCCTTTGCATATGCATTTCCTCCCTCCAGGAAAAATCTGCCCTCTGACAATTGCATGGCTTGCTCTCTCTCTTCACTCAGGTTTCTGCTTGGGGCATAGACTCTCTCCCAATATCCCTTTTCTTGTCTTTTTTTGTAAATAAGTTATTTTTTATTGTGATAAAATACACACACCCTAAAGTTTACCATTATAACCATTTCAAAGTGCACAACTCGGTGGCATTAAGTATATTCACAATGTTGTGCAACCATCCGCCACTGCCTAGTTCCAGAACTTTTCCATCACTCTCAGTGGAAACCCTATGACCATTAGGTGGTCACTCCCTGTTCTCCCCTCAATTTTCCTTGTCTTTTGTATTGATAAAGCACCTCCATTTTTAAGCTGGGCACATGGCCACCCAGGAAAAAGACTTCATTTCCTAGCCTTCCTTGAAGATATGCCATGTGACTTTGTTTTGGCCAATGATAGGTGAACAGTAGTGACCTGTGCACCTTCTGGGTGATGCTCTTGAAGGAGAGGAGAGGAGCCACCCCTGACCTTTCTCCTCCCACTGGCTGGAAAGTGGCCATGCTGGGGAGACATCTTGGTCCACCCTGGAGGTGGCAGAACAGAAGACAGAAAGAGCCTACATCCTCACCACAATATAGCCAACCACCCTAGTCTTGGACCATTTACACTCAGACTATTAAGTAAGTACTAAATTAAGTTATCTCTTGGGGCACCTGGCTGGCTCAGTCTGAAGAGCATGCAACTCTTGATCCCGGGGTCATGAATTCGAGCCCCACGTTGGGTGTAGAAATGACTTAAATAAGTCAATAACCTTAAAAAATGTATCTCTTCTTTGAGCCACTGTAATATTGGATTTCTGTTCCAGTGGCCAAAATGATATTGTAACTATCAATTTGGTAATAGAATTTAAAATACCTGGCATTATCTTAGTGGGTGGGCAGCTGGTGAGAATTCACACATCACAGGCTGGGAAGCTGGTGGCCCTTGTCATGCAGGGACAAAACAGTTAGGTAGCCCTCTGCTATAGACCAAATGTGGGTCTTCCTCCAAATTCAGATGGTGAAACCGAATCCCCAACAGGATGGTTAGTGGAGGTGGGGCCTCTGGGGGTGATGAAGTCATGAAGATGGAGTCTTCACAAATGGGATCACTGCTCTTATAAAAGAGACCCCAGAAAGCTCGCTTGCCCCTTCCACCATGTGAGAACACATTTAGAAGACAACCGACCATGAACCAGGAAGCCGGTCCTCACCAAGTACCAAATCTGCCAGCTCCTTGATCTTAGACTTCCAGATTCCAGAACCAAGAAATAGATAACTTTTGTCTATAAGTGACCCAGTCTATTGTAATCTGTTATGACAGCCCAAATGGACTAAGCCACCTGGCACCTGTGAGATCCATGAAGACAGCCTTTAGCTCTAGGTGGCTTAGTCCATCTGGGCTGTTACAACAGATACAATAGACTGGGTCTATTACAGAACACAAGCCTTGCAGCTACAGCTGCGATGTGAGTCAGAAATGACCTGTGTCCTTCAAGCCATAATACTTCCCTCCTATCAGCATCCTTTCAGTTCCCGAGTTCAGACGGCAAGAGTCTGGATGTCAAACTCAGATAGTGGTGGAGACTGCATAGTGAACATTTGGACAGGGAGGGGGACCTGTATTTGGGGGCTTTGTCACTACAGCAGCCTGACATTTATTTGCCTTAACTCATACCCACAGAGGAAAAATGCTTTCTTCATCAACTGCTATGGGGATTCAGTGAAAGAATCCACATAAAGCCATGAGCATGTGCCTGGAACATAGAAACTGCTCAATAAATGTTTGCTGTTTCCCCACCACCACCGCCGTGGGTTTGGGGAAGGAGATGCCCCTTCCCAGACTGCTGAGGAAGCTCCTTTCCTATGTCTTTTGTTGCCAGGCAAGAAACCTAGACCCCAGACTGGTTTCCTCTGCAACCACAGCTCCTGTCTGGCAGACCCTCTCCCGCAGCTTGCTCCCCCTCTGATTCTGGTAACTCTGTTCCCTTCCCACGTGTCTTCCTGCCTAGTTAGTTCCCTTCAACCTGCCCACTTCGCTTCCTGAAATGCTCCTCCCCTAACCCCCAAAGCACACCACCACCAGCGGCTGCAAGGGGCCAGGACCGGTTTCTTGTAAAACTTTTTATGATCCTCCCCTGACTACTAAGTGGTTAAAAATATCCACTCCGCCCAGGCAATTTTGCTAAGCTGGTGTCAGGGGGAGAAAGGGAGACGAGGGAGAGCTCACAAATGAAGCAAATTGCTGAAAATCGGATTTTTACTGTCTTATCTAGGAGCCACATGAGAGGAGAGGAGATTGCAATTTCTGCCGGAACTTTCTCACATCCCCACGTCTGGGGCAAGCAAGTGGCAGAGAGTAGGGAGGAGCGGGCAGGAGGAGCCTGGGAGGGAGAACAGAAGGAAAGATGGGGGCTGAAGAGGGAGGGAGTGGGAAGGGGGGGTGACAGGAGGAAAGGATGAGCGTGAGAAATTAAGGGCAGCCCTAAGAAAGGCTGGGGGTCCCCAGGGGTTTGGATGCCAGACCCCAGCCAGGGGCTCCTGCAGGGGCTGTACCTCTTTGGAGCCCCTTCACCCACCCACAGACTCTGATTTTAATTGCCCAGCAAGGAAGAGTGTCCTTATAAGGAGGAGAAAGGGAGACAGACACAGGGATAAAGTCCCTGTCCAGATGCAGGCAGACACTGGAGTGATATGGCCAAAAGCCAAGGAATGCCTGGAGCCCCCAGAAGCTGGAGGAGGCAAAGGAAGGTGGCTTTGGAGGGACACCTTGTTTTTGGCCCAGCGATAGTGACTTTAGATTTCTTGCCTCCAGAACTGTGAAAGAACACTGACAATGTTTTAAGCCACTCGGTTTGTGGTAATGGGTCTGTTACAGCAGCCCTAGGACATACATCCGTACCTACAACACTGGGCAATTGGAAGGATTGGACGACTGAATATGCACCAAGGGCTTAGGAAAGTGCTTGGCATAGAGTGGGGAGACACTGCAGATTTGTTGAATAGATGAGGAAATGTTCAGTGAGCACCTATCATGTGCCAGGTGTTGTGCTAGATACTGGGGATGAAATGGTCAGCAAAGCCCAGCCTGGTCTTTGGGCTCCTGATGAATAAAACCTAGTTAGGGGACAGATGTGGATCAAATCAGCACTCTAATGAAGTGCAATTACATACTGAGATAGGGGCTCCAGAGAAAAGAACTAATTCTTAAAGAGCCTAAACCAGCCGAAACTTGACATAGATGGCACCAGGGGTGAGGTGTCCTAGAGGGACATGCTGAAATCCAAAGGATGAGTAGGTATTAACAAGAGGAATTTGGAGGAGAGGGAGAAATTTTGCAGATGATGAGAAGAGCATGTGCAAGGGACCTGAGGCAGGAAGAGGGTTTAGAGCATGTGCGAAACAGTGGGAAGACCAGGGTGGCTGGAAGAGAGGACAGGGAGGGGTAGAGGAGAGCAGTAGGAAGTTGATGCAATGGGCAGGGGTCAAATCAGTCAAAATCTTGTGGGACATGTTACAATTTTTGGTCTTCATTTTAAGAGCAATATAACTATTGTAGTCATCCAAGTGGAGTTGATGATGGTTTGGACTAGGAGGGTTGGTGGAGATGGAGAGATGTAGGCAGATTCAAGGGATGGCTGTGGAGGTAGATTTTACAGGACCCTTTTGGGGAAGTAGAGTTCATGAGACTTGGTGGTGGATTGGATGTGGAGGTGTGGAGGAAGAGATTTCATCTAGACTTGGGCATGGCAGGTCTGAGATGCCTTTGAGACATTGAAATGAAATGTTGACAAGGCAGTTGGATCAGGCTCTAGTCTTCAGGAATATAAATATGACAGTCATCATTTATGGTGTATCAGTCAAGACAGGCTGGGTTATGCTGCAGTAACAAATAAGACCAACATTTCTGGGGCTTCAAACACCAAAGTTTCATTTCTTGCTCATACTACATGGCCATGATGGGTCAGAAGGTGTAGGGCAAGGGGGTGGAGGACGGGGGATGGGGTGCCTGGCTAGCTCAGTCAATGGAGCATGTGACTCTTGATCTTGGGGTCATGAGTTCAAGCCCACATTGAGCTTGGAGCTTACTAGGCTTACTAAAATGAATGAATGAATGAATGAATGGAAATAAAATGCAATCACAATAAAAATAGAAGTGGTAGGGCGGGTATGACTTTCTCCATCTGCACTCCAGGATCCAGGCTGATGAAGCAGCCACCATCTTGAATGTTGCCAATTGCCATGCCAGAGGGAAAGATTACTCTGGAGGGACTTCTGTTGGCAATGACATGATCCAGCCCAGAAGTGACATGTTTTAGTTCGCTCAAAATTCATTAGCCAGAACTCATCATGTGCCCCATTTAACCACAAGGATGCCAGGAAATGTAATTCCCCAGATGGGGGAGAACTAGGAAAATTTGGAGAGCAGGATCATGACTTAACCACATGGGCATGAAAAGGTGGTCTGGAGAGAGATGGAGAGCCCCCCAAACCCAACATTTAATGATCCTATAAAAGTAAGCCTGGGGGAACACTAAGATTTTTCTGTGCATTAGTCTGGTGGCCACTACAGGCAGAGGACAGGCAACCCCAGACACAGGCCAGGAACAGAGAGATGAGAGCATGGCCAGACTGGAGATCTTTCCTCCCGTAGTCTGATCTTCTCCCAGAATCCCATTGCATCAGTTAGGCTCAGGCTAGGAAGACAGAAGTCAGTCTAGATATTTCAATAGGGACAGATTTAATGCAAGGAATCAGAGCCAGCCAACCCACTGAGAGGGCTGGGGGGAGTCACGCCAACATCCAGGAAGGCAACATATACAGGAACCGTAGAGAATCACTGCTGACGTTTGGTGACCTCAAGGGTCTACTCTCAACATTGAAATAGACTATTTGTAGGATGATGCCCAGAAGGTGCCCGGCAAGTCTCACAGCTGCCATTTACCTGCCATTGACAGGACAAATGATGGCCCCTATTTTCTTCCACCTGACAAATCCTGCATGAATGCCTCTCGGTTGTAGACTCCACCCAATAGCTCCATTGACAAGGGAGTCTCAGGCATGTAGTTCTCAGACTTCTAGCCCCTGAGGTACAGTAGAGAATCAAAAGATGTGCAGAGGGGGCGCCTGGGTGGCTCAGTTGGTTAAGCGACTGCCTTCGGCTCAGGTCACGATCCTGGAGTCCCGGGATCGAGTCCCGCATCGGGCTCCCTGCTCAGCAGGGAGTCTGCTTCTCCCTCTGACCCTCCCCCGTCTCATGCTCTCTCTCTCTATCTCATTCTCTCTCTCAAATAAATAAATAAAAATCTTTAAAAAAAAAAAAAGATGTGCAGAATTGCTAGCAGACAATTGAGTGCACCCAAAAAGGTGGACCATGGAGACGGTGGCCTGAAGGGTTTGGGACCCGGTGATGTGCTGGCGAGGAGGAGTTGGAGTGATCATGGGCCATGGGGTGGGCCCCCACTCCACACGGGCAAGACAGTCCCCTTGTTCCATGAGGCTATTCCTTCCCAGGCATCTCTTGGATTGTGTTCCTCCCTATAAAGCAACAAAAATTAGATGACAATGTGGAGCCTGGGTGATAAAGGGGGTACTTAAAAGTAAAGACTGGAGGGGTGCCTGACTGGCTCAGTCCGTGGAGCATGAGACTCTTGATCTCAGGACTGTGAGTTCGAGCCCCAAGTTGGGTGTCAAAATTACTTAAAAATAAAATCTTAAAAAAAAAAAAAGTAAAAAATGGAGTGGTATTCAGTGAGCAAAAGCAATGAGCTATCAAGCTACAAGAAGACATGAAGGACGCTTAAATGCATATTGCTGAGTGAAAGAAGCCAGTCTGAAAAAGCTACACACCGTATGATTCCAACTATATGACATTCTGGAAAAAGCAAAACTATAGAGACAGTCAAAAGAACCACTGTTGTGGGTTAGGCGTGGGGGAGGGTAGGGAGAGGACAAGGTGGACCACAGGGGATTTTTAAGGTGGCAAAACTATTCTGTATGATACTGAAATGGTGGATCCATGAAATCTTGCAGTTGTCAAAACCCATAGAACATGCAACACTAAGTGAACCCTACGGTAGACGGTGGACTGAATTGATATTGGTTCATCCAACTGTAACAAATTTGCCACACTAATGTAAGACATTAATGACAGGAGAAATTGGAGAGGTATATGGAAACTGTCTGCACTACCTGTACAATTTTCCTGTAAACCTAAAACTGCTTTAAAATACACAAGTTAGGGGCGCCAGGGTGGCTCAGTTGGTTAAGCATCCAACTCTTGATTTTGGCTCAGGTCATGATCTCAGGGTCATGAGATTGGGCCCCTCGTCAGGCTCTGCACATTCTCTCTCTCTCTCCTTCTCCCTCTGCCCCTCTGCCCCCTCTCAAAAAACATATATATATATATATTCTATTGATTAAAAAAACCAAAGCAGTGGCTTCTTGGGGCTGGATCATGCTCCAGTCTGTGGGTAGTCTCTGATGAACAGAGACAATTGACTGCTGGAGATGCTGTGAGTGCACTAGGCATTGAGCTTCCAGGGATGAGCATCCATAGGGATGGCTGGCAGCTGTGAACCTCACACTTCTGGCAGACCAGGGAACTAGCCTGGCACTGGTCTGTTCCTCTGTCAACCTTGAGAGTCTATTTCCAGGATCTGGGGCTCTCTCACCAAGAACCATCTTGGTCTCTCCTGGATCAGTAAGCCAATTGGGCCTCAGTTTCACCATCCGTAAGTGGGGCTATAATATGTAATAGTTACAACAGTCTCGGTTATGCTACGTAACAAAAAAGTCCAGATTGCTGAGCTAGAAGAGGCCGTGTTTCCGGGTTCCAGACATGCAGTCTGGGAAATGAGGCTCTTGAAAGACATGCAGTTATGATACGGCAGGGCCCAGGTTTGCAGCAGGTCAGCATGGCAGGGACAGATATTTCTGAGTCTCGGCCACAGAAGCAGCCAACACACAGATGCTGACATTTTTGCAAACACGGCTGCCAGCCGCCTGCCCCTGCCCGGAGCCAAACACTTTTCTGTCCTTCTCTCCTCCCTGCCCCACATTCCTTCGGAGCTGGAGGTTAATAAACTCATCACTGATGAGCAAGGAACACATCTGCAGAGGTTTTAATTACAGTAGAAAATTGGCCCAATTGGTATTTAATGTAGAGTAAGTATCGAGTTAACCGATCAGGGCAGGAGGAGCTGAGGTTTGCACGGAGGTGTCCTGAGCCCTACCTGGCTGGTTTTCCCCGAGAGCCTCCAAGGGCAGGGGCTGCTGTAGTGTTGGTTCTCTGGGGGCTGCAGCGGGACCTCGGGGATCCCGGGAGAGAAAAGGAGGAAGCCCGAGGTGAAGGGGTAAGAGGACATTTCTGAAAGCTCAGCTCAGGGCTCCGCTCTCTGGCCTCAGGGCTTTTCTCCTTTGCAATGTGTGACCTCCCTCTCTTCCGGGCAGCCTTGGAGGGAATGCTGGGGCTCCTGTGGACAGGGTGTAGGAGGAGCTGGGGAATGGGGTGGAGTGGAATTGGTCCCTGGGGTTGGGGGTGGGGGGACAGGGCAGAGCTGCAGGGCTAAACTTTCTTTTTCTTTTCTTTTCTAAGATTTTATTTATTTATTTGACAGAGAGAGAGCACAAGCAGGGGAAAAGGCAGAAGGGAAAGCAGACTCCTGCTTAGCAAGAAGCCCGACGCAGGGCTCGACCCCAGACCCTGGGATCATGACCTGAGCTGAAGGCAGACGCTTAACCGACTGAGCTACTCACGCACCCACACCCCAGAGCTAAACTTTCTAAGTGAGGCAGGGAGAGGAGAAAGTGCCCCGCTTCTCCCACCCTGCCTCCCAGTTTTGCTGCAGGGGAGCTAACGGAGGGAATGTTTTTGGAGGGCCTGTGCTCAAGAGAGAGAAAAACCCAGAAAGCCCCAAACAATAGGAGGCACTGGGCTAGCAGAAGCCAAGCTCACCCAGAATCCACTACAGTTGTCACTACAATTTTCCATACATTCCAGGCCCCCCAGGATGACTGTGTCCTGTCCAGAGAGATAGTTTAGATATAAAAGCACAGACTCTGGAGTCAGACTGCCCAGATTCTAACTCTGACTCTGTCACCTACTAGCTGGGTGACTGAGGGCAAGGGACTTAACCTGTGTCTCAGTTTTCTCATCTGTAAAATGGGGGTGTAATTTCTAATGGTTAGGCTAAGCGAGGCTGCAGAAACTAAAGAAACCCAACATCTCGGGCGCCTGGGTGGCTCAGTTGGTTAAGCGCCTGCCTTCGGCTCAGGTCACGATCCTGGAGTCCCTGGATTGAGTCCCGCATCGGGCTCCCTGCTCGGCAGGGAGTCTGCTTCTCCCTCTGACCCTAACCCCTCTCATGTGCTCTCTCTCATTCTCTCTCTCTCAAATAAATAAATAAAAATCTTTAAAAAAAAAAAAAAAAGAAAGAAACCCAACATCTCAGTGAATGAAAATCACAAGGTTTATTTCTCACTCATGCTTCATGTCTGTTTTGGGTCATCGTGGGGAGGCTCTGCTTATCATGGTCACTGGTGGAGCAGTCACACTCTGGAACATTCTAGAACATTGCTTGCAGTCATGCCAGAAGGAAATAAGAGCTTTGGAAGGTCGTGCACAGGCAGTTAAATGCTCTAGTTGGGAAGGACATGCGTCAGTTCCACTCACAACTCATGGGTTAGAACCAGTCATGTGACCTCCTCCCCAAGGTGGGCAGGAAGCACAATTCTTGGCCAGCAGCACTGATGGGCTTCCAACTTACAGGCTGTCGTAAAAATTAAGTAGGGTAATGTGAAATGCTTAGGACAGTGCCTGGCATACAGCGAGCACTCTTTCCATGTTCCTGATTTTGTGTTTTACCAGGAAAAGTGACCTCACCCAGGTCTCTGATGCTGATTGAACAGGACCGAGATGGACCAGTGGCTGGAAGCCTGGAAGACGTGCTCCAGGAGTGTGCCAGGGACATCCAACCACTGAGGCACAGGTCAGGGCACACCTGTGCTGACCCTGAACTCAAACAAGACACAGAGCTCCATCATGCATTCCAGGGAGGGAGATGCGAGCTGGAGCCTGCCCAGACCCTCCAAAGGGCACCCCCCACCCCCACAGAAACCTACCTTATGGCTGTGCCATGCATGCCATCCTGGGTGTGGGCAAGTGCTCATGTCAGCTTCAGCATTCAGCCCGGACCTCCAGAAGGTAGGAGGTCCTACCGCCTGCCACCACCCCTCACCGTTCTTCACCTGTCTGTTGGCTGGAAGGAGCACTCACTCAGAGGAGTTCTTGACCCAAACAGAGGAGGTGACAAGTAATACCGGTGAGGAAACAGACCCCCAGAGGCAAAGTCCCTTGCTCAGGGTCTCCCAGCAAAAAGTGGTGGAGGCAGGATTCAAACCCAGGCTGCTCTGTCTTCAGAGCTTTAAAATACGCCACCATGCTTCCTCTCGGAGCCTACGTCCACACCCCTCTCCTTCACCAGCTCCCCACAAGTCGCACCAGCCTCCCTCAACCTTCCCTCCCGGACCCCGCCCCTGAGAGCCAGGCAGCTCTGCAGAACCCCTGGTTTCCCCACCATCCAAGCACAGCTAACTTCAAAGTGGGAACCAGGGCCTCCCAGACACCCAGGGACCCCCAGAACAATGGACATCGTGCAAGGGTGGGAAAAGGGCTGGCAACTCCAGGTAAAACCAGGAGCCCTCCGCAGACCCGAATCCCCCCAGCAGAGCCCAGCCAGGCCTGCGCCAGGCGGCCTCTTCCAGCAGCTTTGGCTTCAGCAAGGGGAGGGGAGCAGCAAAACAGTGCCCTTTGCCAGCTCCCCAAACATCCTCCAGCCCCCCATGGGGAAGGTGGGGGGCCACGGCTGCCCAGGAGGGGCCCTTTCCCAGGTTCCGCAGCCACAGCGGTGGATTCCCAGACTGGGGGGAGCAGTGGGCGGGGTCCTGGCGCAATGGCGGGCAGAGGGGTCAAGTGCCATCCCCCCCGCCCGAGGTCCCCCGCGTGCACATCGCGCTGTCCATCCTCCACTATGATGGGCAGAGATGTCCCCCAAAGCGCTCCAGCTTCCCAGCCCTCATTCGCAGCGAGCTAAGCCCTGCCTGGGGCCTCCCTGCCCAGTGAGGGCAGGAAAGGGGAGTTAAGGAGGATTTAGAGACCGGCCCGCCTGTGGAGAGATTAGATGAGATCAATATACAGAGGGCCGGGTAAGATCCCGCTGAGGGGCTCCTTAAGACCCGTGACCCTGAGAGGTAATTAACAGGCTTGCTGGGGTTGGCCAGACCCCTCAGCTCCACCTCCACCCTATTTGGCAGCCCCTACAAAGCCCGGGGCTGGGGTCCTGGCTCCCTCTTACTCCTCCACACCAGCCCTGCCGGGTCAGAATCAGGGTCCTCCCCCAGCTACTTCCCCGGGGAGCCTGGAGGGATCATTGTCATAGTCTCTGTCACTCTTGGAGTGCTTGCTATATGCTGGAAGCTGTCTAAAGCTTTATAGAGCTCCCTGATTTTTCACCATAATTCTAGAAGGCAGGTTGCTACCAAGAGCTCTACTCTGCAGATGGAGAAATGGAGGCAGAAGGAGATGAGGGGGCTTGTCTAAGGTCACACCACAAGTAACCATGAATCTGGGATTCAAATCCAGGCATTTGGGGTTCAGAGCGTGGGCCCCTAACCTTCTGGACTACAGTCCTATGCCCCTCCCCCTGACTCCCCCCCCCCCACACAAACTGGCTTTAACTCTTAGAAAAGGCAAGACCAATAACCCCAATGTATTGTCCCCTAGTCGTTTTTCCAACACCTTTAACCACCTGGAAGTCAACGGAGCATCCACATGCAAGGGAAAACTCTATGAACCTAAGCACATGACACAAAGTCCGTGCATCAATGAAAGCATGTGACCCAGAAAGTGTATAAGCTCCAGAAAGAGGGGGGATCCCATTAATCTTGTCTCGAGGAGCCTAACATCTGGCATGAGGTGGGTGGTCAAAATATTTTTGTGGAATTGAATTGGACTAATGGTCATGACCTTTACTTACAGCCCCTTCATTCCTAGGTCAGACACAGTAACAACATTGGCCAGGTTCAATGGGCGCAAGGAGCTACTCAGAGTGGACAAAGCAACAGTGCTGAAGGCAAGGAATGGGAAGAAATCTTGCCTACACCACTTACTAGCCATGCCTTCGTTCTTCCTTCTATAAAATGGGTTATTGTGAGCATTAGGGAAAATTATTGTCAAGTTTCTAACATGGTGCCTGGTACCTAGCAAGTACTAGATAAACATTAACTTGAATTTTTTAGGGGGCTAACAGAAAAATGACAAAAATGGACATAAGACCTCAAAAAAAAAAAAAAAGGGCATGGCAGCCTAGGAGCAACCTTGCCTTGGGACTGTTGAAATGAGAGCAGAACTTGTTTTGGCCACAAAAAGGAGGGCTGAGATCCTGTTATCTATAGAAAGCCTGAATGGAGGTTTGAAGAACTACCTGTAACACTGATATATGTAATAAGAGCTGATATTTATCAGTCCTGGGCATTTGCACTTCCCAGCAAGCCGATGAAGTGGGACTATGATTATTGCATTTGTAGATGAGGAAACAGAAGCTCAGTGAGGTTAAGAAACTTGACCAAGAGGGCGCCTGGGTGGCTCAGTTGGTTAAGCGACTGCCTTCGGCTCAGGTCATGATCCTGGAGTCCCAGGATCGAGTCCCGCATCGGGCTCCCTGCTTGGCAGGGAGTCTGCTTCTCCCTCTGACCCTCCCCCCTCTCATGCTCTCTCTCTCTCTCATTCTCTCTCTCTCAAATAAATAAATAAAATCTTTAAAAAAAAAAAAAAAAGAAAGAAACTTGACCAAGATCACATAGCATGTAACAGTCAGGCTGGGACTCAGGCCCGGCTCTGTGTGACCCCAAAGTCCTGCCCCAAGAAAGACGAGAAGAATACACACCTGAAGATCAGCAGTGATACCCTCAAGGCTGGAAATGTGGAAGAACACTCTTGTCTTTTGGTGTATTCTGTGTGTTTCCTGCCTGGGCTAGTAACAATAATAATAAAGCTAAATATTTTTAAATTCTTTCTAAATATAACCCTTTAGGTAAGAGGAAAAGCTCAAAGGGGAAAACCCTTTGTGGTTAGGGTCCCCACAGGAAGCACTCTGTTAAGTAGGTGACTTGAGGTCTGTTATAGGAATGAGAGAAGCTATAACATAGGAGACCCTGGGCCCTATGAGGCTGGGGAGCCATTACCACCCCTAGGAGCTGTGGTCCTGCTCAGGCGAGTGACCACCCTGCAGGACAGGCTCAGAGCCACCCCCACGCCCCTCCTGCCCTCTGTCTTCTACCAGAGCTTCCTGTTGGCTAAAGCTGAGGAAGCCAGAGGACCAGGGAGCCCCATCCGCCCCAGCACCCCAAGCAGGGTGGAGGACAGTAAAAGGTCAATCTTTTTTGGGGGGAGGGGCAAAGGGAGAGAAAGAGAACCTCCACACTGGGGGTGGAGCCCAACATGGGGGGCAATCCCACAACCCCGAGATCAGTGACCTAAGCCAAAATCAAGAGTCGGACACTTAACTGACTGAGCCACCCAGACACGCCAATGAAGCGTCAATTTTTTTTTTAAGATTTTGATTTATTTATTTGAGAGAGAGAGAGCACAAGCAGGGGGAGCAGCAGGAAGAGGGAGAGGGAGAAGCAGGCTCCCCACTGAGCAGGGAGCCTGATGCGGGGCTCGATCCTGGGACCCCGGGATCATGACCTGAGCCGAAGGCAGACGCTTAACGACTGAGCCACCCAGGCGCCCTGAAGCATCAATCTTGAAGGCTCCATGGGAACTATCTTATCCTACCCTCCTTAACTTAGAATTCAGAACGAGCCTGCTCTTCCACTGGTGAAAACACCTTTTGGAGAAATATTTATTCTCCTGCACAAGATGGTACAGACAAGGACTTTGGCAAGAACAAAAAGTTGGTAGCAATCTTAGATAATAGCCATGGGGAATGACGAATTATTAAGTGAATTATGGCCCCTACTATGGGAAACGAGACCAAAAAAAAAAAAAGGTGGTGCAAAAAAAGCACCCAAATCTATTGTGATGGGAGTGCATTGAATTGTGCCCTTCCCCCCAAAAAGCATGCCCAAGTCCTGACCCCCAGTACGTGTGAATGGGGCCTTATTTGGAAATAGAGTCTTTGCAGGTGCGATGAGGTAAGGATCTCAAGATGAGATCATTCTGGATTTTAGAGTGGGCCCCAAGTTCAGGGACTGGGGTCCTTACATGAGAAAGGAAAGGGGGTTGGAGAGACACAGGGAAGAAGGTCAAGGAACGCCAGGAACCCCCAGAAGCTAGAAGAGGCCAGGAAGGATCCTCCCCTAGAGGCTTCCCAGGGAGTGTGGCCCTGCTGACACCTTGATTTCAGACTTCTGGTCTCCAGAACTGGGAGAGGACACGTTCCTATTGCTTTAAGCCTCCCAGTTTGTGGCGGCCGCCACAAGAACCGACTACGTAATACAAGCAAGTTTCAGAACAATGTGGGCAGTGTGATGTGAAAACTGTTAGAAAGCGCACAGTAGCATTGTAGGCAATGCCCTGCCGACTGCCCTGGGGCCACCTGGGGTCACCTGAAGCTTTAGTGGACAGTTTCCATACAAGCTTACAGCACGCCACCCCAGGCAGCCACATCCCCACCTGGGGAGCTTCTCTTAGGGGTGGACAAGGCTGTTACTGGCCTCAGGAGCAGCCCTCAATCAGGGAGGGATGGGAGCTGGTGGATATGCCCCAACTCCCTCACCTGGTGGCGGGAGGTGGGGGGCAACTCAGATGTACAATCGACACCCAGAGGTTCCCAGTAGGAATGAGCCCCAGGTGCCCACAGAGGTCACCTGCTCGCTACTGCCCCACCTGTCGGTTTCCTACTTTCCCTGCTGTATTAATTATCTAATCCTGCTTAACAAATTACCCAAATTCAGTGGCTTAAGAGGATGATCATTTATTATCTCTCCCGTGTCTGCAAATCAGGAATTCTGACAGGACACAAGGGGAACAGCATGTGTCTGCTCCTCAATGTCTGAGACCTCAGCTGCAAGCCTCAAAGACTGGGGCTGGAGTCATCTGAAGGGTATCACTCCTTGCATGACTGGTGGCTGATGTGGGCTGTTGCCAGAGGACCTAACTGGGGCTGTTGTTTGTAACACCCACATGTGGCCCCTCGTGTGATCTGGGCTTCCTTACAACATGGCTGGGTTCCAAGGGCAAGCATTGAGAGAGAGGAGGAGGGGGAAGGGGAGGAGGAGGATGGGGGGAGGAAGACAGGGGAAGGAGGAGGAGGAGGGAGCAAGGCAGGGGAGGAGGAGGAGGATGGGGCAAGGAGGGGGAGGATGGGGAGAGGACGAGGAAGGGGAGAAGGAGGACGATGGTTGGGCAGGAGGGTAGGGAGGAAGAGGATGGGGGAGGAGGAGGAGGAGGGGAGGAGGATGGCGGGAGGAGTAGAAAAGCAAAGCAAAGAGGGGAGAGCGAAATGAAAGCCATCTTACCTTCTGTGACCCAGCCTCTGAAGCCTGTCAGAATCATTTCCTTTATACTCCATTGGTCGGAGCAGTCACAAACCTCACCCAGATTCAAGGAGAGGCGCACAGACCCCGCCTCTTGTGGGAGGAGCCTCAGAATATTGTAGAAAGAGCCTGTACAAGGTGATAAATATGAGAGGTGGCCATCTTTGGAAATCACAACCTGCCTTTCCTTTTTGACTTCCCCAATCCCCTACAGCTGTTTCCTGGGATCACCTCCCAGACCAACAACTTGCCCCCGAATCTTTGCTTGTCTCAGAGTTGTTTGTCTTTGAGGGAACTCAGATTAAGACATCGCACAAAGACTGCATTTATATAGGTGGGTATAATATAGGTGTGTGTAAATGTTCAGAAAAAGATCTATAAGGATATACCCCAAACAGACAACAGTGGGTCCTCTAATGAGGGAACGGGGATGGGGGGACAGGAGGGTTCGTCTGTAATACCTGCATTTTTTTCCCCAAGGAGGGATTTCCTGCGCCCCCTGTGGAACATAACAGACAGAGGGGCAGGATCAGGAAGCACTCACGACTTACTGCTGACCAGAACACCAGCCCTGAAGCAGCTATGACTCTCTTACCACACACTGGGAGCAGGAAGATAGGAGGTAGAGGACACCCTCTTTGCACCCTCAGCAGGGAACCACCAGCCCATTTTACAGCTGAGCTGAGAGCTTGGGGTGGCTCAAGCGTTCCCAGGATTTCTGGGAACCTGGAGAACGCCCTCTTAATAAGAGTACTCGAGCCTCGGTTACCTAATCTATGAAATGGGTATGATAATGGCCATCCCACAGAGCTGCTTGTTAGGGTTACATACATTATTACACATGAAAGTGACTGACACGGGACCTGGCACATAAACACAGCAACAGATGTATTGAGAAACAACTGTAACCCAGAAGTTGTTTTCAGTGCTTTTCATATGTGAGTCCACTTGAGTCTCGACAATAAGCTATGAAACAGGACCTATTATTTTTTTAAAGATTTTATTTGACAGAGAGAGACAACGAGAGAGGGAACACAAGCAGGGGGAGAGGGAGAGGGAGAAGCAGGCTTCCCGTGGAGCAGGGAGCCCGATGTGGGGCTCAATCCCAGGACCCTGGGATCATGACCTGAGCCAAAGGCAGATGCTTAACGACTGAGCCACCGAGGCACCCAAGGAGGAGCTATTATTGTCTTGATTTTGTAAAAGAGAAACCAGAAAGGTTAAGGAATGAGTCAAGGCCACACAGTAAGGCTGCCAGACCCTCGACCTGCCTTCTGACTCCAAATGCAGTGCTCTCTCTACCCATCACCCCACACTTCCTGTGGGAAAAAATGAATGAGCAGACAGGAAAAGAAGCTAGAGAAAGACTGTTTTCTTGGGCTTCTAAAGGAGTAGGAGGGCTGGTATAACCCAGGGAGCAGATACCCCTCCCCTTTCCATCCTAAACCACTGTCAGGGTTCCACCCAGACCCTCCTCTCCAAACCAGGGGTTTGGGATAAAGTTGGTAGAGGCAAGCATCTCTTTCAAGATCAGAGGCAAGGGGTTCCCCTCCCCCGACTCCCATTTCACTTTAAAGGGGGGAAAAGCTCCCCATGCAATGAGGCAGAGCAGCAGGTTCCTGGGGGCCTTGCAGCCCTGTTGCCATAGCAACCAGACTCACTAGCAGTTTCTGGTACAGGAGGTGGCTGAGCCCACAGCTTGGGCTGGAGGGGATGAAGGGGTAGGAAGGAGACCTCAAGGGCATCCCCTTGCCCTCAGACTGGACCACCCACGCCCCAGTGCCAGAGGAAGCTAGGAGCCCTCATCACCCCAGAGACACAGGGAGGGGCACTCCTACCCTTGAACTTCCATCCTGAATCTGGGGCAGCTGTTTAAATTTTCCAACTTTTGTCTACCCTGGAAGTAGTACTATTGTGAAGCCTCAGAGGAGGAACACATCAGGGTTCACACAGCCTATGGTCCATACACAGCTCTAGGGACATTTTCATTTGTGTTTCCTTTTTTTCTTCCCTTTGACTGAAGTATTACTTGGATAAGGTGAAGGGCACAGATCTTAAGTTTCAGCTCAATGAGCTTTATGCATGTATATACCTGTGTATCCACCACCCAAACCAAGAGAGAATATGTCCATCCCTCCAGAAAATGCCCTCATGCCCATCCTTGAAGTCCATATCCCCCAATCTGACTTTGTCATCATAGATGAGTTTTGCCTGTCCTTGAATTTCATATAAATGCAACCATACTGCACGGCCTCTTTTGCCTGATGTCTTTGACATAACACTGAACCTGTGGGAATCATCCTTATCATCACAAGTATTATTACTGTCCTTTTTCTTTGTTGTGTAATATTCCATTGTAAGAATGTGTCACAATTTGCTTATTTATTCTACTGTTGATGGATATTTGAGTTGTTTACAGATGGGTTCCTGTGATAAAGTTGCCATGAATATTCTTGTATGTGAACACAGTGTACATTTCTATTGGGTAAATACCCAGGAGTGCCCCTGCTGGGCAGGTGTGTGTGCATTTTTAGGAGACATCATCAAACAGTTTTCCTAAACAGAGTGGCTGTAGCATTTTACATTCCCACCAGTGGCATATGAAAGTGCTAGGGTGCCTCGCTGGCTCAGTTGGAAGAGCATACAACTCTTGATCTCAGGGTCCTGAGTTCGAGCCCCACATTGGTTGTAGAGATTACTAAACAAAAATAAAAATAAGTTAAAAAAAAAAAAGTTCGGGCGCCTGGGTGGCTCAGTCGTTAAGCGTCTGCCTTCGGCTTGGGTCATGATCCCAGGGTCCTGGGATCGAGTCCCACATCGGGCTCCCTGCTTGGCGGGAAGCCTGCTTCTCCCTCTCCCACTCCCCCTGCTTGTGTTCCTGCTCTCGCTGTCTCTCTCTCTGTCAAATAAATAAATAAAATCTTAAAAAAAAAAAAAAGTTCTGGGACACCTGGCTGGCTTAGGCAGTAGAGCATGACTCTTAACATCAGGTTCGTGAGTTCAAGGCCCACTTAAAAAAAAAAAAAAAAGGCTCCAGTTGTCCACATCCTTGTCAACACTTGGTATCATCAGCTTTTTTCATTTTAGCCATCCCAGTTAGTTGTGTTGTGGTATTTCATTGTGGCTTTATATGCATTTCTCTGATGACTGATGGCATTGATTTGTAGGAGCTCTTTATATATTATGGATATGCATCATTTGTCAGATATACTATTACAAATATCTTCCTTCTGGGAGAATATTTCCTACTCCAAATTATCTCCCCAAGTTTTGGACTGGGAGAGGCACAAGAGCAAATAACCACAGATTATTCTTTTCCGGTTCCTTCTTCATGAAGAAGGTAGGTGCCCTGGTTTATTGAATGCCAAGGACTTTCCATCAGTTATATCCTTAAATAGTTACAACATTCTTATTTAATTCACTTATTCAACCTTTATTTGAAAATCTAATAGATGCCAGATATTGTGGGACACACTGAGAACAAGAGTCAAGGTCCAAAAAGAAACTGTGTTCCAGTGGGGGGTGGTGAGGCAGACTGTAAACATTCAGACAAGTAATCAAGGTCATATCAGAGTGGGGAAAGTGCCAGAGAGGTGGTGGATAGAGCGTGACTGGGGTGGGGGTGGGGGGTTGGGAAAGTCCCAGCGACGAAGTACCATGGAGCTGGACACGAAGAAGGAGGTAGAGCTAGCCATGTGAGATCTAGGGGGACAGGTGTTCTAGGAAGGGGAACCCTAGTGCAAAGGCTCCGTGAAGCTGACCTGCAGGAAGCTATGAGGAGAGGGATCCCGAAGAGGTTGAGTGAGGGCTTTGAATCGAATCTAAGAGCCATGGGGATGGATTGCAGTCTTCTGAACAGAATGACATGATGAACTTCTTGTCTTTTCAAAGACCCCTCTGGGCCCCTGCAAAGACTGATAGGAGTGAAGGCAGAAGCAGGAGTTGGGGCAGGAGCAACAATAATCCAGGTGAGCCGTGATGGGGGCAGGACTAGGGTGGGGACTGTAGAAGTGGGAAGAAGTGGGTGATGTCTGGGGGGACATTTTCTTTTCTCTGTTTCTTTTTTCTTTTCTTTGAATGAAGTATTACTTGGATAAGGTGAACTGCACAGATGTTAAGTTTCAGCTCAAAGAGCTTTATGCATGTATATACCTGTGTATCCACCACCCAAACCAAGAAAGAATATGTCCGTCCCTCCAGAAAATGCCCTCATGCCCATTTTTGGAAGTTCATATCCCCCAGTCTGATTTTGTCATCATAGATGTGTTTTGCCTGTCCTTGAATTTCATATAAATGCAACCATACTGCACGCCCTCTTCTGTCTGGTGTCATTCACATAACACTGAACCTGTGGGAGAACCATGCTTCAGGTTCTAGTTGAAGATGGTTATTATCATCCTCAACTTACAGGGAACTGAATCTCAGAGAGGTCAAGTGACTTGCCCAAGGTCACACATCTAAGAAATGGGGAAAGGGCAAGAAAATTCAAGTCTGACTTTTCAATTATATGAAAGATGCCATGTTGTGGGTGGCATGGTCTTAGAAAACCTAGAGATATGTGGATTCCAGAAGGTGGGGAGCAACTCGGGGGGGAACCTGCAGACCCCCAAAATACCTGTCTTTATGGTGGTCCCTACTTGCTCTGGGCTGCAGGGCAGGCAAGTGGCAAGCTGCAAGTTGAACTGAGACCCGGTGTGGCATGAGGTGTCCCAAACTAGCCCGGGCCCTGTATACCCAGCAGGACCCGTTCAGAGATGACGGACCCATGGGCCCTCGGAGAGCCAGGAAGCCCGGGTTGGTTGTTGGGGGACGGGTGGGGGGCGCTGTGCTTGGGAGCTGTGGCTGCCAGCCCCATTAGCACCACCGTCATTATCCCAGATTTATGTGTGTATAATTCTTCTCCCCCCACCTCAATCGCTCCAGCATCTCCCCTGGCTGCAAACCCGACTCCCCCGGAAACAGCCGTGGAGCCGCCTGCCACCGGGCCATTAGCACGCAGGGAAGGGGGTGTGGGGGGAGCGAGCAGTCAGCAGGGAAGGGAGAAGGGGGGCGGGAGAGAACGAGGGAAGAGGAGGGAGGCGGGAACTGGAAAGGACGGGAGTTAGGTGGCAAGACGGGAGAGCTGAGAGGAAGGAAACTGGGCGGGGAGGGGAGAGGGAGCCCAGGCGGCTGTTTAGGGGGGAAACTCGCGGCCCATTGGGCTTGGCCGCAGGGAGCCGGCCCAGGGGCAGCTGAGGCCGACGAGGGACTCCGCTGGGCGCCCTCGGTCCAGGAGTTACTCCGAAGCCTCGCTCCCGGACCCCCTTCTGGGAACCGGCCCACTGCGTCCCTCCGCGGAGGAGCCCACCTTCGGGGGCTGCCCCAGCGCGGCCCCGGGATCTGGGGTGTAGGGCGGGGCGGGGGGCGCCGGCTGCTGGAGTCGCGGCCGGGAGCAGATTATCCCCCACATGGCCCCCTCCTCCCCGAGTCCCGCCCCGCCCTCCAGCCCCTCTGGGGGCGCACGAGAGGCTCCTCCATTCCGAGGGAAATCAATGTCGCGTTAATGTAAGATTTCCAGGCGGTGGGGGGGGGGGGGGGCTTCATAAAAGATGCATTGTTTCCACTGCCTGCTCGCGGCTCCCTCCCCAGCATCGTGCAAGATGGCGGCGGCCCCAGCGGAGGGCGCGGAGCCGAGCCCGCCGGCCCGGGGAGGAGGCTGGAGGGGGGAGAGTGCGGCTCCTCTCTCCTGCTGGGGAAGGTGGGAAGAGAGGCCGGGATGAAGGAAAGAAGGAGGGGAGAGAGGGAGAGACAGAGGGAGAGAGAGAAGGTGGGGCTGGGAGAATGGTGGGGAGGCAGGAGCCAGTCAGAGGGAGGAGGGCGGGCTGGGTCGGGGGGAGGGGATGGCTGGGAGCCGGGAGGAGGGAAGAGAAAGGCAGCCCAAGGAGGTGGCACCGCGGGAGGCTGGAGAGCTGGCCAGGGAGCTGGGAGGGGGACGGAGGTAGGGGGGAGGAGGGGAGAAGCGAGGGGGAGAGGGCGGGGGGGCGGGCAGGAAGGACGGCAGGCTGCGGTGGGGTGAGCGGGGGAAGGAAACGGCGGGCGGGGGGGAGAAAAAGGCAGTGAGGGGAGACTGGACTGAAGGGAATCGACCTGCCCCCACCCCAGGCTGTCCCTAGGCTACACCCTCCCCTCCTGCGGGGGTCCCTGGACGGCCCTCTCCTGGTTCCTGTGCACCCTCCGCGTGGAGATGAGCCAAGGAGCCCCATCCCCCCACAGGGAGGTGGCTGCACCCCCTTGGCCTGGCTCCCCACCCTCTTTCCTGCCCTGGTACCAGAAGTGCCAAACTGAGAGGGAACACACCTCCCCCATTCGTCTTCGGGGCAGACGGGCAGCCTCCTCCCTCGGCTTTGCCTCTCAGGCTTCTGACAACCTCCCCTGTGGCGGGGCTGCCCTTACCAGGGGTTGGCCTGGGGCAAGACCCCCACCATGTCCCAACTCAAGGCTTCCAGTGTGGACCCCAAAGTGCCCCCCCTTTCCTTAGCAGGGACGGATGTTTGGGTACATCGGCATCGATCGTATTTTCTGGAGAGGCCTCTTGAGGTGCCAGAGGGGGGAAATGGAGACAGAAGAGAGCCTAGAACACAGTGACCTCCTTACTCCCCAAGGGTCCCACTCTTGGCCCCAGACCACCCTGAGTCCCTCCTCTTCCTTGCCTGCTCCCCCATCCTCCATGGGCAACCATGATGAGAGTTTCAAGGCCCCCCCCCCATTCCAACCTTCCTGCTTCACCATAGGGGAGCTCCCAAACGCCTGAAAATATCTTTAAATTAGGAAAAAGAGCTAAGCCGCCAGGGTCCTTTGGTCTATTAAAGGAAGAGCAGAGGCCACCAGCGCCCCACCCCCTTTACTCTGGTTTTGCATTTGAAGCACTGACAGCGTAGCCAGCTGGAACAATGACGGGGCCTGCCCCGCCGGCCCCAGCTGCTTCCTTTTCAGTGGCCCTGTGCCCCCTGCCAGGTGTGCCAAAATTAGGATGGCTCCCTTCTCCGGTCCTTTTCATCCCCCCAGGGCTGCTGGGGCCTCTGAGGCGCTAATGAAGCCCCTGTTGCTGCTTTCCCTTTTCTTCGCAGAGCTGGCCTGGGGGAGGCCGGGGCAGGGCTGTGCCTGGAAATCTGTCCTCGAAGAATTGGCCCCAGGAACATAGTCATGTGCTATGCTCAGTCAGAGTCCTCAAGCAGCACCCTCCTTTACCCCCTCCCTGCTCCTCCGATCCCTTCAAGTCCCGGTGACAGCCACCTCCTCCAGGCAGCCCTCAAGCCTGCTGGCATTTGCTCCTTACTGTTCCTCTTGTGGTGGGCAATGGAGTCAAGGCGGCCTGGGCCTCACCTCTTTCTGGCTATGTGGCCCCCCAGGAGGCTCAGTTAACTATTCAGAGCCTCAATTTCCCCATCTATCAAATGAGGATAATTACAAAAGCCTATGTCACGAGTCTCTTATGATGCTGAAAGAGGGTAATATGTGTAAAGTGGGTATGACAGCCCCTAGTCCTGTTGCTCCAGCCACACTGGCCCCTCACTGAGCCCCCAAACACACCGGTGTCCCACCTGTGACTTCCCACTAGCTCTTCTTTCTAGATATCCCTACAGTTCCTCCTCCCTTTATTCCCGTCTCTGCTCATATGTCCACTCCTCAGAAGGAACTTCCCTGGCCACTTAGCCCTCCTCACTTGTTATCACCTCCTGACATTATATTACTTACCCGAGCTCAGGCTCTGGAAACTGGGTTCAAATCCTGGCTTCAGTTACTGGCTGTGTGACGTAGGGCATGTTGCTTCACTTCTCTGAGCCTCAGTTCCGTCATTGGGATGAGTAAGTGACTTAGTCAGTGGGAAGCCTTCAGAACAGTGTCTGGCCTGCACTGGGTGTTATTCCCAGAACTAATATTACTTGTCTTATTTCTGGGTACCCCCTCTCCCTCCTCCCTTCCTGAGGGCTAAGACTGCAGGGGCGGTGTTCAGTTTATTCACTGTTGAATCTTCAGTGCCCAAATGGCCTGGCACACAGTAGACGTTCAATAAAGATTTGATAAAAGAGTAACTCTGTGAGGTTCTACTGGTCCTGTCTGAGCCTCAGGTTTCTCATCTGTTAAATGGGATGCTAATCGCATGTGCCTCACAGATGTTTAGGATTCCATGAGCTAAATACTGCGGTTTCTAATTTTCAGACATAACTCAAACAGCCTGTAGCATAATGCCTCGCCTGTCGAGGGCCCTCGATATACCTGGTCTAGACCTAGAGGCAGGGAGAATTGTGGGAGACACATTTTATTGCCTCCAACACTCACTATTGCTTTCTTCTTTTGCAAACAGCTCTCGCTCGTTGAGGGGCTGTGTGCCCTGCGCTGTGCATGCCTCCCAGCCTGCCTCGCTTCTAGAATTCTAGAAGTAGCCAAGTGGCACACTTCTGGCAGACTGACAGTCTGTCAGCAGGGGGTTCAGGGAAAGGTGGGCGTGTGATTATCTGAACTTCGTTTGCTTCAGCTGTGAAATGGGGACAAAACAGCAACTCACTGTGGTCAGGGTCTCATAAGTGACCCAGAGGGATAGTGAGGGGACCCCAGGAACTGGGGGGTCCTGGCCCTGGTGCCACCTAGCTGCTGGCCTCCCACAGCACCGGGCGCCAACACCAGATTGTTCTCGGAGGGAAAAGTAACCTTTTTGTTTAAACCACTGTAGCTAGGTGTTTTGATACTTGCAGCCCAGTGCACCCCTGAATGATGATATTGAATTTCTCTGGATCTCTAAAAATGCTCCAGGCAGTGTAGCTGTTGGTTGATTTTTTTTTTTTTAAGTTAGAATATAGAATGAGGCTTGGGCACTGCCACATAAAGGAGTGGTGAATTTACCTAGGTGCAGCCCAGAAAGAGACTGTCAATAAGGAAGAGAGAATGTTATGGGGTGCATTGTGTCCCCCAAAAGATAAAGATATATTGAGGTCTAGACCCCTAATACCTCAGAATGTGACCTTATTTGGAAATAGGGTTGTTGCAGATATATTTAGTTAAGATGGGGTCATGCTGGAGTAGGAGGGACCTTAATCCAGTATGACTGGATTATAAATTTATTTTAAAGCACAAGACACAGACGCAGGTACGTGGGGGAAGAATGCCACATAAAGACGGAGGCAGAGGGGCGCCTGGGTGGCTCAGTCAGTTATATGTCTGCCTTCGGCTCGGGTCATGATCCCAGGGTCCTGTCCTGAGATTGATCCCTGCATCAGGCTCCCTGCTCAGCGGGGAGCCTGCTTCTCCCTCTCCCTCTGCTGCTCCCCCTGCTTGTGCTCTCTCTGTCAAATAAAGAAATAAAATCTTTAAAAAATAAAAATAGGGGCGCCTGGGTGGCTCAATTGTTAAGCGTCTGCCTTCGGCTCAGGTCATGATCCCAGGGTCCGGGGATCGAGCCCCACATCGGGCTCCCTGCTCAGTGGGAGGCCTGCTTTTCCCTCTCCCACTCCCCCGCTTGTGTTCCCTCTCTCGCTGTCTCTTTCTCTGTCAAATAAATAAATAAAATCTTTAAAAAAAATAAATAATAAAAATTAAAAAATGAAGATGGAGGCAGAGACTGGAGAGATGTGTCTACAAGCCAAGGAGCACCAAGGATGGCTAGCTGCCCCCAAAAGCTAGAAGAGGAAAGGAAGGAACCTCCTCTAGAGCCTTCAGAGCGAGTGTGGTCCCTCTGATGGATTTCAGACCTCTGGCCCCCAGAACTGTGAGACGAGACCTGTCGTTTTAAGCCCCCAGTTTGTGGCCCTTTGTGCTGGCAGCCACAGGACATTTACACAGGAGGGATGGCAGGCAGCAAGACATAATGCACAAGGCTCCCTGGAGCTTCCAGTTACCCGACCTGGAACCAAGCATTTGCCCACTCCTTTGCGTGCTTTAGCACCCTCTGCAGGCCCAGGGCACAGACACAGACAAGGAGTGTCCTCCATCAGTGGGCACAGCAGCACCCCAAGTATCTGGAAGCCTTTCCAGCTGTCCAGAATCTCCCCCCAGAATTAACCCCTCTCAGGTGCTCAGCACGCTTTGAGGTGGCCACTGTCATTACTGTGGATTTCAGGTTATCCATGCCCTTGGCTCCGCAGCTAGGCTGGGACCTCCCTGAAGGCAGGGAATGGCCCTGTCACGGGCAAGACAGAACTACCTTCTGGACAAAGCCTAGGGGTGCAAACTGGCTTAGGTTTCCGGGCACTCAGCAATGCCCCTCTGCTTGAAAGCAAGAGAATTAACACATGGGACATATGAGCTGAATCTCAATGAAGACCCCAGTGCTAGCGTTGAAACTGCCTGGGTCCAGATCCCCAGCCCTGCCTGGGACTGGCTGAGTCACCCTTAAGCAAGTGGCTTTCTTGCTCTGTGCCTCAGTTTCCCTGACTGTAAAACAGGACAATGACAATCCTACCTCGTAGGGCCATTTCGAAGATTAAGTCTTTTTTTTTTTTTAAAGATTTTATTTACTTATTTGAGGGAGAGAGAGAGCATGAGCAGGGGAAGGGGCAGAGAAAGAAGCAGACTCCCCACTGAGCAGGGAGCCTGACGTGGGGCTTGATCCCAGCACCCTGGGATCATGACCTGAACCCCAAAGGCAGACGCTTAACTGAGCCACCCAGGCACCCCGAGGATTAAGTCTTTAATCCATTTCCAGTTCATTTTTATGAGTGGTGTAAAAGAGAAGGGTCTAGTTTCATTCTTTTGCATGTGAATATCTAATTTTCCCAGCACCACTTATTGAAGAGACTGTCTTTTCTGTATTGAATATTCTTGGCTCCCTTGTCAAATATCAGTTGACCAGATATGCATGGGTTTGTTTCTAGTCTCCTAATTCTCTTTCATTGGCGTGTGTGTCTTTTTTTTTTTTTTTAATGCCAGTGCCGTGCTGTTTTGATTCCTATAGCTTGGTAATATGGTTTGGAATCAGGAAGTGTGATGCCTCCCGGTTCTGTCCTTCTTTCTCAGGATTGCTCTGGCTCATTTCAAGGTATGAAATGATGCCTGTCAGATATTTAGAAGTCAGGGGCATAGAGTAAGTGCTTAAAGAGTGTAGGCCCCATGTCTGGGCAGGCAGGGCTGGTGGAGCGTATACATGGAAGAAGAAGGGACGCCAGGGAGCTGCCTCCCAGGGCCTGAAGGTCAGTGCTGGTGGTCCTAACGACCTGCCTCTTACGTGAATCCCTTCCTTATGCAGGTGCCCAAAGAGCAAGGGGCTGACCTAAGGGTTAGGAGAGAGACCCAGTCCAGCCTAACTTGATATCTGAATCCCCTCTGTCATTATTGAGCACCTACTGCATGCCACCATCTGATTTATGGTTGATTTGAAAGCCCTCCCTGACTGTGGAGAACCAGCTGGATGGAGATTGGTGGGGAGGGGTGTCCCTTGCTTTAATGAAAGTGAGAGATGAGGATAACTTGACATGAACTGGTAGCCGTGCAGGTGGGGAAGGGTATATGGATTCAGGATTGGTTGGGAGTTGAGGTTGACAGGGATTGTTAATGGACTGGATGTGAGGGCTGAGAGAGAGATGAGAATCCAAAGCAATTGAGTAGATGGTTTACCAATCCCTGCCCTCCCCACGTCCCTGTGGCACTCAGCATGCCCAGTTATTTATCACCCTATAACAAGTTACCCCAAAAACCTACTGGCTTAAAACGATACACACGTATTCCTTCACAGTTTCTGCGGGTCAGGAATCCAGGTATGTATGGCCTTAGCGGGGTGTCTCTGGCTCAGGGTCTCTCACAGAGCTGCAACCAAGATGGCGGCTGGGGCCGTGGTCTCATCCAAAGGCTCGACTGGGGAAATTTTGCTGCCAGGCTCACTGGTTGCTAGCCGGATTCAGTCCCTCACTGGCTGTTGGTCAGAGGCCTCCTTCAGTTCCTCACCATGTGGGCCTCTCCGCAGGGCAGCTCACAACATGGCACTGGCTTTCCTCGAAACAAGTGAAAAAGAGAGTGAGAGAGAGCACCCAAGACGGAAGCCACGGTCTTTTTGGAACTTAATCTTGGAAGTGACATCCCATCACCTTTGCCACATTCTGTTGTTTAGAAGAAAGTCTCGGAGTCCCATCCACACCCGAGGAGAAGGGCTCACACAGAGTGGGGATCCTTGGAGGCTATTTGGAGGCTGCTACCTCACCATGCACATCAATCCGAAGGCCTCATACCACCAGCACCTGTAACTCACTTTGCCTGGTGGCTCTCTCTGGCTGCAGAGACACCTCAGGCTTGCCTGGGGCAGCCAGTTCTGGGGGGCCCATTGCCCCTGCTAGCATACCTCACCCAGTGAAGGCTGGATGTTGGTGGATAAACAACCCGGCTCCCTCACTGCTCACACGAGATAATTCAGGTCTCCATAGGGATTAAACCCAAGATATCCCAGTGTGACCTGCTCATGAACACAGTCCTTACTGGGTGCTCCCCCTTCCCTATCTCACCTCCCCTCTCCCCTACCAGGGCTTCCTGCCATTGCCTCCCAGGTAAACCACTTGTACTCAGATCAGGGTGTCTCTTCTGGAGATCCCAACTGTGTTCCTTTCCTGGGCCTGCTGTAATAAGTTACCACAAGCTCGGTGGCTTAAAAGAACAGAGGTGTATCGTCTCATGGTTCTGGAGGCCAAAAGTCCAAAATCAAGAGGTTAGCAGGACCATGCTCCCTCTGAAGGCTGCAGGGCTGGATCCTTACTTGCTTCTCTCCTGGCTTCTGGGAGCTACAGACATTCCTTGGCATTCTTTGGCACGTGGCCACATCGTTCCGGTGTCTACTTCTGTCTTCTCCGTGTGTCCTCTCCTCTTAGAAAGACACTTGTCATTGGATTCAGGGCCACCCGCCCCCCAGATTTAGCATGATATCATGGCATGGCATGTTAGCTAATGACATCCGCAAAGACCCTATTTCCAAATGAGGTCTCAGATGTTCGACTAGGAAGTTCCCTCCACCCGAATGGCATTCTCTCCTGCAACTCCATCCATCTGTCCTTCAAGTTTCAGTTTGAGGGTCCCTTCTGCAGTTCGGGAGCCTCAGTTCTACCAAGATCCTGTTATCCATTCTCATCTCACCCAATACTCCCTTGTGAACAGTTTCCACAATTGTATTACATAGTTTTGCACAGTTTTTTTGTTTTGTTTTGTTTTGTTTTTTTGCTCTCCCCCTTCTTTTTTTTTTTTTTTTTAAGATTTTATTTATTTCTTTAACAGAGAGAGAGATAGCAAGAGCAGGAACACAAGCAGGGGGAGTGGGAGAGGGAGAAGCAGACTTCCTGCTGAGCAGGGAGCCCGATGTGGGGCTCGATCCCAGGACCCTGGGATCATGACCTGAGCCGAAGGCAGACGCTTAACCGACTGAGCCACCCAGGCGCCCCTGCTCTCCCCCTTCTAGAATGTGAGCCTGGGAAGGGCAGAACCCAGGAGATCACTGTGTCCCTTTGTACCTAGTTCAGGCATGGTACACAGTAGGTGCTCAAGAAATATGCCCAGGATGTTTCCCAACAAATTCCTCTGTCCCAGTGAGGGGCATGCTTTGGGCCTCAGACCAGCATCACCCAACCAGACAGGTCACTTGGTGTGTCAGCAGGATGTTCCAGAATCTTCTTACATACACATGCGTGCACGCACACGCATGCACACATACACAGAATGAGCCACCCCCCCTCCCCCGACCCCAATTTCTCGACGGAATATTTTTTCCTGGAGCAGAAAATGAACCATTATTAAAACAACACGGCTACCGGAGGGAAAACCCATTTGCAGCGATTTATACCACGTCACCGCGGCTGCTGAGAGAGGAAATGGGAGGAGAAGCGCGGGGTTTAAGCACTGGGTGAAGAATCATGTTCCATCAGAGAGAGAACAGATGGGTGTTTTTTCTCCCCTCTCTCCCCCTGCTTAGGCTCCGCGTTAGGAATCCATGTCAGCCGTGGGTTTGTTCCTGGTGGTGTGATGGGGTGACAGGGGAGGGGGAGCCGGGCCAGGCTGCTGGGCCCCAGGGGAGGAGGGGACTCCCTGTCCCCCTGCCCAGGGCCCACTTTGTCTGCTTGGCCTGCCGGCAGCACCTGACATGAGACCCTTCCTTTAATGTTTACATTCTCTTATCACCACCTGGGATTCCCCACCCCGCCTTATTTCCTCCCTCATCCACTGGCTGTTTCCTCCAAGGCAGGGCCATGCCCTGTCCCTTCATCCCTGGCATGGGACACACTCCGTTGCTCCCACGTGTGCAGACATGGGCTAACCCACCATGACCCGATGCATCATACCCTGACATTATTGATGCATCCGCCCTCCCCACCAAACTGGGAGCACACTGAAAGAAGGGGGGGCTCTTTCATTTGTTTCACTCATTTATCCACACCCCACCCCTACCAAAGCCTGATCCACAGCCAGCTTTGGGTGGTGGGGAGTAGAGATGAACACAACTGAGTCATTTAGCTGTTTTTAAAAACCATCGGTGGCTTCTCTCCTTCCAAGTTGAAACCTGTTAGCTTGGCTCCAATGGCCCTTCCCAGTTTAGACCCCAAATACCTGTTCACTTTCATCCCCCCAACATCAGGCCCCCCTACCCCCCACCCCAGGCACCTTCTAGTCAAACCCAGCGGTCCATGTGTGGTCCCCATCTCACCCAGAGGCTTTGCGTGACTGCCTCTCTGAACATCCCGATTCCGGCACCTGGAGGCCTTGCCCCCTCCGTGTCCACCTCCTGAGCCCTGGGGTTTGACACCCAGAGCCCAAACCAGCCCACCGATGTCATGTGTTGGGCCCATGCAGGGTTTTTAAAAAATGTAATGAGTTGCCAGCTTTTAAATATCAGGCAACTGTTGCATAAAAATCTGTATTCCTGGCTTTCCATCAAAAGATACAGCCGCTGAGGAGCTGAGGTCACATTCCCCGCAGGGGGTGGCACTCAGCAAGGGTGGCCCCCTGAGGAGAGGGCACGGGTTTGCTGGTTCCGGGGTTCTCACGTGGTGAGTGGCTAAGGGGACTCTGGACCCAGGCTGCCCAGGTTGGAATCACTCAACCTTCCTGTTCTGGAATCTTCTGTGTGCCCACCTGGAGGGATTCTCCTCACTTCTCCATCCAGCATGGTCTCCCAGGAGACTGGGCTTTGTGGACTTCACCAATGGGCTCCCAGGTCCTCTGGCTTGTGCTGGCTTCAGCCATTGAGAACCCCCGAGGTGGGGGAACAGGGGAGCAAGGCTATTTAGTCCCCAGTTCGGCCCCTCACGCTGTGGCCCCTGTGGGCCCGCTGTGTCCTTGTCATAGATTACAGGCTCTCACCATCCACATCGCCTGTGATGTCTCCAGGTTCTGACAACTCCCTCGCCTCACCTCTCAGTCCTAGGGGTGTTAAGAGCTCCCCAGTTTTATGAGCCCAAGGGGTGGTGCTACTCCTCACGGTTCCCCACATCTGCCCACACTTTGAAAATGTGTTCCTTCATTGAATTCTACTTACATTACCCACTTTGAATGTAGCATGTGTTTCCCGCCAGGGCCAGCTGATACAGCCCCTGTGCTTTCGTGAACCCACCTGGTCAATGGGGACAAGCATAATACCCGCCTCTCGAGCTGATGTGAGGGTTACATGAGTTAATATTGTACAAGGAGGGCGCCTGGGTGGCTCAGTTGGTTAAGCGACTGCCTTCGGCTCAGGTCATGATCCCGGAGTCCTGGGATCGAGTCCCGCATCGGGCTCCCGGCTCGGTGGGGAGCCTGCTTCTCCCTCTGACCCTATCCCCTCTCATGCTGTTTCTCTCTCTCTCTCTCTCTCAAATAAATAAATAAAATCTTTAAAAAAATATTGTGCAAGGAAAGGTCTTCGCAAGTGTTGATAAATATTAACGATTATCATCAGTCTTCACTATGGACCCTACCCCCCTTACTCGCCCCCCAGCACCGAAGCTGAGGGCCACCTGCGCCATTGCTGATATGGTTGGTCTTGACTTGGCTGTTTGGTGTGTCTGTATTACCTGCTGTCGCCTATGGGCTGTGGCTCAGCTCTGTGTCATTGCCTCTGCTGTGAGGGCTTCCCTCCACCCCACCGCATACCTGTCCCTGACACTCTTCTCCACTGACGGTGATCCCAGCACACTGGAATGATGGAGTCCCGGGCTCCCCTTCCCCACGGTCCCTCACGGCCCTGCAGGGGCTTCATACGTGCTTGTGGCATTGAATATCAGGGCCTGTATTACTTGCCTAGGGCTACTGTACCAAAGTACCACAGACGGCGCTGCTTAAAACGAGGAATTGATTCTCTCTGTTCTGGAGACCGGAAGGTTTTCTTTTGTTTGTTGGTTTTTGTTTTTTAAAGATTTTATTTATTTGAGAGAGAGAGAGAAAGAGAGCAAGCATAAGCAGGAAGGAAGGGCAGAGGGAGAGGGAGAAGCAGACTCCCCGCTGAGCAGGGAGCCCTACGTGGGGCTCGATCCCAGGACCCCGGGATCATGACCTGAGCCGAACGCAGATGCTTAACCGACTGAACCACCCAGGCACCCCCGGAGGTTGATATCCAGGGGTCCACAGGGTTGTGCTCCCTCCATCGGCTCTAGGGGAAGATCCTTCCTTGCCCTTCCCAGCTTCTGGTGGTTCTTGGCTTGTGACCACATCATTCCAAGCTCTACCTCTGCCTCCATGTGGACTTCTCTGCATCCTCTCTCCTTCTCTTTTCTTCTCAGGACACCTGTCATTAGATTCAGGGCCCACTCTGATCCAGGATGATCTCATCGAAAGATCCTTAACCTAGTTACATCTACAAAGACCCCTTTTTCCCAATAAGGTCACACTCACAGGTTCTGGGTGGACATATCCTGTGGGGGCCACCATTCAGTGCAGGAGAGGTTCTGCAGCTTTCTGGAGTCCTGCCTTGCTTTCTTCTCTCTTCACTGACTCGATCTTTGGAAGCCAGTGGATAACTGCACCCTGGACACCCACTCCTTGCCCCTGGCCCACAGTGGGGGATGAACGGGCGGTTTCCTTGCCAGGAGGGGAGACATAGGCCCAAGTGCCATCTAATGGCCCTCTGTTTCCAACACAGGCCGAGAGCCCTCAGGAAGGCTGCTTCTCTGCAGGCTGCTAAAGAGCTGGGGTGAGGCCCCTACCTTCCCCCGAGCTTGCAGAGAGCACTGGGCAAGCACCACGGATGGTCCCTTCGGCGGGAGGCTGGGCTGAGTGGCTGTCATCCCTCCTTCGTATGCCAGAACTCTCTGTTCCCTTCAACAGTCTGCCAGCTGGCCTCTGACCTGCAGCCCATTTCTTTTCAGGCCTGACAGGTTGGGTTCAGAGGGGGCGCTCCCCTGAGCTGAGGCAGACTTCTTTGCCTCCGAGCTGTAGCCCCCGCTCCCCAAGAATGCCTACAGCTCCCGATCTGCTTTCCTCCAGACAAAATGGCCAGCTGGCCCGGGGCCCTGTCTCTTACAGGCTATGTGAGTTAACATTTTTTTTTCTCATAATTTCTTTTTAAGGTATCATTCACCCAACATAAGATTAGCCGATTTAAAGTGTACGACTCAATGCGTTTTTGTATACTCAGGTGTTGCGCAACTATTACCAGTACCTAGATCCAGAATGTTCTCATCACCCCAAAGGAAACTCTATACCCATGAGCAGTCACTCCCCGCTCCCCCTCCTCCAGCCCTGGTCAACCTCTGATCTAATTTCTGTCTCTCTGAATTTGCCTATTCTGGACATTTCTTGTAAATGGAGTCATACAATCTGTGGCCTTTTGTGTCTGGCTTCTTTCACTTGGCATAATGTTTTCAAGGGTCACTCATGTTTTTATTGTGAAGCACCTACTTCTTAAGAATATAGCTTAAGAAGACAGAATTTAAAAAATAATATTCCATCCTTGTCACCACCACCTGGCTCAAGATATAGAATATTCCAGCCTCTTGGAGGCTCCCTGAGGCCACTACCCAGTGAATGGCCCCACCCCAAAGTATCACTTTCCCAGCGGCCCTCCCCTGAAGGTGATTGTACTCAATCACACAAGGAACAGAGGTCACAACTGGCATCTAGTGGGGAGAGACAAGGGATGCTTTCTCAACATCCTCCAACGCAGAGAACAGGTCTCCCACAAGAGAGAATCATCCAGCCCTAAATGTCAGTGGGTCTACAGTCAGGAAAACTTAGGGTCCCCAGACTCCACAGATTACTTCTGCCTGTCCTTGAACGTCATGGGATCATGCAGCGCATCCTCACTGTGTCTTGTACTTTCGCTCAACATTATGTCTTGAGATTCATCAGGCACCAAGACTCTCCACGCATTCCTAGTTCGTTCCTTTTCATCACGGCATCGTATTCCATTGTGTAAATATATAATTATTTTCCATCTGCCAGTCGGTGGCCACTTGGCTGGTGCTCAGGGGCGTCCAGGGTCTGACGATGATGAATGTGTGTCTTTGGGTGGGAATAAGTGCCCATTCCCACTGGGAATAAACCCAGGAATGGAATTGCTAGGTTGGAGCAATTGAACCTTAGTCGATCAGTCGGTGCTAGTTAAAGCTCAGGGAAGTTTGCACAAAAATCCTGACTTCTGGCTTCTCTTGAAGAATCTATTCTGGCATCTCCGAGCCTGACTTTGCACATGGTAGCACTCAGCTGGAGTTAAGTAGTAGCAAGTGGCTGCTGGCTTAAAAGGGGGGTGCGTCTCCAGCTCCCCACAGCTGCCACCCTCCCTCCTCGCTGCCTCACACCTGCCTCATTTCTATGTTTTTGTTCCCTGGTTGGCATCTGGCTTTGTGGCACCTGTCCTGGACCCGTGCAAGGTCAGGAATCGATTCCTACCTTCCTGTGGCCATGGCCTTGACCTTCATGGGACCCTCACCTCCCTTCTCAATACCCTTCCCAATTCTACTCCATCTCACAGAGCCTGCAGTCCCTTTAGACCTCTATGTTTCAGCCTGTGGGATCTTGCTGTCTGATTACAGGTCACTTCCCCAGAGCAGCCTTCTCTGAGCCCTCTGGCTGGGGAGGGCGTCCCAGGGGTACTCTCCCACAGTCCCTCACATTTGCATTGACAAGTCCTTGCCAGCTCCCAGCCAACTGCGACTGCATCTGTCTGATCGCCATTTGCCCACCATCGGCTCAATGCACGGGGAATACTGGCCATGGGGCATGGGGCACAAAGGGGAGAGAGGGAGAGCCCTCGTGCCAGGTGCAATATACCACTTACCTGGCCGTACCCTCTACAGAAGGGCTGGGCAGGCACACCTCACCCTCATAAGCTCCTTCCCCGGGACTGGCCCAAGAGGTCAGGGCCTGAGAAGTCTCCCCCAGCCCCGCCCCCCCGCCCCCAGTCCATAACGGTCAAGCCTGGCAAACCACAGGGCCCCTTCCCTGAGGTCCTGAACTTCCCACAGGTCGGCCCACCCCCAACCATCCCAGCCATCCCTAAACACTGTCCAAATGTCCCCTCCCCCCGCCCCCGATCAAGTCCCCAAGGCAATTCCTTCACCTCTAGGACTCTCCCTGACTCCTCACCTGCTCACCTGTCTTCCTTCCCCCAGCTTTGCTCTGTGCCCTCGGTGGTCTCCTCCCAACTCCGCTCTCTCATCAGAGCCCTCAGCTCTCCCCTGCTCACACCTCCTCTCCCCCAAGCATTCTGCTGACTCCTCCTTCCTCATCTTTTCACACCTCCAACCTCCCCTTGGCTTTCTCCTTCCTCTCAGCAGCCCCCACCTCAGACACGCTCCCTTCGTTCCCACTTTGTCCCCTCACCCTCCAGCCCCTCCGCCAGCTCTGCGCTCTTCCCCTTCCTCCCCGGTCCCGGCGGCCGCGCCTCCTGCGCACCTAGGGGGGAAGGGGCGGGGCCTCCTCACCTGGAGGCCGCAGAGCAGCGGGGCAGCGGCCCCTAGCGGCCGGGGAGGGAAGCGCAGCTGGGCGCCCCCCCCGCTCCACCCCCCCCCCGCCCCGCCCAGTTCGCACCTAACTGGGAACCAACGACCGTTCCTGCCTGCCCGCTGCTCAGGCTGCACCCCGTCTGCCTGGACTCTCTTCCTTTTCGGGAGTGAGGGGGATGGGGTGTTTACAGTTCTCAATGGTGTGTCTGTCAAGAGATGACAGTTGATCAGTCCTGATGGGGGGGGGGAGTGCAAAATTTGAGCGTTCTATTGGCTCTGCCTCTAGGATATGTCTCAAATCTGACCACTTTGCTCTAGCATCCTGTTCCAGGCCTCTGTAGCCTCTCAACTGGCAGCCACTTTCCTAGTCTCCTGGCTCCTTCTCAAATCCCCCCTGTAATTTTTTAACTGAGGTAAAATCCATATAACAAAATTAACCACTAACCACTTTCAAGTGAACAATTCATTGTCATTTAGTACATCCGCAGTGTTGTGCGACCACCTCTATCTAATTCCAGATCATTCCATCATCCCAAAAGGAAACTTGTACCCATTAGCAGACAGTCCACCTCCCCCCTCCCTCTAGCCCCTGGCAACCATTAATCTGCTTTCTGTCTTTATGGATTTAGCTCTTCTGGATATTTCATATAAACGAAATCATACAATAGCTGGCCTTTTGTGGCTGGCTTCTTTAACTCAGCATAGTGTTTTCAAGAGTCATCCACCTTGTGGTGTGTGTCAAGACTTCATTGCTTTTTATGGCTGAATAGTATTCCCCTGCATGGATACCCAATCTTTTGTTTATCTGTTCACTCTTTGATGGACATTTGGCTTGTTTCCATCTTCCAGCTTTTGTGAATGATGCTGCTGTGAACATTGGTATACAGGTATCCCTTTGAGTACCTGCTTTCAATCCTTTTAGGTACACATTCGGGGGTGGAATTGCTGGGTCATGTGGTAATTCTATGTTGTATTTATTGGGGAACCACGCCTATAATCTACTAAACATTTAAATTGGAACATGCCATCCGCCTGCTCATAGCCCTCCCTTGGCTCCCCCTGTCACTGAGAATCCAATCCTGACCCTCCTCATGGCCCTTGAGGCTATGCCTCATGGTCCCACCATGCTGGCCCTTGTGCTCTTCAAATAGTCCGGCCTGTTGCAACTGCAGGGCCTTTGCACTTGCTGTTCACTCTTCTTGGATCACACATGATGGGCTCCTCAGCTTTCAGGTTTCAGCTCAACTGTCTCCTCCTCAGAGAGCTCCCCCCACCCCCTGCATCTGCCCCATCAACTCCCCACCTCATCTTCTTTCCCCGCCACTCCCTCCCTCCAGCCACACAGGCCGTGTCATGGATCCTTTGCCCACCCAGCATGTTTCTGCCTCAGGACCTTTGCACAGACTGTTGCCCCTGCCCGGAACATCCTTCCCCATGACTCCTCCCTCACTTCTTTAGGTCTTTATCCAAAAATCCCAGCTTCTTACAGAAGGCTTCCCTGACTTCCCCTATCTAAAATTACAGCCACCAGCATGCCCTCTGTCTTCTTTCCTTAATCTTTTTCATAGCATTTATCATCTGACATCCTGTATCTTTTGCTTGTCTGATTTCTTGTCTGTCTTTCTGATTAGAACGTCAGCCCCAAGAACAGAGAATCTCTTCTGCCTCGTTCACCACTGTGTCCCCAGCACCTGGTACAGTGCCTGGCACATAGTAGGTGCTCAATGGACGTTTGTTGATTAGCTGAACCCTCCCACCCCCAAAGACAGCAGTTGATGTTAATCTCCACCCACACTCTATTCTCCTGGTCCAATTCTGAGATCTTTTCACCTGGTTTTTCACTTGAGTGAAGGCATAGGATGGGATGGGGTTCAAACATTGCCCAAGGTGTGGCACAGGGAGCCCCCAGGAGGGCCAGGGGCACACAGAGCCCCACCTGCTCACCCCTCAAGGCTTGGACACTTCGGCCATCCACTTCCCTATCACCCTGCTCACTTTCCAGAGCTAAGTCCATCATGCCTCCTGTGTCTGCCTTACCCACTAGAACCAGAATGCCCCTGAGAGGGCTTCCAGGCTTGTTCTTGGGGCACTAGGGCTTACTTAACGCCTAGCCCCATGCCTGCACTAAGGGCATGTAAGGGGTGCTCTGTGTCTGAGGAATAAACGGAGGGAGTGAATATATGAACCGAGTAGTAAAATGACCTGCAGGATTGTGCATCCTGTGCTGAGTGGGCTCTAGGAAAAGCCCAGCTGGGCGCGTCTGGCAAGTGGTGGAGGTCTGGGCATTGCTCAGTTCCTCCTGAGTCCAGGAACGCGTTTCATCCCCATCCACTTTGTCCCACCCACCTCCACCCCTCGCATGTGTTACGAGGTCTGGCCTGGCGCTCAGGACCTAAGCAGGCACTGACGACCTAAGGAGCCTGAGGCAGGAGCCTGAGGCCAAGGTCGCAGAGCATTGGGGACTGGGGAGGGTGGAGGGGCGCAGAACCCGGACATGGGAATCTGAGGCAGTGGACACAACACATGGAGGGCACAAGGTGGGGACAGAGGGCACGAGTGATTTGAGCCATGTCTGAAGCCGGAGTGCCCGAGGTGCTAAGGAGCGCAACATGCAGGGTCCCCCAGATGGGAGGATCAGAACGTGAGTTGCCCTCAGCGCGGGACACCCCGGGTGTGGGGGTTTTCTGGTATAGGGTGCACAGAACGTGGGGTACCCAAGACGCGGGGCACGCTGGGCATGGGAGAACCGCAGCGCACGGTAGGATGCCCGAAGCGAGAGTCACCCTGGGAGTGGAGAGTGGGCGTCCGGTGCGCCGGTACAGACCCGCACGGTGCAGGGCACGCGGCTCCCCGGCAAGTCTGCGCGCTCGCGCCGACGCGTTGGTTCCCGGAGCTGAGCAGTTCTCGCAGCCTCCACTGCGGCTGCGCAGCAGAGGGGTGGGGGTGGGGGGGCCGTCAGGGCTCTTTCGCGCCCCCAGTCTCTCCCCATCCTTTGCCTCCTGAGCCCCTCGCCCGCGAGGCCAGAAGACCGGGATGGAATGGCGGCTGGCTGAGAGCAAGAGCAGTAGGAGAAAGAGGAGGGGCTGGGAGGGGGTCCTGGCCAGGATTTTTCCAAACTGAGCCGGGAGTCCCTTAAAGCATGCCACCCCTTCGTTTTATACAAGTAAAAGCCACCCCTTCTCTTAGTCCCTGGAGAACGCAAGTTAGAACCACCTCACCTCCTAGGCAAGCTCATAGATTCCTAGGGTTGCTCTTCTGGAGGAGGTGGGTGGGCTGCTCAAGGCAGGGGAGAGGGGCGGGGAGGAGGCTCGGAGCCAGAGGGCTCTGGAGATGTCCAGCTTTCTCTGAGCTGCACGTTCTTTCCCCCTTCCGATCCTGCTGGGTTTATAGAACGCAGGCACTGCCTCTCCCCCCGCCCCCAGCACCAAAAGCTTCCATGGGTCCTATCAGGTGCTATTGATATATCTCAAATGGGAAACTGAGGTGTGGAGAGGTGAGACACGCCCCCCCCCATCCCCACACCCGACAGACCCGCAGTCAAGGAACCACAGATAGATGGAATCCTTTCTGCATCCACCAACCTCTGCTTCCTTCACGTTTGTTCTCTTAAATGCAGTTGTTGGGCCTCACCACCCATATTCAAGGTCTGAGCTCTACAGCCACAGAGTCCTGGTCATGAAAGGGAAGCAAACGTGGTCCACCTACCCTCTCTCCCCTGGGAAGTTTTGGGGCCTCATTGGCCCCCAGGTTCTGGGCTATGAAAATCCCTGCCTGGTCCTGAAATGAAGGCTCTCCATAAAAGGGGGTGGAGGGCAGTAGGTTGCCCCTGGTCACCCAGCAGGCCTGGAAGTCTGGTGTCTCTGTTTTTCCCTATGTTCAGCCACCAGGATGCTTCTTGGAAGGGATTCTTAGAGGCCAGGTCAATTTGCTTGCAGATGTTCAATTTGGGCTTTCTTAGATACTCAGAGTTCCCACCCAAGTCTGCCCCAGGTTTTGTGTATTTACCTCCCCAAACCCTCCCACTGCTACTTCCAACCTATTCATCACCCATTCTGCAGAGCCAAGCTGGGGTGGCAATGCATTCTCTTTCCTGGAGACAGAAAAAGAGGTTTGCCCTCCTCCCCTTCCTCAGCTCTTTCCCTTCCTCTATAATCCAGATCCGGATTTGTCTGCCCTACTTCTCCACCAAACCCCACTGTACATATGCCCACTCTGGACCCATCAAGATTCAGCCCGGACTTTGGACCTTGCTTGCGCTGGCTGCTTTACTATTTAGGCCCCGCTTGGATGGATTCCCTTCCCTGAGGATCCAAACCAGGGATTTGCTCCTCCCCATCCAACAGTCCGAGAGTTGCACCCATCTTTCATAAAACGGAGCCGGCAGCCAGGCTTCCAGTGCCCATCTCCTGAGATCCTAACCGGATCTTACCTCGCAGGACCTTCCAGTAGCCCTCACTCCTCCAGTTTTCCCCCAGCCCCCCGCCTGGCACTGAGTTATCTATTCAGATGAAGTGCTTATTCTTGGCCTGGGGCCCGGTTTTATAGCCCCCACTGTGGGTCTTGGCAGTGACAGTCTGGTTCTGGGGATCCAAGCCAGGATGGACAGCCTTCCCCACCCTGGAGAGGGGGTGCGGGGCTCCCTCTGCAGCTTCAGCCTGAAACCTGCCTCACCTCACTCAGCCACATGCCTAGGAACCCTCTGGTTCCTTGCCCTACTTCTTCCAAGTCCACCAGCTGCAGTTCAGTTGCTGGGCTGTGAAATTCCGTACCGGGTTTTTGCTCTTGCCAAGAACATAAAATTCATTTTTTTTCTCTCCACCCTCCCCCGCCCCCCCCCCGTCCGTCTCCCCTCCCAAAGCTAGACTTTTGAGGCGTTTATAGATACAACCACCACCTAACACTCCCCTCCCCGCCCCTGCTGCCCCGTCAGCTCCAAGCCCTTGTCCGGTTGCCCAGGATCCTCTCCTGGGGTCTTGTCCTGTGTCGCAGATTCCGGTCCAAGCTTTGCGTCCCTCCCCCGTCTTTTCTTGTAGGTCTAGTCTCCCAGGGTAGCGGCCTCTTCAGTGCATTCCCTTTGCATCGCCTCTCTGGATTCTGAAGCCGCTTTTACCAGCCTGGTTCGTTGCAGCCAGCGCTCCGGATTCCTTCGTGCGGGAGTCCAGCCCTCCTTTTGCCCCTCCCCCTTGCATGTCTCTGCCAGAAAGACTGGGGCAGCCCGTGCCGCCTCAGCCACTAAGCCGCCCCTTCCTGAAGCCCCCTGCGAGCCCAGGTCTGGAAATTCTAGGCCAGGTCTTGCTTGCTCCCACTGCATTAGGCATGACGCATTACTCCGTCTCCCGAGGATGAATCCGGCCCCAAATTTGCGTGCCCCGGCTGCATTTGGCCCTGTCGCAGCTACCTCCCCCCGCCCCCCCCCCACCTTCCTCCCATCTCTGTCTCATCCGATCCGGGTTTTGCATACCCCTTCCAGAGCTCCTCCATTTCTCCCTTCGCCGGCTCCGCGTCTTTCCTTTACTTAACTGCCGGCGAAATCCTCTCCGGGTCTTCCTTGCGCCCGTCTCCCTTCCCCCACTCCCCGTTCCGACGCAGCGACCCAGCACGTAGCCTTCTCTCTCTCCGCTTTCCAGAGGGGCTGGAGGAGGCAGGGGGAAGGAAAGTCTAGTCCGGGTTTTCGGGTCGGCCCCCTGTGCGCTCGCGCTGGTTGCGGCGGCCGATTCCCGGCCGCGGCTCCGGTCCGGGTTTTGCGCGCGCCCGCCGCCCCCCTCCCGGAGCGGGTGCGTCGGGGAGAGGGGCGAGCAGGCGGCTTGTCATTGCTGGTGCCCGGCGCCGGCTCGGTCCGCGCGTCCTGCGGTGCCCACGGGCCCGGCCCCGGCTCCGGCGCCCCCCCTCCGGCCGCCCCGGGGGCGCGACGCCGCCGCTCCCGCCTCCAGCCGCGCCCCCCCAGCTCCGCGCCGCCTGCCCCCAACCCGAGCCCCCCGCGGCCACTGCGGGGAGCCCGAGCCGTCGGCGCGGGAGCTGTTGGCGCTGCGGCGCCTCCGCCCCGCCGTCTGCCGAGGAGGCCCCGGCGGATGGGGCCGCGCGGGCCCCGGAGCGGCGCCGCCGGGCGGCGGGGGGCTGCAGGGGCGCTCCGGCTGGCCCGTTAACCCCTCGGCCACCGCCGACGCCGTCGGAGGGGGCTGGGAAGTCGCCTGGGCGCACACGTGCCGCCTCCGTCGGGGCCGCGGAGCTGCGGGGGAGATGCGGGCCGCTGTCGGCGCCGCCTCGGGGGGCTCCGCCTCGCCCCAGCCCCCGGAGCTCTGACGCCGCCCCCGCCCCGCCGCCTCCGTCGCCTCCCTCCCGGGAGGGGCGCGGACCCGCTCGCCCCCAGCCCCGAGCCTCCGCTGCCGCGAGGGGGCCGCCTCTGGAGCTGTGTAATCCGCTTTTTTTTTTTTTTTTAATTTTTTTTTTTTTTTTAAATTTTTGGTTAGTGGCGGCGGTGCTGGGCCGGGGGGAAGGAGGGGACACGGAGGCCGCCCTCGCCCCGCCACCCCTCAGCCTTTTCCCCCCCGCCCCGGTTCCGGGAGATGTGCCGGGCGGGAGGCCGGGGTTCGCGGAGCCGCAGGAGAGACGCGCAGGGCCGACCCCAGAGCTGCGCTGGACAGGTGAGTGTCTGCGGGCCCAGGGCGAGGGGGACACCGCACCTGGGCCAGGTGTGGGGGCCGAGGCGGATGGGGGCAGGACCGGAGCGGAGGCCTGTCCGGGCCGCGAAGGGGGAGGGGATGCTGGAGCCGCGACTCCCCGCACCTGAGCTGGAGGGGAGTCGGGGGCGGCCTGCACTTCATACCCAACGGCTTGGGGGTCAAGAGGGGCGGCCCCCACGGAGCGCCGGGGACGCGGGGGTGCGGATGGGCGGCCGCGGGGTGCCGGCGGGGGGAGGGGACCGCGAGTGTGCCCGCGCGTGGCTGCGTGTGCCCGCGCGCGCGCCAGCCTTTGTGGGGAAGCGGCGCGGCGGTGCCTGCGTGTCCCCGGTGCGTGTGCGCGCGGGTGCTTGGCGCCCTGTTTGTGTAGGTGTCTGGGTGTGAGCGGAGAGGGTGCGTGTGCGCGCCGTGCGCGGGCCCCGGCCCCCGGAGGAGCTGTGTCGGGGGCTGGCACCGCAGGATGCTGGGCCGCGGATTGTTTTTCTCCCGGAGGCAGAGACGCGGTGGATGGGGAGGGGTCTGTCTGGGGGTCCCGCCGGCTGCAGCCCGGGGGGCACCGCTGTCAGGAGGTGTGCAGCCCGGCGGCGTCTTCTCTCTCTCCGCGGTACCCGGTTAAGCATGGGAAGCTGTGGGGTTTGAGCCGCCCCGATTCGGGCTTCGACGGGGAGAGCCCTCCCTCTCCCCCGGGTGTTCATTGGGTAGAGCTATGGGGCTTCGACTGTCATCCTCGCCTCTGAGGGTCCTGGGACAGAAGCCCGGACCAGAACAGGGTGGAGAGTGCTGTGGGTGCTCCAGCCTCGGCCAGAAAATGCCCCTGCAGGCATTGCTCCGGTGCACCCTGGCACCCATCTGAAGACGGCACCCTCCTGGCACAGCCCCCCTACGCACAGCCCTGTCCCTGCCCGTCCGGTCTAGGTCAGCACCCAGCCCCATGCTCGCCCAGCACCTCACTGTACGTCCCTGGGCCATAACCACCGCCCCCCATGACCCTCCCCGGCCGTGGCAGCTGCGTGGGTGTCCCGCCGTCCCAGTCTGGAGGCAGGTTCCCCTTTCTTCCTGGCTTCTGCAGGACCCAGAGCCTGGGTTTGTCTGCCCACATCCAAACATGTGGTGTGCCTGGGGGAGCAGGGGGAGGGGTTCAAAATGGCTGCCAAGATGGCTGGTCGCCTCTCCGCCTCTGTCTGTTTCTCTTTCTCTCTTTCCCTTTTCTGCTTGCTCTGTTCCCTTAGCTGCTACAGGAGTCACCGCAGAGAAGGGTTTGGACAGTGTGGGGACAGGTGTGGGGGACTCCTAAGGGTGATGTCTGCTCTAGGCCTGTTGACCTCGATGCTGCTTGCTTCTTGGAGAGAGGCTGTGCGTCTCTGCTCTTCTTTCCAGCACCCCAGGGGCCGGCAAGAGCTTGTAACCTGACCCTAGACTCAACCCCTTCAGCCCAGCTAACAGCTTGGGGGCTCCCTGCCCTCCAACCTGCTCTTCTAGGCCCGACACCCTGAACTGATCATTTGGGGTGTTGTGGTGCCCCATGGAGGGTCCCCGTCTCTCTTCCCCTCCATTTGCCCCATGGCCAGGGGCTCAGGACTCCGGGTGGGCCTGGGTCAGGCCCCAGCTGTGGGGGGAGGTGACTTCTCCTTCTTCCCGTCTCCCCACCCACTAATACCAAATTTATTACTTAAAAGTAGGATGAAAACAGGGAGAATAAGAGAAGGAATACAACCTTCATTATCATATCGAGAAAATTATCCGTGATTTTCCCAACTAGCAATTTGCCTGCCAGGCCGTTCAGAACTGACTTGCCCATTAATTACAGGGATGAAAAATCATCTGGAAAGCGGAAAAGGGAACTAATTCGATCCCTGGGTGGTGGCAGTGGCACGCATGCACTGAGCCACATATGTGTATGGTCACATGTGAGGGCCCGCCTTCCTCCTCTCCCTCAGTGACCTCCCGTGGGGCCTTAGCCTGCCCCATGCTGTGGGTGCTGCCCTCCAAATGCCCCACTAGGCCATCCCTCCACAGCGCACCCAACCCAGCCCCCACGGGGAGCTGGCTTAAGGCACGATCACCCCTGCTAATGCCTGATCTTGGGCTGGGAGGCTACGCAGGGTTAGGGAGGGTGGGGAGCTGGGGACCAGCGTACCTGGGCCCCGGTGCCTGTAGGGAGGAGGTGGAAGGGAGACTCGTGAAGCCCTGTTTCTATTCCCAGCGTGCCCTGGGGAGCCCCTTCTCCTGAGGGGGCCTAGGAGAACCCACCAGACATGTGGGGGAGGGGCTGGCAGGCTCCCTGGCTGCTCTGGAGTCTGCATCAAGCCGTCTGGACTCCGAGCACCCCCCCCATACCTCCACCTGTGAAAGCCACCTGCGTCTGGAGTTTGCAGCTCCCTGTACCCCTCCCTGTACCCCCCCCCACCAGCCTGGCTGGTAGGAGAGCATGAGGTGCTTCAGCCCCAACTTGGGCATCTGGTGGGGGGGGGGGTGCTGATCCCAGGAGGTTGTGCTGCTGGGCTAGAGTGGGTACCCTGATGAGGAAGAGGAGGAGCGGGATCCCTGCCGTCCCCACCCGCCTGGTCCCCACCCGCCAGCCGTGGGGAGCTGGAGCTGCAGGGCTCTGCTCCCTCCTACCTCTCCAGCCAGCTGTGTGGCCAAGGACAAGTCTCCGGTTTCTATGTGGGCGCCTCTCGGGGATCCGATTTCCAGACGCCAGACACTTCCCCTCTTCCAGACCCCTCTTTGGGGGGCGGGAGGGGTTCCCTGGGTCTGGAAGCGGGCCTGGCTGCAGTGACCCTGGAGGTGCCTGGGCTGGGTCTTGGCCACCCCCGTGAAAGAGGAGAGCAGGGTCCCCAGAAGAGGCTGCTGCTGAGCAGAGCCATGGGGGCGGGGGTCTTACCACCCCCGGAATCCAGTCCTCCGACCGATGTCTGTGTGTGTTCCGTGTGTGGTTTGGATGGTGACCTGGCTAAGCCTGTGTGTGACCACGTGTCCAGCAGGCTAGCCCTATGCTGGTCGGGCTCTCCTGGGTGCTGGGGCTGTGAGTTTGGCAGAGTGGGCGGCCCGTGCGTGTCCGTGGCCCTGCACAGGAGGAGGGTCTGCGTCTTATGTGCGCTGGCAGCCGTGTGCCCAGGGGTGTGTGCACGGGGCTCCTCGGGACCGGGCTGGGGGCACTTCTTCACGCAGTCTGTGAGCACGTGCCAAGTGTCTTGTCTCTCAGGCGCTGTGCTGGCTGGCGATGGCCGTGGGGACAGTGCCCTGGTCCTGTCCTCACAGAACTCAGTCTGGCCACACGTAGCGACCTGAGTCAAGAGGCTTGTATCACAGGAGTTGGGGAGAAAGCTTATGTCTCCTTTCTGGAGTGGCCGGGGTCCCAGCTGGGGAGGGGGCAGCCCCGGAGTCGGAAGGTAGCAGCCCCCGCGTCCAGGCACTGCCACAGGTCAGGCAGTGGGGCATCTTGGGGTTTGGCCCTGCATGATCTTCCCCATCACCTCATCCCCTTCACTCCCTCTTTCCTTGCCGCTCCACCAACATCTAAGCAAGATTCCACCCCAGGGCCTTTGCACTGGCTGTTCTTCCACCTGGGACTCTCACCAGACATCTGCAGGGCTTTTGCTCCTTCACCCGCTTCAGATGTCACCCCCCCCTCCCAGTAACCTTTACCCCCGTGCAGCCTGTTTAAAATCACAGCCTCCCACCTACCTCCTGACTTTTCCGAGCACGGATGGCTTTTCTCACACTGTAATTTCTTGATTTATTATGCCTGTTTATTTATCATCCCAACCAGGATCCAAGTGCTCAGGAAGTTTGTTACTCAAGGCTTGCTTTTGGATCCAAGATGCCTAGACTCCTCCCTGGCCCACAGTAGGTGTTCAAGGGATCTTACCTGAGTGAATGGGAGGGGGTCTGTCAAAGGACTGGAGACTCCCAGGTGAGTCCTCTGGCTATGCATAGCAAGGACTCCCCATCCATCCTGCCCCTCTGGGGGGATTGAGGGCTGCCACTGGGGGCCTGACCGGGCCAGCTCTGCACCTGTCCGCCGTGCCCACCTGTGAGTACTCTCTCTGAGGTGGCCTCGTGGGTGCCCCAGTGGGTGAGGGTACGTGTATGGAGCCACCTGCCCATGGAACTGTGTGTGTGCTGTGGGGTTTAGAGCCTGGGGTGGGAAACGTAGGGGCCCTCTGCTCAGTCAGGGGCTAGGAAACCCAGGGTCAAGGCCTGAGCAGCCCCTCCTCCTGGGGCACTGACGCAGCCTCTCTCTCTCTCGTGGGGTGAGACCCTCACGCTTGTTTCAGGCTGCGGGGGCCCTGGCGAAATGGCGGAGCAGAAGCCCTCTGCTTCCCCACCCTGAACTCCAAAATTGGGGGAAGATAAAAATTCAATATATAGACGCTGAGGCTAAAAATAGCCCTGCCCCCCAAAGTTAAAAATAGCCAGGGCCCCTCCCTCAGATGCTCAGAATACCCTGGAAGTCAGGAGTGGGCAAGCTGGGAAGCCAAGCGGGTGCCCGTGTCCCGCCATCAGAGAGGAGGTGCAGGCAGGCCAGGGGCCCGGGACCGGCTCTCTAGGCCAGGGTCTCCCAGACATGGCAGTCCGGATATTGGGGCCGGTCGTTCTTTGTGAGGGCTGTCCTGGGTATCCTAGGACCTTGGGCAGCATCCCTGGTCTGCACCCTCTAAATACCAGTAGCATCCTTCCCACCCCCAGTTGAGACACCTAAAAAGGTCCCCAGACGTTGCCAAACAGCCTGGGGTAGAGAACAAAATTGTCCCGCGTTGAGGATCACCGCTCAGGACTGGGGTCGGCAGACGTTCTCTGTGAAGAGCCAGACAGTAAATCCCGGAGACGGGCAGGTGGCCTGGCTGCTGTCCTGCATATTCTCCCTCTGCCTCTTCCTCACAACCTTTCAAAAGTGGCGAGAGCATTCTTAGTCCGCTGGCTGTGCAAAAACAGTCAGTCGCCGGGCCCTAGGTGGACAGCTCCTGCCCCAGAGTGCCCCCCAGTTGCCCTTGGTGGTGGAAGTTGGGGGACCTGTGGATGCACCCTCCTCAGCAGAGAAGCAGCCCGTTTGGGGCACGCTTGTGCACTTACGGACATGGCAAGTCTGGTACAGTCTGTCCCTGTCACCTCCCTGCCCTCACCTCTTCCTGCTGCCCCACGCTCATGCCACTGGTCACACTGGCTTCCTCACTTGTCCTCAAACATGCATTGGCCAGCCCCAGGACCTTTGCACAGGCTGTGCCCTCTGACAGGAACTCTTTTCTCTTCCTTGGCCACCTGTATGGCTCCTCCCTTTGCGGAGCTCTGCAGGGCTTTGCCGAAGTGTCTGGTCTTTCTAGATCACCCTATTTTAAATTGTACACATGCACACCCCCCCCACAGCCCCCCCCCCACACACACACCCCAGAGCCCCTGTTCCTCCACAAAACTGTATATCATAGAATTGACTTCTTTAGTGCTCTTTGTGTCTGGCTCATCCACGGATGTCTGTCCAGCTCCTAGGTCAGTGCCTGGTACCTAGGTGCTCTAAAAAGGATACGTGAGGTCGCCTTATGTTACTTCTAAGCCCTGTGGCCACCACGGGAGGCTTCCATCCCATTTCCCTGGGGAGAGACAGAATTCAGAGGAAGAACATGGGGGCCTTATCACACAGCCCGAAGTGGGCAGAGCTGGGATTTGAACGTAGGACCCTGGGACTCTTCCCTCTTGCCCTGCTGGGCATCATGTCCGCCTCCCTCTGGTCTCTGTATTTCCCACCCTGCCTCTTCACTGCCAGCATCTGGAGGCCCAGAGGCTCTTGCCACCTCCCACCCTCTGCCTTGGGCCGTGGCTCCTACCACTTCTTTCAGCTGTGCTCTGTCATGCTCAAAGTGCAAGGCTCTGGGATGGGCAGTGAACAGTATGAAGTGGAAACGGACCACAGGCCTCCGTAGTACCAACCTCCTGTGGTAAGGAGCTTAGAGGAGGCACCTGGCCAGTCTATAAGTCAGGGAGGGCTTCCTGGGGGAGGGGGCCTCCCAGCTGCAGCCTGGAGGGGGAAGGAGGGATAAAGTGGAGGGGAGAGAGAGTATGTGAGGAGAGGCCTGCCTGAGATCAGAAAGAAGGTGGTGGCTCAAAGGGGAAAATGTAAGCGGTTTTACGGCCAGGCGTGTAGAAAGGAGGCTGGAGGCTGGTCTTGGCAGAAGAATTGAGTATGTGCCATGAGGTGTGTCCATGGGGCTGGGAAGGCCTATGGAGGGGTCAAGGAGCACCAGACAGGATGGGAATATTCAGCGTGAGTTCTCTCTGGCTCCTGGGAGGGAGAGAACCACAGAGGGAAGCAGGAGGGTCAGGAAGCCAGCAGGAAGAGGAAGCCACTGTGGGCTGTCAAAGTGAAGACTCTGGAAAGGGCCTTGAGACATCAGAGATGGGCTGGTGCGGGGGTTCTCAAGACAGGAGTTGACATGGTTTGCTGGGTGGTTGGTAGGAGGGTGAAGAAAGGAAGCATGGGCTAAATGGCAGGATTCTGGCGTTGACGGCTGAGTGGACAGGGAAAGAAAAGGGTGGGGGTGGGGCTCACCCACTGCTCTCAGCAGCCCCCACCTCCCCCCAGTGTAATCTCCCTTGGCTGCAGAAGGAGTCTCTGAACTTCTGAGTCAGGCCATGCCCCTCCTCTGTTCAGAACCCTCCTTGGATCCCACCTCACTTGGAGATAAAAGCCTGTCCTACCCTCGACTCACAAGGCCCTGCTAGCTCTGTCCTTTAACCTGCCCTTGCCCTCACCTCTTTCCACTCTCCCCCTTGCTCACTGGGCCGCAGCCACGCGCCAGCAGATTCTGCCTCAGGACCTTTGCACATGCTGTTCCCGCTGCCCAGGATGTTCTTTCCCCAGGTACCTAGATGGCTCACCTCCTTGCCACTTCTGCTAAAATGTCTCCCTCTGGGAGAGGTGTTCCCTGACCACCCCATTTACATTTGTACCCACAGATACACCCCCACCCCCATCCTCCCCTTCACGCCTGTTTTCCTCCAAAGCACTTGTGACCCAGTCGAAACTAGGTAACTATGCAGTGAATGGATGACCTGTTCTCTGGGTCTGTTTTGTCTCTGTTCATTAAACAAATTAATAAGTACTTGTTCTTGCCCAGGACTGGGCATGCAACAGAGAGCCAGATTGACCGATGATGGAACTTTCCCTGAGGAGTCCCCAGCTGGTGGGAAAGCTAGACGTTCAACAACAGAGCCAAGTCCAATTAGTGGGGACAAACGTGGAGGCCCAGTGTGCCATGAGTGTGGGAGTAGGAGAGACCAACGCAGGCAGTCCTGGGGGCAGAACCTTTTGAAGGAAGAGTGGGTGCAGGGACAGGAGCCCTAGCACTGTGTGTATGGGCAAGGGAGAGGTGTGTGGGGTGGGGGCAGGCACCTTAGGAAGCTAGAGCAGAGAAGGGATTGACAAGGTGGCTGGAGACCAGAGCCTGAGATGCCATGCTAGGGCGTCTGAGACAATAGGTAGCCATGGAGGGTGGTAGGCTGGGAAGGACATGATTGGGTTTTCATTTTACAAAGATCACTTGGGCTGGGTGGAGAGCAGATGGGGTGGGAGTGGCAGATAGATGGGGGAGACCAGGGAGGAGGCCTCGGGGGGAAAAGCGACTGCTTTGAATCGCCCCCACCCCTCTGTGGTCCAGTGCCACTGGGCAGCCAGAGTGACCTTTTAAAACTGACAAATCAGACAAACCCCACCCTGTGGCGCTGACATCTAGTGGGAGAAAGATAACAGACAGTAAAATGCACGGCTGGCATGCCGGTGATGGGTGCCATGGAGAAAAAAGCCAGGATAGGATGGAGGAGTGCTGGGACCAGCAGGGCCGCCCTGAGCAGGCGATGTTGGAGCAAAGAGCTCGAGGAGGCCAGGGCGGAGCTGTGCGGGCATTTGGGGAGGAGAGAAGAGCCTGTGCAAAGGCCCTGAGACGGGACTGTGCCTGATGGCTTCCTCCAGGAACCAGGGGCTGAGTGAGCAAGGAGGAGAGTGGGAGGAGCTGTGGGCAGGGCGTGTGCACCCCAGGGAGGACTTGGGCTTTTGCTCTGAGTGAGGTAGGAGTCATAGAAGGTTCTGAGCGGAGGAGGAATGCGCCCTGACCCAGTACTCACTGGCGCCCTCTGGCTGCTGTGGGAAGAACAGGCTGCGGGCAGCAAGGGCCGGAGACCCGAGAGGAGGCAGCAGGTCTGACCAGGGGGCAGGTGATGGGGCTGGACCAGGGAGGGCCGAGGAGTGGGAGGTAAGCAGATCCTGCAGGAGGGGCTGCAGGAGCTGCTGGGGTTGGATGTGGGGTGAGGAGAGAGGGGTCCAGGAGGAGCACTTGGGGGGACTGAGCTGTCCTCCGGGGGAGATGGAGGGAGATGGGGCTGGAGTGGAAGGTTTGGGGAGGACCCTGCCCTCTCTGAGCCCACAGTGCCCTTCCCAGAGAGGGCTGCATGCTGGGCACTGCCTGGACACTTGCCCCACCTCTGCAAGGTTTATCTGTTAGTCCCCGAGGGGAGCTGGGGAAATGCACTGAGAGAGGCAAAGAGCTAAGCCTGAGGCCACACAGCAGATTCAGACCCGGGAGCCTCTTCCTTGTACCTTCCCCGGGGGCCTGCTGCATCCTTTTTTTTTTAAGATTTTATTTACTTATTTGACAGAGAGAGGGAGAGAGAGCACACAAGCAGGGGGAGTGGCAGGCAGAGGGAGAGGGAGAAGCAGGCTCCCTGCTGAGCAGAGACGCCGATAGGGGGCTCAATTCCAGGACCCCAGGATCATGACCTGAGCTGAAGGCAGACACAACCGACTGAGCCACCCAGGTGCCCTGGCCTGCTGCTTCTTTACTCTGCCATGCCGGAGGGCTTCGTGGAGGAGGCAGGCTTGTGGTGCTGGGCTCTCAGGCTGCTGGCTTTGCGGCTAGAAGCAGGAGACTCTTATGTGGAGGGGCAGGGCCGTGAGGGGCCCAGAGCCCCCTCTGTTGGTGCCCTCCCCCCCGCCCCCGGGCATTCAAACTCCCACCCACTCGAGCAGAGGGTTGCCATGGCAGCTGCACTCTAGGGCAGACTGGAGGCGCCCCCTCTCCTCCTGTCACCTTCCCCTGCCCCATTTCAGGGCACCTGAGGACAGAGCCTGGGCCATGTCACCCATCCCCAGGACCCCTGCTACACGCCCCCTTGACTTGACACCGACGTGGGGCTCAGGAGCAAACAGAGGCAGGTGTGGGTGAGGCTGCTGGGCTGCGCACGTGCCCTGGGGGTTGGACATGCCTGGGGTCTAGTCCCCTTTCATGTGAGGGCAGTAGGCCCAATTTCCCATGCATTCGGTTAGGGTCACCCAAGTCTGCTGAGGCTGAGGTGGGGACAGACGCAGGTGCAGGCGCATCTGGCCCTGTGGCTGCAGCCCCTGTGGGTGTGCCCAGCTCTGAGGGTGCTGTTACACACGTGCAGCGGGGGGGTGCAGGAGGGGCTTCTTCCGGCCACCGGGGGCTCCCCAGCCCAACTTGGCGGGGCCAACCTGCCTGGGTTCAAAGTCCCCTTATCACTTGGGTGCCCCTGGGGCCTCACGTTCCTCCTCTGTAAGATGTAGGTGTGTGTCTCTCCCCTAACCACCCCCACCCCATGTACTCAGTGCCTGTGGGTTAAATGAGCTGTGTGTACACAGTGCTTGGAATGGGGCACCGAGGTGTCGGCTGCTGTCCTCGGCATCACGGGGAGGTTCTGGGACTGGAGATCCAGCGGGCCTCCCACTCCCATAGTTTGTGAAAGGCTCTCCCCAGCTCTGCGTCCCAGCCCACCATGTGTCCTGACCCCCCGTGCGAGTTTCCTAGGGTTGCTGCGACAAAGTACCGCAGACCGGACGGCTTTAACAACAGAAACTCACTGTCCTAGCTCCGGGGGCCCGAAGTCCAAGATTGGAGTGTGGGCCGGGCCAGTTCCTTCCGGAGGCTCTGAGGGAGTCTGCCCTCGCCTCCCGCATGGCTTCTGGGGGTTCGCTGGCAGTCCTTGGCATTCCTTGGCTCGTAGACGCATCGCCCCGACCTCTGCCTCTGTCTTTGCGTGGCATACTCCCCGTGCGTGAGTCTGTGTCTAAGTATCTCCTTTTTGTAAAGACACCAGTCACGCTGGACGAGGGTTCACCCTAATGACCTCATTTTAACTTGATTACCTTTTTAAAGACCAAATAAGGTCCCATCCTGAGGTGCTGGAGAACAGGACTCCAATGTATCTTTTTTTTGGCAGCGGGGGGGTGGGGGGGTGGGCAATCCATAACACCCCCTCCCAAGGCCTCAGGGGTAGTCGGGCTCAGGCCTCCCAGGATATGGCTCCCACCTCCCCACATCTGACCTTGCCTCCCCACGTAGGTGGGCACCAGGCGGCAGGCAGACCCACCCAGGGCCGGTGGGCACACCGTCGGGCCTGGAAGAGAGGGGAGGAACGGAAGTCACGGTGCCCGGCTCCTCATACCCCAGCCCCGAGCGGGGGCCAGGTCTGGGGGCGCTTGGGTCTTTCCGGGCAGAGCTGCTCTGGGGGACGGGCCTTCAGGGAGTGGTGGGCAGCCCAAGGGGAACGCCGTTTACACCGCTGAGCAATGGTGCCCGGGCTGTGTGGGTCGGGCCTGGCCCGCGGGTCACAAACACCTGTCTCCGGCTGCCCCACCCCGGCACCTTGCATTCGTTCAGTAAAGATTGGTCGTTGCCAGGGGCTCGGGTGGGGGAACGGGAGGGACTGGGGTGATCACAAAGTTTTGGAAATAGACCATGGTGGTGGCAGGGGCACAGCATGGAGAATGTAATTAATGCCACTGGATTATACACGTAAAAACGGTTAAAATGACACATTTTATGTGACATAGCTATTATACCATAATTTTTTTTTTTAAAGATTTTATTTATTTATTTGAGAGAGAGAATGAGATAGAGAGAGCATGAGAGTGGGGAGGGTCAGGGGGAGAAGCAGACTCCCTGCCGAGCAGAGAGCCCGATGCGGGACTCGATCCCAGGACTCCAGGATCATGACCTGAGCCGAAGGCAGTCGCTTAACCAACTGAGCCACCCAGGCGCCCCGGGTACCAGATTCTTGACACCTGGCAGGCCCGTGGGGCTGGTGGATCCAGCCGCCGCCCCTTTTTAACATCTCCCCCTGGACTTTGTTCTTACTTTTAAAAAGATTTTATTTATTTATTTGAGAAAGAATGAGCACAAGCGGGGGAGGAACAGAGGGACAGGAAGAGAGAATCGTCAAGCAGACTCCACACCTAGCGTGGAGCCCAACGCGGGGCTGGATCCCACCACCCTGAGATCGTGACCTGAGCAGAAATCAAGAGTCAGGTGCTTACGCGACTGGGCCATCCAGGTGCCCCATTACTTTTTAACCACATATTTTTTTTTAAGATTTTATTTATTTGTTTGAGAGAGAGAGAATGAGAGACAGAGAGCACGAGAGGGAAGAGGGTCAGAGGGAGAAGCACACCCCCCAGCTGAGCAGGGAGCCCGATGTGGGACTCGATCCCAGGACTCCAGGATCATGACCTGAGCCGAAGGCAGTCGCTTAACCAACTGAGCCACCCAGGCGCCCTATACCATAATTTTTTAAAGGCCTCTCTGGCTGCCGGTGGGGAGCCCGGAGTGCGGGAGCAAGAAGGGTGGGGGGGGGTTGCTGGAAGGAGGCCAGGGCTGTCTGGAGGGCGGTTGCTGGGGACAGACAGATGCCGGGGTGTCCCGGAGGCACAGACCGAGGACTCAATCCTGAACTGGACGTTGGGGCGAGGGAAGGAGGAACCAGGGATTTTGACTCCTGGGGTTGCAGCCCAAGGACCTGCGGGGGGATGCTGGGCCCATGGACTAATATGGGGAGGGGGCCTTTGTTTTAGGCTGTTCAGGCCGAAGGTGCCTCGGAGACCCGAGGATGTAGACGGTGAGGAGAGAAGCAGGGCTGACACTCCAGTGTGGCAGTCATCACAGTCTAGACGGCGTCTAAACCATGACGCCAGTTAGAGCCCCCGGGAAGGAGTGCGGGTGGGGAAGAGGCCTGGGGACTCCACCTGAGGTCGCAGCGTCCTGGGTCCGGGTGCAGCCCGGAGGAGCGAGGGGCGCCTCGCACTCAGACGCATGCTCCCCGTGCCCTGACTCGCGCCGCGCTGTGGACAGCGCCCTCGGATGGGTCCCGGGCTGGCCTGTCACCTGTGCAGACTACTGTCCTTAGCAGAAGGCCGCAGGTTTGAGGCACAGAGGGAACTGGGGTTGGTGAGGGGGGGAAGGACTGGCTCAAGTTCACACCACTTGTGAATGGCAGAGTCGGATCCAGACCCGTGTGGGTTGGCTGCCCCCAGAGCCTGGCACCCGGCAGCCTTTCCGGCATTAGCCAGCCACTAGCTAGTTTGAGTCCCCCTGGGGAGAGCCGGGGAGGGGAGTGTCCCTTAGTGTGGGGTCAGTGCCTCTCCTGAGCTTGACCGTGGCTGGGAGCCGAGGTAGGGAGTGGGGGGTGATGAGGAAGCCCCTGCCCCCCACAATGTAACATTGTGAAATGCTGGGAAAGGAGCCCAAAGCACCACAGGCCATGTCTGGTGGGGGGGGGCTTCCTGAAGGCTGGGGGCAGGGAGGGCGCCCGTATGCCGGCCGCGCTGTCAGATCACTTCCCATTTCGCGAGAGGCCTGGGAGGGGTGTCCTGCCTGGCAGTGTGCTGTTCCTGCCTTTATTTCCTGAGAAACTGTCCAAGTCCCTGCCCTCAAGGAGCTCATGGTCTGGTAGGGAAGGTTGACCGCAGACCTGCTAATATCCTCCAGGTAACTTCAGGTGTGGTTGAAAGCTGTAAATCAAAAACGGGGCAACAGGATGGCAAGTGGGAACAGCAGGAACGTTTGGGAAGGTCCAGTAGGTTGCCCTGCTGGCATGGCCTTGGAGTTGAGCCCTGACCGGTGAAGCCATAGCAGGTGTACAGGGATCCTGGGAGAGCATTCCAGGCAGAGAGAGCAGCCCTGGCAAAGCGGGGGTGGGGGTGGGCGGGGAGAAGCTAGAGCATCCTAGGAACTGGAGGGGGCTGGTTACAGATCAGGGTGACACCAGGTCACCGGTGGCCTCTAGGCCCTGGTGAGGAAGCAGACCCCAGTGGAGAGCTGAGGGGAAGGTTAACACTCGGATCTGCGTCATTCAGTGATCCCTTAGCACTGAGTGGAGGGCAGGCGTGGAGGCAGGGAGGCCGAGACAAGCATCCAGGCGCGGCAGGCGGCTTGGTCCTGGATGCGGGCACTGGGGGCCACAAGTGGGCAGGTTGGCGAGGTGCTTTGGAGGCAGCTGTCAGGACTTGCTGGTGGAGCTTATGAAGGGGAGAGGTGGTGAAGGGTGAGGAATCGAGGCAGATTCCTAGGTTTGGGGTCTGAGATTCAACAAACACATTGCTGTGTGCCAGGCCCGTTCTAGAAGCTGGGGCTAGCTGTGAGCAAAGCAATCCAGTGATCCGTATCTGTGCAGGGGCCATTCCATGCAAGAAATAAATAACTACTTTTTTTTTAAGATTTTTATTTATTTGAGAGAGAGAGAGAGCATGAGCGGGGGTGGGGGGGAGGGAGAGGGAGAAGCAAGCAGGCTCCCTGCTGAGCAAGGAGCCCGACTCGGGACTCGATCCCAGGACTCTGGGATCATGACCTGAGCCTAAGGCAGATGCTTAACCAACTGAGCCACCCAGGCGCCCCTAAATAGTTACATTTGAACAAAGACCTAAAGGAGGCGAGGGGGAGCAGCCTTGTGGGTAACTGGTGGGCAGAAGATACACGTGGAGGAACTGGCAAGTGCAAAGGCCCTGGGGCAGGGGCTGGTGTGGTCAAGGAATAGCAGGAGGCAAGAGTGGCCTGAGCAGAAATGGGATCAGGGAGCTGATGGGGCTGGTGGATAGGCTTTTGTTTGGTGGAGGAAAAACAGTAATTCGGGGCTCTGTTGAGAGATTCCAAACAGAAAATAAGAGATACGGAAGGTATTTGTTGGTTAATGGCATTGAAACTATGGGACAGACTGGGGTGGCGGCGAGGGAAGACCGAGTAAGTGGGTGTTCATACTCTGGAGGGCTGGTAAAAACCCAGATGCTGGCCCTCCCCAGAGAATGTGTGTTTGCAGAAGTTCATGGCCATGCTGGCGCCACTGGGTCAGGGCCACTCTTGAGAATCGCGGGGCAGATAAAGCAAAGGGCCGGGGGCAGAGATCTGGATTTGCAACGCAGAGAGCATCCAGGGGAGACCGGAAGGGAGAAGGGAGGAGCAGCTGAGAGGGGAGGAAATGGGCCAGCACGGAGCCCTGTGCCCGCGGAGTTGCAGTGCCCAGGGACGGGCAGATGGGTGGGAGGATTGCAGGGGAGAGCACACAATGCCAGTCCCCCATCCCGGCCCCCTAGGGGACCGCACACCCCTCCCTTACCCCCGCCTGCCTGTCTCCAGCTTACCTCGAGGGTCCCCCCAGAGGGGAAAGAGAGGACTCAGTTGTCCCTGGTCCCTGATCTGTGGCGCCAGCCAGCTGGATTCTAATTAGCTACCAGAGAGGGAGAGACAGGAAGCAAGGGCTGGGGGCGGGGCCTGGACTCCTGCCCAAGGCTGGGAGGCTGCCAGTTCAAGGCCGGGATGCCTGGACACCCCCGCCCCGCAGTGCTGGGTGAGGAAGCCAGGTCAGGGAGACAAGTGGGCAGGGTTGGGATTTGGGGATGGAGAAGAGGCTTCCAGAAGGCCTTTATCTCTCGTGAGAGAGGGTCTGAGGCCTGCCTGGATGCGGGCAGGCCCTTCACAGCCATGACATCCTGGTGAGCTGCCCCTGCTACCCGAGGAGGCGCTGTGAGACCACGGGAGGAGCTTCCAGGAGGTCCCCTTTGGTCCAACGTGCCCAGATGGGTGGGTCTGTCTGCCAGCTGGGGGTGGGAGTTGGCAGTGTAGGCCAGAGGGCCTGGAGGGGCGGCCAGGGTGCAGCTTCAGTCCCATACAGCTGGCTCGGGGGGAGGTACCTTGACTGGCCCCTCTCGGGGATAAGCCCTCAGCCACGAGGAGGAGGAGAGGGGACCTGCCCAAATGCCTCTCCTCCTGGGCCTGCTGGGGCCTTGCCCCCGCCTCACTCTCCCTGTTCTCCCCAGGCTGGTGGGCCAGGCCGTGGCGCCCACCTGCTGATGCGGGGCAAGGCCCCCGGCACAGGACACTGAGCGCCCCGAACACGCCCCTGGCCGCCGCCATGGCCCGCCTGGCCGCAGTGCTCTGGAGTCTCTGCATCACCGCCGTCCTGGTCACTTCGGCCACCCAAGGTAGGTGCTGCTGGGGCTGGAGAGGAGCCGTGCCTCCAAAATGCAGCTGGGAGGGCAGAGAAAATGTTGAAATACCTCCCATGCACTTGGTGAAGAACTGCAGTCCCCAGCTCGCCCCAGGCCGCGGCGGAACCAAGCCAGAAGAAGACTTGGTAATCGCCACCTCCCAGCACCACTGAGGGGTCCCTGGACCAGCCCCTCACCCCCAACACCCGGGGCAGCAGGGCCCATCCTGCCAGGGGTCCTGGAGCCTGGGATGCGGGCTGTGGCCTCCTGGGACCAGGACGGGCCTTCCCGGTGAGCGATACTCCCCTGTCTTATGTGTGTGTCTTTCTCTGTGATTACATCTCTGAGGCTCTCGCTGGGAAGAAGGCTTAATTAAAGCATGCCCGCTGACGTTTATTTAAAAACAACTAATTACGCGGCCCGGCCCTATGCCGGCCCCAGGATCCTGTACATGCAACAATTTAGTGCCCCAAGCCTGCCTGCCCACCTCCACCAATCACTCAATTATGGTCCCCGCGGCGGGCCCAGGCGGGGGCAAGGGCAGGGCAAGAGGACAGGCAGAAAGAAGGGGCCTGCTGGCCTTGCCCCTAGCCCTGGGCATGCCCCCAGCCGGCAAACCCCGAGCTCTGTCTGGAGAGCACTGCTGGGGGACTCTGCTCCCCAGTGTCCCTTCACTAGCCCAATACTCCCGAAAGCCACAGAGGTGGAGGGGACATTGCTCCGCCAGGCCCCGGGGCCTTTGCCCTGCTCTGGGCAGCTGACGCCTTCTGCTCCCCCAGTGCCCACGTTCTCTGCCCATCCAGGTCCTGTCCCACTGCCCCAGCTGGGCCGGGAGGGGCCACTTCCACCCCCAGACCCATCTGAGCCAGCCCTCCACCCCCGGCCTCCCTCCCAGGCCCGGGAAGGACTAAAATTAGCTGTGGAAGCAGATGGTGTTAGAGGAACACATGTAATACTTTCCCCCAAGTGAGACTCAACTCACCCCAAAAAACCCCCGGGGCCTAGCTGCCATCCCCCTGGGGCCCCCCACCTGATAGTGGAGGGAGCAGATCTCTGAAAGGGGTCTGCTTGGCACTGCTGCCCTAGGGCACCCCTACTTCTCTGTACCCACAAGCCATAGTCCGCACATCGGAGCCTGTGAGTCCCTCTGCGTGTCCCCACTCCCCCGCCAGCACCCCGCGAGGCCTGGCTGGGACCCGCGTCTAAGAAGGTGGCTGACCCGGCAGCTGTGGACCACGCGGAGCCCACTCTGTCCTGTAGAGGCTGGCTGCCTCAGTCATTTTTTTTTTAAGGTTTTATTTATTTATTGGAGAGAGAAAGAGGGAGCACGAGCGGGAGAGGGAGAGAATCTCAAGCAGACTCCCCACTGAGCGCGGAGCCCAACACGGGGCTCGATCCCGGAACCCCGAGATCATGACCTGAGCCGAAGGCAGACGCTCAGCCGCCTGAGCCCCCCCGGCGCCCCTCGATAACCTTAATGATAGTGGACTCAGCTCCCCTCACCTCACTGTCCCCGTTCGGCCTTTGTCCAGATGTAACTGTGGGGGGGCCCTCGCGCCCGCTGCAGCCGTCCTGGTGCTGTGAGGTGGGAGCAGCAGCTCCTGGGAGAAGGAACCGGGGCCACAGGGGTGGTCGGCTACCAGACGAGGCCGCCGGCGGGGGGGTTTAAACCCCGGCTGTCTGGCTCCAGAGCCGGAGCTGTGGGTCCTCACACGGCATGGGAGGGGGGCTGACGTGTGACCGGGCAACCCCACCGGGCGTGTCCTTCATCGTCACACTGACCCTCACCACACAGGGCGCCATGGCCGGGGCTTCCTTCGGGAACGTTCTGTAGCGCGTGGACTCCTCGACGCGGAGCCCTGGGCTGTCCGTGCTGATCGTACACTGGGGACGGAGGCCCGAGGAGGCTAGAGCTGGCTGTTCAAGCCGAGTGCGCGTCAGAAACGTGGGTGGGCACCCGGGTCCGAGGCGCCTGGCCGCCCCCTGGAGATCCTGAGTCAGCAGGCCTGGGGGTGGGGAGCTGCACACCGCCAGTGCTGCTGACCCCCAGGCCCCGCTGGGAAGCTCTGGCCCCACGGATGTGCCAGGCCTGCCGGCTGAGGAGAGGCCAGGCCGGGCGCTGGGGGTTCCTTCAGGACGTGAGAGCGTTTCCTCCCGAGCCGTCTCTCCCCCTTGCATGGGGTGGTGTGAAGTTAGGGAGGGAGCCCAGACCACTCTCCCCTCTGACACCAGTTACAAGTTCGGGAGTCCTTTAGACCACCCTCAGATTTGATGATTCCCTAGAAGCATTCCCAGAATTCCCAAATGCTGTTATACTCACGGGGACAGGTCGGTACGGTGAGCGGTTACAGATAACGTCAGCCGAGGGGACAGGTGTGTGACCGCATGCGTGGTGCGCTGCCAACCCGGTTCGCTCCCCTGGGCCTCGGGGTCCAGAGTAGACACGGGTGACCACCCACATGACTGACCTCAGTCCCCAGCCCTTCTGGAGGTCAGCTGATACCCAAAAGCTCCTACTCTCATCGTTGGTGTGCTCATTTGCTACGGCCGCTGTAACAAAGGACCACAGGCTGGGGGCCTTCGACAACAGAATTGTATTGCCCTACAGGTCTAGGGGCTGGGAGTTCAAGACCAAGGGGTCAGCAGGGTCGGCTCCTTCTGAGGGCCGTGAGGGAAGCTGCTGTTCCAGGCCCTCTCCTGGGCTTGCAGCTGGCCATCTTTCCCTGTGTCTCCACACCGTCTTCCCTTTGTGTGTGTCTCTGTGTCCAAATTTCCCCTTTTTATGGGACATTGGTCATACTGGATTAGGGCCTGCCTTAACGGCCTCATTTCAACTTGATCACCTCTGTTTCAAATTGGGTCCCGCTCTGAGGTACGAGGGATCGGAACTTCAGCATATCAATTTGAGGTGGGGAGGACACAGTTCAACCCATCACAGGAGTATAGGCCATCTGGCCTGGCCCGAGGCCCCCAGGTAGACAAAGACGCTCGTCGGGCAGGACACCCCCAGTGCTTAGAGGCACCTCCCAGGAGCCGAGGGCAAAGACCTGAGTGCACAGGTGGGCACACCGAGAAGCCCATTTGACAGATGGAAGAACGGAGGTCCGGATACAGCCAAGCTGGAGGGGGCTTCTCCTCAGCGGGGTCTTCCCTCCCCGTAGGCCTGAGCCGGGCCGGGCTCCCGTTCGGGCTGATGCGCCGGGAGCTGGCGTGCGAAGGCTACCCCATCGAGCTGCGGTGCCCAGGCAGCGATGTCATCATGGTGGAGAACGCCAACTATGGACGCACAGACGACAAGATCTGTGATGCCGACCCTTTCCAGATGGAGAACGTGCAGTGCTACCTGCCCGACGCCTTCAAGATCATGTCACAGAGGTGAGGGGCCCCACCCCACCGGGCTCCTGGGAGGAGGGCCGCAGGCGGTTCCTGGGGGCCCTGGGTAAATGCCCGTCCTCCACGCGGCCCCTGGCCCGGCACCCTGTTCCCCCTCCGCCTTCCTTCTAGGCGTCCGGCCCCTGTTTCCTGAGCACCCGCTAGGCGCCAGGTCCCATGCACACAGCCGGGAAGACCCAGCCCCTTTTCCCCGGCAGCCCGCACCCACTAGGCACCTCCAGAAGCTCGTCCCAGGATTCGTGGGGGAGGGCGTGGAGGTCTCGCAGTGTAAAAGCAATTAGCAGGACAGGGGGAAAGTGTCACGGGAGCTGAGGGAGAGCCCAGAGGTCACGCAGGCTTCCCGGAGCAGGTGACGTCTGAACACAGATGACAGAAGTGCACGTGAGTGTGAGAGAAAAAGTGAGTGAGTGTGCGAGGCTGTGTGTGTGAGTGGGGGGGGGATGCCAGGCAGAGGGACCGCGCGTGCGAAGCTGCAAAAGCCTTCCTCACACCCACCGCCGGCCACTCAGAGCTGGTCAGCTCCTCCTCCGCGGTGCACCCAGATTTAACCGCCCCTGGCGCCGCCACCCCCCCGGGCTTGCCGCACTGTCTCCTGCCCCGACTTGCCTGCCTCGGGCTGTCCCCCGCACAGCAGCCAGGGGGTGCCTGTGAACACCTGAGGGGCACCCACCTCGCTCAGAGCAAAAGCCTGTCTCCCCTAGGCCCACAAGGCCCCGCACGCGCGCGCTCTGCCCTGTGCTCTGCTCCTGGCCTCCCCGTCTCCACGCTCCCCCCCACTCAGCCGGCTCCAGCCGCCATCGTCCGCCACGGCCTCCTCTGGGTCTTTGCACCGGCCGTTCCCCCTGTCTGGAATGCTATTCCCCGACACCCACATGGCTCACCCCTTCCCTTGCCCGTGGATCTTCTTACCGGACTATCCTCTCGGCAAGGCCTGTCTGACCACCCTCTCTAAAATCGCAGCCCCCCCACCCCGACTTCCTAGCCCCTTCCCTGCTTTATCTTCTAGCCCTGATTACCATCCACAGTTCTGTGGAATATTTTGCCTCTTTATCATGTTTGTCTTTCCTCGTGGGGCCATCAGCCCCATGGGGACAGGGCGCTGGTCCCCGGCCAGATGCACAGCAGGCACTCACTGAGTTTTTGCTAAACGCCCGAGAGAGGGCAAGGTTCCCTCCAGGACCCAGAGCGTAGAACGGAAGAAGGAGAGGAGGGCTGGAGCAAGCTCTGCAGCTCCTTGAATGCTGGCCGAGGATTCTAGAATAAGGCACTGGGCAGGGTCACGGAGAACGTCCAGAGAGTTTTGGGCAGGGGACCGGTGTGGTCAGGTGGCTCAGACCAGTGGGCCAAATTGGAGCCACCTCGTTCCCTGTCCCCCACCTTTTCTCCCTCAAACATGCGCCCCTCCAGCAGTCCTCGCCCTCCTCCCCCTTCCCTGTCTGACACCCCTGCATGAGAGCCCCTAATCCAGCTTCCCGGCCTTTGCTTAGGCTGTGCCCCGTCCCCCTTGGGACTCCCCTTCCTCCCACCTCCTGTCTCCAGCTTTCTCCCTGCCCACCTCATGCCTTCAGCCCCGGCCTCGGGGTCTGCGGGGTGTGCCACGGTCTCCCCAGCGGCCAGCACAGCAACTCGCTCGGCTCTGGCATTCGTGGGCTCTCGGTCCCAAAAGGGGGAATGCTGAACAGTGTGGTTCCGGGGGCCCAGGGAGTGAGAGGCCGCCGCTCTGCCACCTTAAAGCCTGGAGGCGAGGCTCTTCATGTTAGTTGGGGTACAGCCCTGCTGCTCTGACGGAGACACCCCAGAATAGGCAGAGTGACCTTAAACCAGATCGGAGGGAGAGACCCTCAGCCGTCGCTTCCCTCTCTCGGGGGCTCCCGCACCCAGCCCTTTTAAAGGCCACCTCGGGCCCATTCCCACCTCCCTGGCCGGAACTCGGTCACGAATAGTCAGCTGCAGGGGAGGCTGGGACGCGCGGTGTCCAGCCCTTGTCTCTTCTGGATGTTGAGGTGACAGTCACATAACACATTCGTCATTTTAACGATTCAGCGATAGTTAGTACATTCGCAGCGTGGCGCAACCACCACCTCTCTCTAGTTCCAGAACATTTCCATCTTCCCGACGGGAAATGCCATCCCCGTGAGCTGTGACCCCCACCCTCCCCTCCCCCAGCCCTGGGCAGCCACTAAGCTGCTTTCTGTCGCTGCGGCCCGGCCCGCCGCAGACATTTCGTACGGATAGGATCATGAAACGGGGCCTTCTCTGCCTGACTTCTCATGCTCCACGGTGTCTTCGGGACTTGCCCATGCTGTGGCCCATCAGAGCTTTCCTTCTGATGGCCAAATAATATTCCACGGTGTGGACGGACCACATTGCTTAGCCATTCCTCTGTCAGTGGACACTTGGGTTGTCCCCACCTTTTGGCAACTGTGTAAATGACGTCGCAGAGAACATTCACGAACGAGCAGTTGTTTGAGCCCCTGCTTCCGGGTCCTTGGCGAACAAAGCTAGGGATGCAGCTGCTGGGTCATAGGCAACTCTCTGCTTCACCTTCAGAGGCCAGGGCTGAGGTTTTAAAGGAGGGGGTTGAGGTGGGCGGGTAGGAGCAAACCCTCGTTAACTAACGTCCTGGCCCTGTGCTAGGGCCCAGAGCCCTCGATCGGAGAGACAGACGGCAGAGGAGAAACATCTTTTTGTTCGTACGTAGGCCTCCCTTTATATGTTAGCCAGGCTCCTAGAAGTTGGCGGGGACTCCGAGTCCCCGGGGGCGGGGGGTGGTGAGAATGGCTTGGGCGTGAGGGGAAGAGACTGCCCCGTCCTCACTGCAGATCCTCGCAGCAGCTCCACCCAGAGCGCGGGACCCGTCTAAGGCCCGGCCGGGGGCGGGGGGGAGGGACACAGACGGGCACCGTGAGCATCCCATTAGCAGCATGTTGGCTAAGACACCGCCTTGTACGCATGCCTTCGTGTCTTACTCTTCAATGAACGGCGAGGGGCTTTCCAGCCCATTTAGGACAGATGCCAAGGACACGATGGCATCAGTGACACGCAGATGGGCTGTGAGGCCGGGGAGCTGGGGACACAGTTTATGGGGCAGAGCCTCTGGCCCAGCCCTGAGCTTGCTGCCTGGCGGGGGCCCAGAGTCGAAGCCTGGCTGGTGCGAAAGAGAGCAGGCAGGACACAGAAGATGATGCCCCCACAAGGCCCCTGGCCTTGGTCGCCCCAGTTCCGTCTCCATTTGGGAGTGCTCATTCCTCTCCTGACCCTGAATGTCCGCCCCCGCCCCCCAGTTCTAGGCCGGTCTTTTCCCAGCTCCTCGTGTCTTCTCTGCAGGTGTAACAACCGCACCCAGTGCGTGGTGGTTGCTGGCTCGGACGCCTTTCCCGACCCCTGTCCTGGGACCTACAAGTACCTGGAGGTGCAGTACGACTGTGTCCCCTACAGTGAGTCATCTTGTTCCTCGTGCGGACACGGGCCCTTCCCCCTCCCAGAAGCAAGCGAGGAGGAGACACCTTGACCTTACACACACACACACACACATAGGGCCAAGTTAGGACCAGGCACGGGTGGGGGGGGAGGGGCAGCCGGGCCTGCTCCCTCCCTCACACATTCTCTCCTCCCAGACCCCCCCCTCCACAGTCAGTCCCTGCCCCACCCTACCCCCCACAGGTTCTGTCCCCATTCACAGGCCACCTTCTCCCACTCTTGTTACCCTGGCCCACTAGCCCTGCCCCTTCACATGTAGAAGGGCTCATTTACACCCTTCAAGGCCACACCCCAGAACTTGCTTGGTGCACCTGTCTGTCTCCTGGTTCCCTGGACCTGGACCTTGCTGCCCTCCAACCTCTCTACCTCCCTTCCCTTTCTGAGCACCCCCTTCCGTGCCCACTCTTCCCTCTTACTCACTCCCCTTCTTTTCTCAACTCCCTCTCCTTTCTCTTGTCCCCCCTCACCTCTCGTGTACTCCCAGTCCTGCCGCTTCCCAGTCCTGGAAGCTGGACTCCAAACCCATGGAGAGGCAGACTGCCCTCTGAGGCCTGGCGGCAGATCTGGTGTGAGGGGCTAGGGGCGTCTTCCACAGATACCTATCTCCTGGTTAGTGTGCCCATGACCGCGATAGCACTTCCTGTCTGCAAGGGAAGCGCTGCCATGTTGGACTAGGGTGGCCCCCAGGAAGCCTGAGGAGGGTGATCTGGGGAGCCAGGGGCCTGGCTTTCTTGCATCTGGCCAAGGGGAACAACAAAGACAGGGTCTCTCCTCCTCAGCACTATGCTCTTAACATGGCCCTTCTTTCCTGCCCTCACTGTCCCTTCCCTTCTTCCCCACCATCCATTCCCCTCCTCTCCCTGCCAGCTTCATGTAGCCAACCTGGAGGTAGGGCCTCCGGGCAGATGGGGGAGGAGGCAGGGCCACCAGAGTGTCTGAGTGTGGGGGGCAGGGGCAGGGGAGCAGAAGGCCCTGTGGCCCTCCCACCCCAGCCTCCCCCCTCAACCTTTGATTTCTCCTTGCAGGTGATGACCTACGTGCTGGGGGAAGCAGGATCACTTGTGTGCTTCCATAACCTTCTTTTACTCCTCACCCGTTCCTTTCAGCAGCTGAGGCCTCCAGCCGCCACCTGAGGGGGATGCCCATCTGAGCCTTGAAGCCTCCCCACAGCACTGGGGACACTCTCCACCCACCCCCGTGGCCGGGGCGGCAGGGAAGGGAGGCGGGAGGCCGGGAGCATTGCACGGCAGGGAAGTCAGGCTGGGTTTGAGGCTCGGCCTGGCTCTCGGATTTTCTGACTCTGAAACTTGAGCAAATGACTTAAACTTCTCCGAGCTGCTGCAAAAGGAGGCGAGAGGCCAGGACAGCATGCGTGTGACGCGCCTGGCCCAGGGCTGACCCCCGAGCCCACTGCCTGCGGCAGAGTGCTGGATGTAAACGCCCCCCAGGGCAGAGGCTTCGTCCTCACCCCCCAGCGCCCAGACCCGAGCCTGGTTCAGGACGTGCTCAGTAACGGTATGGGTGCCCCTCGAAGCCACCTTAGCCCGTGTCTTCATCTGTGACGGTGGGAGGGGGGATCCCTTCCGGGGGATGCTGCCAGGAGCAGAGAGAACGTGGGTAAAGCTCCTCGTGCGCCCCACGCCGTAGGTACATACGAGAGAAACGGTGCCCACTTTTGCCAACTGTGTGGACTCAGTTGTGTTGCTTCACTTCCCTGAGCCTCAGTTTCCCCGTCTATAGACAGGGTTCTGGAAAGCCTGCCTGGGAAGTACCTACCATGGTTCCTAGCACTTAGTCACTTAGGAAGCAGAAGGCACCTGGTGGTCATTGCTTTTGTTGTGACTACTTGTAGTGATTTTTACCAGTTATTGCTGTTGGAAATAAAAAATAAAACTAATGACAGATGAGGATCACACTCCTCCTGAGACAGGTGAGATAAAGGGCAGGAAGAGCGTCCCTTGGTCCAAGTGGAGTCCAAAGCAAGTGGACACCATGCGGGTAAAGAAGCAAGACAAAAGTTAGAGGGCGCAGGGAGGCAAGAGGCATAGGGACCTCCTGAAGCTGACCCCCCACCCCCAGTGTGGGCCAGGGGCGTGACCCACGGAGACCAGGATGGCTCAGGGGATGGGCAGCCCCTGTCTGACCGAGAGCGAGCCTGAGCCCCGGGGGAGGCAGGACACACAGTGACTGTATCTGGGACACAGGGGGCCACGCGTGCCCTCGACAGGCAGAACCCAGGGCTGAGGGGCTGTAGCTCCTGGTTCCAGAGGAAGGGGAACTGGAGTTCAAGGGTGACGGAAGCTAGGGCCAGAGAACAGGGAGGCGGGGCGCTCACTTGTCCCCACTGTTCGTGTTCGCTGAGCACTTCCTGTGTGCCAGGCCCTGGATGAGGCGCTGGGAAGCAGCCAAACTCTCCCCCGTGGAACTCCCTGCTTGCGCCTCTAGAGAGGTGGCAGGAGAGCGAGGTCCTGGTCAGAGGTGTCCGAGGGGCCGGCGACACAGAGCCCGAAGGGGGAGCAGCCTGGGCAGCCATCTTGCCCTGAGCTTCAGAGGCTGGGGTGCCCCCAGTGCTGGTGCGGGCGAGTCGGGTGGGTGCAGGGGCCCACCGCGGGGAGGGGCAGTGGGTGTGTGGGCCTCCCCCCACACACACACAAACACACCCAGACAGGCCCGACTAACGCTGGATTTGCCTTGCAGCTGAGCACATTCTAACCGTGCCCCCTTCCTCCCCTAGGTGCGCCTGCCCACCTGGCAGCAGGCAGGGAGCGCCTGGCTCCTGGGCCCCCAGGGGGGCGGGCGGGGGAGCAAACTGAGCCACAGGCTGGCCCCGGGGGAGCGGGGGAGCGTGTCTGTGCCCCCACCTGTCTGTGATGTCCCCCCCACCCAGCCTCTTCCTTCTCTGCCTTTGTCTCCCCCACCCGGCTCTCTGAGGCCCAGGGGCGCTGCCTGTCATCCTGTGTCCCACTCTGCCGCCCTCTCTGTGTTGGCTTTTTCTGGGTTGTGAGGGCTTGGGGGAACTCAGCTGGACCCTAGCAAGGCCAGCACAGAAAGGGAAGGAGTTCAGCATGTTCCTTCAGCTGGGGGCGCCCAGGCCCCTGGAGGCACTGAACCCCCTCCCCCCACCAGGCCCCTGGTTCTAGCAGGAGGGCAGCAGGTGGGTTGTGCAGAGGTGGGGGGGACTGTGTGGCTCTTCCACCCCTACCACTCCCTCCCTGGTGCTCCCCTAACCAGAGCCCACCTTCCAGCTGAAGCTCCCCCCTCCCCAGCCCCCACTGCCCTGAAGGTGCCCCCACCCATCTGAGGGTTATGTCCACCTGCCTGTTTGTACACACACCCCCCATGTCTCTCTTGGTCTCTGTCCTCGCGTGTCTCCCCCTCCCTGTGACTGTCTCCCCGACACCCTCCCCAGAGGCAGGGACTTGGGGGCGGGGGCTGAGCTGATGCTACGTTCGTTCGGGGTTGGGAAACCAGGATGAGGAAAGAAAGGAAAAGGGGGCATGTTGCCAGATAAGAAACGAAAGCAATTTAATCTTTTTTTTTCTCTTTTTTTTTCTTGCACATTTTTTTTTCAATTTGTTTTCTCTCTCTCTTCCGATGCTTAAAGTAGAAGTGGAGCAGAAAGGTAAACGCACTGTTACCAATGCTAACCCCTAACTCACACTTTGTTCTCACCTGTACCATACTTATGTGACCCGCCCTCCCCGCTCGGCCCCTTCTTCTGCCCACCCCAACTGGGTCCAGTTGGTACCCCCCACCCCGGGTGTCCTCCCGGTGGGGCCAGCCCTGGTGCCGCCATGGGCGACTCCACCTGCCAGACACCTGAGGAAGCTCCTCTCTGAGCTCGGGCAGGACCTTCTGTCTCTCACTCTCTCTCTCTGCCTCGTTTTCTCTCTTTCTGTCTCCCTGTCCCTCCTTCCTAGTCCCAGCCCTTGCGGGGGGACCTGGCCTTCTCTCATACTTATTTTGCCTCCTTCAGGAGAAGTGTGTAAGCCTCCAGGGCGGGAGGGGAGGGCGGGACCCCCTTCTCTGGCTCCCGACTGGGGGCGGAGTGCACTGGGGTGAGCCGGCGGGGGGGG
>NC_138369.1:8234416-8257604 GCF_054177405.1 Leptonychotes weddellii | reverse complement strand
CCACCCCCAACCCCCATCCTTGACCGGCCGGGGCGGGGGGGGGGGGGGCAGCCCAGGGGAGGGATGTAAAGCTGCCCCCAGCCCTGGGAGGGCAGTCTGCCAAACTGGGGGCGACGGGGCGGGAGTGGGCCTCACGGTGGGGGGAGCGCTGGGTGGGGGAACGTTTTCTCTGGTTCTGAAACACTTGCGAAGCTGCAGTCAGGGTTTCTTCTGGGCTGTTTTGGCTAGAGGACCAGGGAGAAGGGGGTTGGGGAGGTATAGGCCCGGTCTGGGGACTTCCATGAGCACCGTAATTTCTTGCAGGGTTAACCCTCAGCAGGGGACCGGGAAAACTCCATGGTGGGTGGAGCTCTCCCTGGCATTTGGAGAGGGGAGGGGCTGCAGTGGAGGAACTTCCAGGGTGGGATATTGGGGATGGTCCAGACCTCCCCTGAAATTTGGGGGAAATTGACAGCTCCGAGGCTGGCCTCAGGGACAGGGCGCGGGGTGAGCCTTCCTTGCAGGATCGCTCTTGCCTTGAAATTACGGTGGTCTGTGGAGTATCTCCCTCGAGGAAGGTGGGGCGGGGTCCCTCCAAGCTGCTCCCCTCCCCCTGCCCTCCCCCATCTCAGAGAGGCCTGGACAGCCAGCCCAGGCCCCGACCCTCGCTGCCCCGCCACTCTCTCTCTCCCTGAGTCTCTCTCGCACCCAGTACCAGGCACTCTTCTTACAGGCCGGTGGTGGTTTGGATACCGCAGCCCTGGATCTTTTCTCTTCAAGGAGGGGGGAAGGGGGGAGGGAAGAGGAGGTGTCGGGAGCTTGGTGCTGGGGAGGGGTCCTTACTGTCAAAGGCCCCAGGCAGACCCTTCCTCATCTTCTCCCCCTTCCCCAGGGTAACCTCTAACCATGTTTTCCTCCTGCACACCCTTCTGACCAGGTCAGGCTCTGAGACCTCCCACCGCCCCCTCACACACACAGACGTGTCTGCTCAGGGGCCACAGAGCTGGCAGGGGTCCTGGCTTGGGGAGAGGGGAGACCTGGGCACAGAGGAAAAAGGTGGAGGCCAGGTGTGCTGGACACAGGGTGCAGGCCAACTCCTCAGGGCACTGGGGACAAGGAGATGGTGGAGCCCCAGGACGCAAGCCAGGATCCCTCCGGTTCCTGCTCACTTCTGGGTCCCAGGCTCCCCTCCCCTTCCTAAAACAAGGTGTGCTCCCGGCCCCTTTGCACCTGGGGCCCCTCGGGCCTAGCTGTCCCCTGATGCTGTGAAGGGAGAGCTAGGTATCCCCCCACCTAAGCCTGTCAGAGTGAGGCTGGAAGTGGGGGAATGAGGAGTGGTGCCTGTCCATGACCCTCTTGCCACTGGGGCGGCCCCCCCAAGCCCACACCAGGTCCCAGCCCTCCCTGTTCCCCTGGTGGCCAGCTGCTTTGGTGACAGGCCAAGCAGGAGCAGAGAATTCACTGCAAACCCTCCCCCCTGGCCTGTCTGTGGGTTCAGCAGGGAGGTGAGAGGGAGGCCCAGCCATCCTGGATGGAGGGGTATCTGGACATCACCATTCCCAAGTCCAGACCCCTACTGGATCAGTAAGGGGAGGCTAGGAGCAGGTGGCCCTGGGATGTGATGGGGCAAGGGTGGGCAGGCCAGCGGCGGCCAACGAGATGCAGTTGAGGTTTTCCTCCTTTTCAGGGAATGGGGGGGTGGGGCGGGGCCCCCCACCTTTCTGACATCAGCGCTGCCTTGGTCCCTCCTCCCGAGCCGGGGATGGTCGCAGGTAAATCGGGGTCCGGGGTAGGGGAGGGTGGGGGGGGCCTGGCTGGGGCGGGCTGGGTCTTTATCCTAGCTCCTGGTTCCCTCCCTTGCCCCCTCTGAGCTGGACCTGGGACTGCCCCCCCGAGGGACCCTCAGTCGGGCTTGGGCCTTGGAGTGAATTCTCTGCTCACCCCTCTCTCCTCGCCAGCACTAACCCTTTCTTCCCAGGTGGTCTCCAGCGTGCCTCCCTTGGAGCCAGGACCTCGCCGAGGCCCCCCACCTTGTCTCTCTTCCCTCCACGCAGCTCTCCTCCCCCCTCCCCAGCTCCCCCGGGGAGCCCCCTCCTTTCCCATGTCCCCCAACCTCCCCCACCCCTGTGCACCAGTGTCAGTGTCTGCTGCTGAACAGACCCCATGAGAGACCTTGCCGGCTGGGGGCAGGGCTGGGCACCCTGAGGGAGGGGCTGGACTTTTCCAAAAACCCTTCCTCACCTACTGATTGCGTGGGTACTGGGTGTGTGGGGGGGGCGGGCACAGGCTGCATCAGGAACTTTGGGTGCCTCCTCTACCCTGGACTTGGGGGGCACTCCTGATACCCACAGTGGGTACGGAAACATCACTCTACCTTGCAATTTTTGCAGGTTGCGGGGGGTGGATGGGAAGAAAACAAACAAAAACCTGTGTCCTGGTGTGGTTGGTGAAGGATGGGACCCTGGACCCTAGCTCTTCCACAGGGGGCTTTGACAATGGCGAAGGAGCAGGGCACTGAGTCCCTGGAATCTCAAAGCCACCAGTGAGATCTTTCCGCCCCCACTTAAGGCACATGAGGAAGTCTGGGAGGGCTCTTGCCAAACCCTTTGTCCCCAGCCTGTGGGGTCTCTAGCAGCCAGGGAAGGAAAGAGGGGCACCACCTCTCCCCCCTCCCCCCACTAACCCTGCTCTTAATGGCCTCCAGGGTTCACATCTCCAGGGAGAGGGGCAGCTGGGCAGGGCAGGGGTCCCAGCCCGGAAACCCCCTTCCCATCACCAGCCCTACCAAGCAACCGTGACTGCAGCAGCAGGAGGGGACAGCCTGGCTACCCCAGGCCGTGTGACCAACTTGCCTCTTCTCTCCCCCTCCCTCGCCTCTGCTCCTCCTCTCCCCGTGTCCTCCCCGCCCTGCCCCCCCGCCCGGCCCAGTCTTCGTGTGCCCAGGGACCCTGCAGAAGGTGTTGGAGCCCACCTCCACGCACGAGTCGGAACACCAGTCTGGCGCGTGGTGCAAGGACCCGCTGCAGGCGGGCGACCGCATCTACGTCATGCCCTGGATCCCCTACCGCACGGACACGCTGACTGAGTACGCCTCGTGGGAGGACTACGTGGCCGCGCGCCACACCACCACCTACCGCCTGCCCAACCGCGTGGACGGCACGGGCTTCGTGGTCTACGACGGCGCGGTCTTCTACAACAAGGAGCGCACGCGCAACATCGTCAAGTACGATCTGCGCACACGCATCAAGAGCGGGGAGACGGTCATCAACACGGCCAACTACCACGACACGTCGCCCTACCGCTGGGGGGGCAAGACGGACATCGACCTGGCTGTGGACGAGAACGGGCTGTGGGTCATCTACGCCACCGAGGGCAACAACGGGCGCCTGGTGGTGAGCCAGCTCAACCCCTACACGCTGCGCTTCGAGGGCACGTGGGAGACGGGCTACGACAAGCGCTCGGCGTCCAACGCCTTCATGGTGTGCGGAGTCCTGTACGTGCTGCGCTCCGTGTACGTGGACGACGACAGCGAGGCGGCCGGCAACCGCGTGGACTACGCCTTCAACACCAACGCCAACCGCGAGGAGCCGGTCAGCCTGGCCTTCCCCAACCCCTACCAGTTCGTCTCCTCCGTGGACTACAACCCTCGTGACAACCAGCTCTACGTCTGGAACAACTATTTCGTGGTGCGCTACAGCCTGGAGTTCGGGCCGCCCGACCCCAGTGCCGGTAGGGATGGCTCTCCCTCGCTCCGCCTCCTCAGCCCCAGGGGTCGGGGGTGGGGGGGAGCCCGCTGTGCGCTGAGAGCTGGGATCTGGAGGTGGTCCCCGGGGATCCCTGGAGGTCAGAGTCGCAGAGTCGCGCAGCTTGGGCCAGAGGCTGGTCTAAGCGGTTCCCAGTTAACCCGTTCGGTTGTCACTTTACGAGGTAGGGAGGGCTATTACCGTTTTACAGATGAAGAAACTGAGGCACTGGGGGGCGGTTAGTTTACTCCTTTGAGGAGTAACTCTGGACCACGAAGTTGCACCGCCTCTCCCAGGGGCCTGTGCACTTTTAGCCCCGGAACCCTCATCAGCCGCAACCCTGGGTGGAAGCCCTGTGCCCGTGAAACAGAACAAAGCCCAGCTGCCAGCACTGAGGGTGAGGGTCCCTCTGCAGTCTCTGTTCGCCCTCTCAGCGGCCCTCAGCCGGCTCTGAGCAGCCCCAGGGCGCTAGGGTGCCTGATGCAGCCCAGCCTCATTTGCATAACGGGGAACTAAGGCCCGCACAGGGAAGGGACTCGGCCAGGCTACAGGGACCAGAGTGAGAGTAGAATGAGGATGGGAGGTGGCTGTGTTCAGACATCCCCTCCCTGGCCCGTTCTCTTTGGTTACTCTCAGACCTCAGGCTACACTCAAGTGAATTTCTACTGCCTTCTGATGCTTTACATGGTCTTGGGGGCAGAGAGAGGCCAGGGGAGATCTTCCAGACCCAGGGGGACCAGGATATCCTCCCACTTTGGGGAAGATGCTAGAATGCAAGGGACCCCATGCCTGGGCACACCATGGCGGGGCCCCGGGCATGGGGTGACCCTGTCTTGTATACCCTCTTCCCTTCCAGGCCCAGCCACCTCCCCACCTTTCAGCACGACCACCACAGCCCGACCCACACCCCTCACCAGCACGGCCTCGCCCGCAGCCACCACCCCGCTCCGCCGAGTGCCCCTCACCACACACCCAGTGGGCGCCATCAACCAGCTGGGACCTGACCTGCCTCCAGCCACAGCCCTGGCTCCCAGCACCCGGCGGCCCCCAGCCCCCAATCTGCACGTGTCCCCAGAGCTCTTCTGTGAACCTCGAGAGGTGCGGCGGGTCCAATGGCCAGCCACCCAGCAGGGCATGCTGGTTGAGAGGCCCTGCCCTAAGGGGACCCGCGGTGAGTACAGAGGCTGCAGTCACCTCACGGGCGCTGGCTTGGGGAGGGGCCGAACCTGGTCTGGCCCGGGAAGGGCCAGGGAACATCCCACCTCTCAGCTTAGCCCAGATGCACCTGTTCGCCCCCCCGGCCAGAGTGCAGGCTTTCTGAGGGCAGGGGTCGCGCCTGACACCTGCAGCTGTGTTCCCAGAGCGCAGCAGAGCTCTCAGTGAGTCCCCCTGCCCTGTCCCCTCTTGCAGTGCCAGGGAGACCATGAAGGGAGCCCACAGGAGGTGACTTGGGCCCCCCGGCTTCGGGATGAGACTGCCAGTGGCAGTCCGGAGAGCCGCTGAAGTGCCAGATGGGGTGGGGCCGGGAGCACATGCTCCCAAGTGATGCGATCCAAGGGCAGGGTCTGAAGGGGCGTAAGGGAGAAGGGGCTTACAAGATGGACTTTGCTAGAAAGTTCCATTTCTGGTAGGCAAAGATGGAAGGAATAGGAGCCAAGAGGGGGAGCTTAGAAGTAAGGGGTAGCTTATGTCACCTCCGAGTGACACCTCTCTTGACTGTCTGGCCCTCTTCATGTCTGGTCTTCCGTGTTTCCTTCACCTTTCTCTCCACCTACCTCTCCCCCTCTCTGTCATCTCCTTTCCCTGCCGTGGCCCCCCTTTCTCTCCTTCCCTGTGGCTCCCTTCTCTGTTCCTGTCTGTCTGTCCCTGCAGGAATTGCCTCCTTCCAGTGTCTACCAGCCCTGGGGCTCTGGAACCCCCGGGGCCCTGACCTCAGCAACTGCACCTCCCCCTGGGTCAACCAGGTGGCCCAGAAGGTACCAGCAGCAGCTGTCCCTCCCAGATCGGCACATTTGCTCACACACTGAGCCCTGGGTGGCCGGGCACAGGGCGCACTGGGGGCAGGAGAGCAACTGGGTAGACCAACGGGCAGGTCTGGGAGCCAGGACTGTGTGGGTCCCCTCCCTGGCCTACAGAAGGAAGAGACGGATGGGGAGGAGGAAGGGGTCAGAGAGGGAGGGGGGAGAGGGGCCAAGCAGGCTGGGCCGGAGAAAAGGGAATATGTGGGAAGCAAGATGGTCTCTGAGAGTCCGGGGCCCCTGCTCCCACCTCACACAGATCAAGAGTGGGGAGAATGCAGCCAACATTGCCAGCGAGCTGGCCCGTCACACCCGAGGCTCCATCTATGCGGGTGACGTGTCCTCCTCCGTGAAGCTGATGGAGCAGCTGCTGGACATTCTGGATGCCCAGTTACAGGCCTTGCGGCCCATTGAGCGCGAGTCAGCGGGCAAGAACTACAACAAGGTGGGGCACGGCACTGGGGCCAGCGGCGGGGGTGGGGGGTACCCTGAGGGCTCAAGAAGAGTCCAGCCTGGTACCTCCAAGCTAGGTGGTCAGAGAGGAGAGGACTGATCCTAGGCATACTGGATCTTCCTCCTGAGCTGCCCTTGGATGGGCCTTAGGGTTGAGGGTCCCTTAGGATCGGGTCTTGCTCACACCCAGCCCTGGGTTGGTGGCAGCTGCGGAAGCGCCAGCTCTCCAGGGCCCAGACGTGTTGGCATTAGGAAAGCTGACAGCACCTCCATCTCCTTTCTCAGATGCACAAGCGGGAGAGAACTTGCAAAGACTACATCAAGGTGAGGCCCGGAGGGTTCCTGCCGGCCAAGGAGGGGGTGAGGCAGCCCTCATCACGTGGACACACCCCACGCAACACTGGGGATGGAGGCTGAGAGGAGGGTATGCAGTCAGAGTCCGGCCCAGGGAACTGGAGGGTGGGGGGGGATTCACGGTGCCACCCCCTCACCTGCCTAGGCCGTGGTGGAGACAGTGGACAACCTGCTGCGGCCAGAGGCTCTGGAGTCCTGGAAGGACATGAATGCCACGGAGCAGGTGCACACAGCCACCATGCTCTTGGATGTGCTGGAGGAGGGCGCCTTCCTGCTGGCCGACAATGTCAGGGAGCCTGCCCGCTTCCTGGCTGCCAAACAGAATGTGGGTGAGTGCCGCAGTTGTGCCCAAGGCAAGTTCAGGTGCGAATCTTTTTTTTTTTCTAAGATTTATTTGAGAGTGAGCGAGCGAGCGAGCATGCGCATGAGTCGGGGGGAAAGGGAGAGAATCTCAAGCAGACTCCATGCTGAGCGTGGAGCCCAATGCAGGGCTCAATCTCACAACCCTGAGATCACGATCAGGTACAAATCTTGAACCGTGGGGCCTGCCAGCTGGGGATGCCCTAGCCTTGGGCCTCTTGCCATAGCTGGACCCCTGGACTGGGGACAGACCCCAACCGCATCTGCCCTGCCATCCCCTGTCCCCACAGTCCTGGAGGTGACAGTCCTAAACACGGAGGGCCAAGTGCAGGAGCTGGTGTTCCCCCAGGAATACCCAAGCGAGAACTCCATCCAGCTGTCCGCCAATACCATCAAGCAGAACAGTCGCAACGGTCAGTGCCCAAGCTCTGGGCTGGCATCCCCGCTTCACGTGTGAAGAACATCAGTTCTTACATTGCATTGGGTTGAAGAATCCGAGAAAAGGGTGGGACTCGTAACCACACACAGAGTTGTTCTCCATTCAAGCAAGCCTAACGTTTCAGGGGATTTGTGGGGTCCCCCCAAAGCCCCAGAGCATAGGACACTTTGTAGTTTGCAGGGCTCACTCCTTTGCAGTGGCAGTTCTCATAGTTCAGGGAGGTCTGTCCCATTTGAGAGTAAGGCTCAGAGAGGTTGGGGATTTGCTCGAGGTCACACAGCAAGTGAGGTGGGGGCTGGGGACGCAGTCCTTATGTGTCCTGGCATACTGCCTTGCCATTTGGAACTGCCTACAACAGAGCAATGGTACGTGGAAGGGCTCCCGAATCCCCCTCACCTGGGCCACAGCCTGGCTTCAGAGGTCCCAGTGACCAGGATGGCTGAAGGGGTGCCGGCTCAGGACTGACGGCACACCCCGTGGTGCCTGTCCTCCCCAGGGGTGGTCAAAGTTGTCTTCATCCTCTACAACAACCTGGGCCTCTTCTTGTCCACCGAGAACGCCACAGTGAAGCTGGCGGGTGAAGCAGGTACAGGTGGGCCCGGCGGCGCCTCCCTGGTGGTGAACTCACAGGTCATCGCGGCGTCCATCAACAAGGAGTCCAGTCGCGTTTTTCTCATGGATCCTGTCATCTTCACCGTGGCCCACCTGGAGGTGAGCTGAGGCGTCCCCACCCCCCCCGGGGGTCCCGCCAGCTTCCGTGTCCCCAAGCTGTATATTCTCCCCACTGTGCGTTCACCCACCCCAAGAGCAAGTTACGACCCCTCCCTGGGGCACCAGTCCCCCAACCCCCACCTCACCAGCTTGGGCCATTTGCCCCCAGAGATCCCAGACTGTCACCCGGAGCCCCAGGCACTTTTCTCATGCCTGTCACCATCCCCATAGCTGGGTGTGGGGGCTGGAACGGGACTGCCTGGATCTGACTGCCCGGCCACCACCACACAACAGGCCAAGAACCACTTCAATGCTAACTGCTCCTTCTGGAACTACTCGGAGCGTTCCATGCTGGGCTACTGGTCAACCCAGGGCTGCCGCCTGGTGGAGTCCAACAAGACCCATACCACGTGTGCCTGCAGCCACCTCACCAACTTTGCCGTGCTGATGGCTCACCGAGAGATCGTAAGCTGGCCGGCGCTCCGCTCCTCTGGGCAGGCCCTCTTGCTGGCCTGGCTTTGCATGGCATCCTAGAGAGCGCTGCATGGGCAGTGCCAGGGAAGACCAGCTTCGTGGGCATGGGGGGGTGGCACCAGTCTTGCCCGGGGCAGGAGGCCACATGTCTGGTTCTTTCTGGTCATGGTCCCACCTTCTCCCAAGGCACTGTGGAGAAGCAAGTTGGTGTCACCTTTGTCATCTCTCCACAAGCCTCCCAGAGCATGAGGAAGTGAACATGCCACCTACGGAAGGGCGGGGGCCATCAAGTTGGCCAGGGGGCAGAAGGCCAGAGGGGCAGCCCCGGTGGTGCTCGTGGCCTGTGGCCTTGCCCGCCACTAGCACCTGGCTGAGCCCAGGGTGAGCCTGGCCATGTACAAGGCCAGAGGTGCAGAGTGCGTCCCCTGCTCCTATCCCCCAGTACCAGGGCCGCATCAATGAGCTGCTGCTGTCGGTCATCACCTGGGTGGGCATCGTGATCTCCCTCGTCTGCCTGGCCATCTGCATCTCTACCTTCTGCTTCCTGCGGGGGCTGCAGACCGACCGCAACACCATCCACAAGAACCTGTGCATCAACCTCTTTCTGGCCGAGCTGCTCTTCCTGGTCGGGATAGACAAGACTCAGTATGAGGTGGGCCAGGGTTTAGGGGCAGAGGCAGGTGGGAGGAGAGGCAGCGCTGGCCTGGGTAGCCCCTCCTCACCTGTGGTGCCCCTCCCTGCTGCCCCCAGATCGCTTGCCCCATCTTCGCGGGCTTGCTGCACTACTTCTTCCTGGCCGCCTTCTCCTGGCTGTGCCTGGAGGGCGTGCACCTCTACCTGCTGCTGGTGGAAGTGTTTGAGAGCGAGTACTCCCGCACCAAGTACTACTACCTGGGCGGCTACTGCTTCCCGGCCCTGGTAGTCGGCATCGCGGCGGCCATTGACTACCGCAGCTATGGCACCGAGAAGGCGTGAGTGTCCCCCCCCTCATCCCCCGGGGTGTCTCCTGCCTGGCTCCCTGCTCAGCAGAATCCCTTGGGCCAGGACCCTCAGGACAGTGGCCTTCCTGCTCGTGAGGTCTAAGGCCATAGTCTGCAGAGTCCCCAGGGGCTAGGATGGGAGGGAGGGGCTTTCCCTGCCTTTGTCTACCCCAGCCCCGCTTCCTTTATAGCTGCTGGCTCCGAGTGGACAATTACTTCATCTGGAGCTTCATTGGACCGGTCTCTTTTGTTATCGTGGTAAGTGGGAAGGCGGTACTACGTCTCCCTCCTTCACGCAAGCTAGCCTTGACCCCTGAGCCCCGCCCCCACTCTCCCCAAGCCTTGAGAGGGCTGGTTTGAAAACCATCAAAACTGAGCAGCCCACTAAGAGGACAAGAACAGAGCAGGTCTGTAAAGCTCCAGCACCAAGGCCCGTCCATCCAGGAACTGTGATTTGAGCCCCTGCCTTGTGTCAGGCTGTGGGCTCTGCCCTCCCACCAGCAGGAGCCACATTAACAGACCGCTGTTACCAGTCAGCAGGCACCTGAGGGCAGGTACATCAGCAGAGGAGGCCCTGAAGAAGGGGGTGTTGAGGCTGAGACTTGGGCAGGGGTTTGCACTGGGAGGTGGGGGGACCCCAAGGGATCCCTCCCAGCCTAGCCCCTCCCCTTGTCCCACCCCCAGGTGAACCTGGTGTTCCTCATGGTGACCCTGCACAAGATGATCCGGAGCTCATCTGTGCTCAAGCCCGACTCCAGTCGCCTGGACAACATTAAGTGAGCTCCCCTTCCCCACCACCCTGCCCCTCATAGCTCCGTACCAGGCCTGGTCTCTCCCAGGGCTTCCTAAAACGTGGGGTGCTCACCTCCAGTACCACAAGATGTGATTTTAAGAACAAACGTAGTATTTTATTGTGCTTGTTGTGTATCTACTTAACAAGTACTGGAAAACATGGTATTAACACATCCAATCTGTGCTTTTGGGGACATAACTTCTTAGGGTGAGGCCAACTTGAAAAGGTAAGTCCAATTCAGGGCAACTTAAAGAGAAACTGGCAGCATAAGATAGTTTAAGGGTCTGGAAATATGGCCTAAGGCTGAAGGCAAATGACTGACCTTTGTAAAAGCCCAAACCCAGGCTGGGTGAAAGTACCACTGTGTAGGCAATTCCCCCCCACCCCAAAAGGCCTACTCACCCCAGGTGGGTCTTTGCAGATAGCATCCAGACCCACTTGAAGAGGGACACACAGCAGCGGGGGGAGGTTTCTCCATTGGCAAGGACTTTGACATCCCTATCCCCTCCTCCTCCCCAGATCCTGGGCCCTGGGGGCCATCGCGCTGCTCTTCCTACTGGGCCTCACCTGGGCGTTCGGCCTGCTCTTCATCAATAAGGAGTCAGTGGTCATGGCCTATCTCTTCACCACTTTCAACGCCTTCCAGGGGGTCTTCATCTTTGTCTTTCACTGCGCCTTACAAAAGAAGGTGAGGTCAGGGAAGGGGTCCAAGTGTCTGCCTTCTGTAGTGGGACCTGTGTCTGCTGTGAGGGGAGCACGGGCTTGGGGTCAGTGAGGATTTAGACAGGGGTGAAGAGGGTTCTGGAACAGAGTAAGATAGGGCAACCTGGGGGAGCAAGAGAGGAGGACGGATTTGGGGAGTTGGGAGAGCACAGGGCAGGGTTGTGGTAACAGAGGACCAACCCCCCACCCACCTATGATGTGGGGGCAGGAATCAGGTGTGTGGGAGGGAGCGGACTGAGTACCACCCAGACAGAAGTTTTCTACTTCAATATTTACAAGATAAACTGTAAGTTTTGTGGTTATAAAGTTTCCTGTCCAACATCCTTAAAGGAGCCCCCAGGCTCACACATTCCTGCCCAGGCCTCCCCTTCCTCCCCTCCAGCCATCCTCTCCTCTGCTTTCCCTCAAACACCTAGACAGGGGTGCCTGCGTGGCTCAGTCTGTTAAACGTTTGCCTTCAGCTCGGGTCATGATCCCAGGGTCCTGGGATCGAGTCCTGCATCAGCTCCTTGCTCAGCGGGGGGTCTGCTTCTCCCTCTCCCTCTGCCTGCCGCTCTCCCTGCTTGTGCGCATGCGCTCGCTCTCTCTGATAAAATCTTAAAAAAAAAAAAAAAAACACCACCACCACCTAGACAAGATCCTCCTCAGGGCTTGTTCCTGTTCCTCCCCAGATATCCGCAAGGCCTGTGGCCCTATTTCCTTCAGATCTTTGCTGGGATGTTTCCTCAGGGAGACTTTCCCTGGACTATTAGAACTCACAAACCCCCACCACATCCCCCAACCCACCGGCACTGCCTGACCCCCTTTCTGGCCATATTGGTCTGCACAGCACCCAGCAGCATCAGACATCCTACACGGTGTGCTGTTGTTTGCATCTACATATGTCTCTACCAAAATTTAGCTCTTGGAGGTAGGGCTGTGTGAGTGATTTGTTCTGTACCGTTGTCCCTGGGGCCTGAACTATGCCTGGAACATAGCAGATGCTCATTAAAGATCTGTTGAGAGAGTGAATGAGAAACTCAGTGGATGTAGAGAAAGGAGGATGGCCTGAGCAGGGGGAGCGCCTGGCTGGCTGGCTGGCTGTCGGGGACAGGAGACAAGGTTTCTGAGGCTTACAGGGGCACCCACTGCCAGCTGCATGTCCTCCTCCTCCCCCAGGTGCACAAGGAGTACAGCAAGTGCCTGCGTCACTCCTACTGCTGCATCCGCTCCCCACCCGGGGGCGCTCACGGCTCACTCAAGACCTCAGCCATGCGGAGCAACACCCGCTACTACACAGGGACGCAGGTAACGCAGGTATCTGGGCAGGGCTCCCTGGGGCTGAGGAGGCAGGGCAGCACTTAGCCCGGGTCCCTAGTGGTGCTCAGCAGGCGAGCGGCCTCAGAAAGATCCTGGAGGGTGGGTAGCCTGGGGGTGGGGGGCTCACATCTGGGCTGTGTCCCCAGAGCCGAATCCGGAGGATGTGGAATGACACCGTGAGGAAACAGACGGAGTCCTCCTTCATGGCAGGCGACATCAACAGCACCCCCACCCTGAACCGAGGTGAGACCGCGTCCCTTGCCCTTGGCTCTATCCCTCAAGATTCCTGGACCAGTGGCTCTGGGCCACCTTGTGACCTCTGATGTCCTGGATAGGTACCATGGGGAACCACCTGCTGACCAACCCCGTGCTGCAGCCCCGTGGGGGCACCAGCCCCTACAACACCCTCATCGCCGAGTCGGTGGGCTTCAATCCCTCCTCACCCCCTGTCTTCAACTCCCCAGGTGAGAGTACTCTGGTACAGGAAGAGGGTGACAGCCCTGGTCAGGGAGTGTGGTGGGGTCTGCATCCCGAGGGTCTCTGCTTGGGGCATCCTGGTGCTTCCTGAATTGGAGCTTGGGCTTGACTTTCCAAGCACATGCTCACCTTCTCTCTTTTCCCTCCTGGCTGGCACCTACAGGGAGCTACCGGGAACCCAGTAAGTGTGACTTGCCTGGTAACGTTTCTGAGGCCGGGAGGGGAATGCGATAGTGGCCTCCTGGGATAACCTCACTCAGAGGAGAATTCGGGTGCCCCCCCCCCCCGCCAGACCTCACACACATACAGCTGGAGGGGGTTATGTTTGGCCCTCAAGTAGGCAATGAAGGTGATGATGGTCAGAGCACAGGAAATACAGCTGGTCACTAGGCCTCTTCACATTGCTGAGATTCTGAGCCTCCAGCTGGGAGGAGACCTAGAGGGAGCTGGTCCCCACCCCCATTCCCCCAACGTGCTGCTGGGCTGGTGTCCCCACTACAAGTGAGGAAGAATGGGAATAGGAGATCCCAGCCCCCGGGGAAGCAGGCACCCCCTCTCCCACGTGCCCACACCCCGGTCACTGCCCACACTCCTCCTGAGCTGGCCCCCTTTTGCCGGCAGAGCACCCTCTGGGAGGCCGGGAAGCCTGCGGCATGGACACACTGCCCCTCAACGGCAACTTCAACAACAGTTACTCCTTGCGAAGCGGGGATTTCCCTCCAGGGGACGGGGCCTCTGAGCCACCCCGAGGCCGGAACCTGGCCGATGCTGCTGCCTTCGAGAAGATGATCATCTCAGAGCTGGTACACAACAACCTGCGGGGCAGCAGCAGCGGGGCCAAGGGCCCCCCACCACCTGAACCCCCTGTGCCACCTGTGCCAGGGGGTGGTGGCGAGGAAGAAGCAGGCGGGCCCGGGGGTGCTGACCGGGCAGAGATCGAACTTCTCTACAAGGCCCTGGAGGAGCCGCTGCTGCTGCCCCGGGCCCAGTCGGTGCTGTACCAGAGCGATCTGGATGAGTCGGAGAGCTGCACTGCGGAGGATGGGGCCACCAGCCGGCCCCTATCCTCCCCTCCAGGCCGGGACTCGCTCTACGCCAGCGGGGCCAACCTGCGGGACTCGCCCTCCTACCCGGACAGCAGCCCCGAGGGGCCCAGTGAGGCCCTGCCCCCACCCCCGCCTGCACCCCCCGGCCCCCCTGAAATCTACTACACCTCGCGCCCACCGGCCCTGGTGGCCCGGAACCCCCTGCAGGGCTACTACCAGGTGCGGCGGCCCAGCCATGAGGGCTACCTGGCAGCCCCCGGCCTCGAGGGGCCAGGGCCCGATGGGGATGGGCAGATGCAGCTGGTCACCAGTCTCTGAGGGACCTCATGGACCAGGGGCTGGTGGCCCAGGCCAGGGAGGGAACCCTGGGTGGGGCTCCGGTGGGAGAGGGAGACTCATGGAGGCAGTGGCTGGTGGGCCACTCTCTCCAGGTGCCCTTCAGCCGTGGGCCTCTAGGCCCCTCAGGAGCTCTGCCGTGGGGGCCTGTGGTGCAGGGTTCACAGACAGGGTTTCCTACCAGCCATGCGCACCAGCTCGATTTGGGGGAAGTGCAGTAAGGAGGAGCCAAGAGGTCCCCAAGGTAGTAAGGAAGGAGAAACTGGATGGGTGCAACCCACTCTTTACTTCCCCCCTTCCCTACCTTCTTGCCCCCTGGAGTGAAATGAGGGCTTTGGTTTCCTGGGCCCTGCTGGAAGGAACCTGTCAGCTGCTCCTCTCTGCAGCCAGAAATGCTGCACCAGGAAGGAGCAGTGGGAGCAGACAGACAGGTTCCTCTTGCACTACAGTTCCCTACTCCTGGAGACTGGGGCCTCTGGCCTGAGAGAAAGCCCCCCGGGCAAGCGGAATGGGCGATTGTGGCTGCTGGTTTAAAGGTGGAACTTTCTCTGAAGCTCCTTCCCTCTGTTCTTTGTCCTTGCCTCCCCAGCAAGCCTGCCCATCAGCCTCCTCAAGTGCACCCAGTGACCCCCTCCCTTGGGGTGACTCCTGATGAAGCACAACTCCCCTCAGGGCCCCCAGCCCACAGGGGTGGCCATATTTGGGCAGTTCCCAGTCCTGTGGGCTCGGCTATCTGGGGAGCAGATTTTGGGTCTGGATCTCCCTGGGGAGTGGGTCCTGGGCTCGGATCTTTCCCTAGGGGGCCATCTTACCCCTTCCTCTCTCCTCCTCCTCCCCCATTGCTGTAAATATTTCAACAAAATGGAAAAGAAAAAAAAGACAAAAAAAAGAAAAAAGAAAATCTCATCACTTGAAGCCACCGGGAGCCTGTGGCCCAGCCAGCCCGGGGCTTTCTCCGGAGCAGAGTGGCGCCGCCGGGCCCTGGCAGCCAGGACTTCTCCGTGTATGTGTGCATCCCCAGCCGGGGTGGGCGGGCCGCCAGAGCAGCTTTTTACAATCCAGAGACAGAAAACAAAATCTAGAAGCAACAGCGAAACAAAGAACCTGTTTCCTTCCCGGCACCGTTTCTGTTGCCTCTTTCCCTGCTCCGCCTGTTCCCTGGCATCAGTCAGCCCTCCTGGGGCGTGTACCTCACTGCCTGCCCCAGGACCGGGGCCTGTCTCCCCCTCCCCTCCCCACTGGCCCAGGGGAGGCACCCTCACACCCAAAGATGCTTTTGCCAAGATGGCTGCGCTGTCCCTTTGAGTTCCTGCTTCTTGTATATTGCTTCTGGGACTCTGGGCTGAGGAGGAAGGGACTGACTTCCCACCTAGAGCGGGTGATGGGGGAAGAAAAGTGAAGGCAGCAGGTGGTGGGAGTGAAAGGGAGGCTGGGAGTGATGAAGTTGTCTTCTCTCTTGGGGGGAGGGGGGCTGCAAAGGTGAGAGATCATCTTCCCTACCCTACGCCCTCCTGCAGGGGAGGCAAAGCCAGGTATCAGGGCCTGCAGTCAGGACACTCTTATACCAAGCGCTCTACCCCAAACCTTAGGCTCCGGAAGCTCTGGGCTGGGGATGTCTCCTGAGTACCTCTTCCAGTACCCTCTTCTCCAGCCATTCACCCTGGCCTTCCCACCCCGCCCCCCCCCAACTCTTTGAGTAGGGTAGTCCCATTGCCACAGTAGCCCAGCCCTGTCATTGCCATTCTCCCAGGGGTGGCCCTCCACCTCTACTCTGACCCCTTCTTGTCTCTTTTGCCCCTCTCTCTTTTCTCACAAGTGCCATGAGTTTTCAAACATCCTCGGGTCTCAGCCTGCTGCTGCCATAAACTTCTTTGGGTTAAGGGGGGAGGCTCTAGGGAGGAACTGGGGGAAAGGGACAGGTAGGTGGCTGGAGGAACCCTTTTTGCTGCTAGAAAGCCCCTCCCTTCTCTGGGGAGCTGGGGCTGGCTTGTCCCCATCAGTTAGGGGAGAAGGGGTCAGACCAAAGATGGTGGTTTGTCCCATGTAGGGAGACAGGTGTGGGGAGAAGGCAGGGTTGGGTTCCATCACTAGATTTTTGGGTAGAAAGGCTTAACTCAGCTGAAGACCGTGTGTAAGTCTGGATGGGGAAGAGAAATAAGGATAGGGACAGTCTTGCCCAGACAGCTCTGTGGCCTTCCTTGGCATCACTAGGCCAGGAACTCCACTGTAGGCAGGGGCAGCCAGAGGTCTGTGAAGAGCTGGTAAAAGGAGGGATGATGGAGTTGGCCTGGCATCAGCCCAGCTAGAGCCAGAGGCTGCCTCTGACACCAGCAAGAGGGCTAGGAGAGTAGGCTTGGCAGGAGAGTTCCCTGGGGGACTGGAGGTATACGAGGAATCCACTTCCTCGCCCCTGACCAACCCTCCTCTCCAGACACTGACAATCAAGGGGAGAGAGGGTGGGGTGGGTCCCTAGGTTCCCATTCCAGCCAAAATCACCGAGGTGAATTCCCAGGCCTCAGATCTGCATGGCAGGGCCCCCTGGTGGGGTTGGACACCACTTCAGCCTAGTGCAAAGCTACCCCCAAGAGCCCAGGTGTCCCCTTACCCCAACCAGACCTGGTGCCTTGACACCCCACCCCAGCTGGGACGGTATAGAGAAGGAAGGGTCTTGGTTTCCTCTCCTACTCCCTTCCTTGGGCTCCTGAATTCATTTGCTTTTAAATCTAATATTTTTCTCTGGGTTGTTTTTTTTTGGGGGGGGGTGTTTTTTTTTTGTTTCCCTTGCCTTCCTTTCTCTGTCTCCACCTCTTTCCCTGTCTTTCTCGCTGTCTCTATGTTCCTCTTCTTTCACCCTCGATTTCTCTGTGTCCATTCGGGCCTCCTCCCCTCTCTCCCATCCCTCCCCCCACCCCAATCTCTCCTTGGTCTCCTTTTCGATATGCCAAACCAATTTTGGGTCGAGTGCATTTAACGAGAACAAAACAAAAGGCTCATAACAAGAACGTTTCAGAAAAAAACAAAAAGTTTAAAAAAAATTGTTGAGTCAAAAAAAAATCAAACAATAAAGAAATTAAGATTTCTTGGAATGACAAGAGTGGTGTGACTCACTGGGGGGTAAGAAAGGGGTGAGTGGATCTGCTCGAAGTATCCCCATTAGGCTGACACAGTGAGGAACCTGCACTGCACCATTTCGAACCCACAGCAGAGGCCTGGTGAGTCACAGCATCATTAACATTTACAGAGAACTTTGTAAGTTCCTGGGCCTGGCTGAACACTTCAGGTGCAGTTTCTCTTTGAATCCTCATAAATGTTCTAGGGTGGAGGTTATCAAATCTCCATTTTACAGATGGGGAAACTAGCTTACAGTGCCTAGATGCATGCCCAAGTCTCCCTGGGCCAGGCCACTGCCATGTCGAGTCTCAGAGAAGCCCTCCAAGCTGTATTTAGAGCAGAGCACAGGAACCGTATGCTGTGCCTGTCTCCTTCCAACAGCCATTCCTAGACTCCCACACGCGGCTGGAATGGTGCATTTTCTTTTCTTTTTTTTTTAAGATTTTATTTATTTGAAAGAGAGAGTGCGTACACACCGGGGGGGGGGGGTGGCAGAGAGGGGAGAGGGAGAAGCAGACTCCCCACTGAGCAGGGAGCCTGATGCGGGGCTCGAGGCTCAATCCCAGGCCCCCAGAGATCATGACCTGAGCCGAAGGCAGAAGGTTACCTGATTAACCGACTAAGCCACCCAGGCGCCCCTATGTTGCATTTTCAAACATGACAAGGTGGAATTGCATCCTGTGTACTTCACATTCTCAAATACAGCTGCCAGTGCTCAGAGAGAAAGGAATGACTACTCAAACAGTGTGAGCATCTCTCTCCACGCCTCTCTGCCTTCAACATCTGCATCCAGGATGCCATATTCCCCTAATTATCTTCCCACCTCTCCAGCCACTCCTTCCCAGAAGTCTCTGCAGCTGGTTCCTTCTCATCTCCCTACTTCTTAACATTGGCGAGCCCAGCTACCTATACTCATTCCCTGGGAGATCTTAGCCTTGTAGCACGGTTTTAAATAACTATAAACTGATGACTCCCAAACAGAGCTCCAGCCCGAACTTTTACCCTCGAGCTCCAAATTCATACACATCTAACTACCCATTCCACATTTCCCTGCGTGTCTGGTAGGACTTCAAACTTAACCTGTCCAAACCTGTCCCCCAGCTCCTCCGATAAGCTCCCCCACCTCAATTAATAGCAAGTCTATCCAGAGACTTAAGAATAAAACCCTCAGAGGTTCCCTTGTACTTATGTCCTTGTTCAACCCTGACCCAATCTGACAGTAAATGCAATGGTAGTTCTAACTTCAAAATATCCACAGCAAACTAGTTCTTACCACCTTGGTTCAAGCCAAGGTCTCACCAAGACCACTGCAAGAGTCCCCTAACTAGTTCCCTTGTCTGTCCTTCAGGCTTTTCTCAACACTGAAACCGGAATGATCTTGGTAAGCATCTCATCCCTCCTCTGCTCAAAATTCTCCAATATACTCCTCTCTTGCCCAGACAAAAGGCCAAGGTCAGCCCAACAGCCTGCAATGACCTATAACACTCTACAACATCAGATCTCATCCCCATGGCTCTCCTCCCTCCCCCCACTAGCCACAATGGGGTTCTTCACTGTACACAAACACGCAGGCAGCACCTGCCTCAGAGCCTTTGCACTGGCCATTCCATAGCACTCATTTATTCTCCTACAGGGCTTATGAAAATCAGTTTCCCAGGCCACTCCATTTAAATTGCAATTGGCCACTCCAGAACCCCCTAACCCACACATCTTGCTTTGTTTCTCTCCCATAGCACTCCTATCTAGCAAACCAAGACATTTTTGGTTTATTGTCCACCTCCCCGACTAGAATGTAATGTAGAATGGTCTGGTTTTTTTCACTACCGTTCCCCAGTGTCTAGCACAGCATCAGACACACAGTAAGTGATCAATAAATATTTGTTAAAGGATGGAAAGCTGAAATGAGTATAAGACCCGAGTGAGCCTGACATAAGAGTTACGAATAATGGGAACTATGAATCTACCACTTCCTCCACGGCTCTCAGCTCCCATGTGCCCCTCACTGTGCAATGCTAAGGTTTAATTTAGCATGGTCCTGAAACCTAAGCTGGTACCCAACCGAAGAAAAGGCAACCTGTTCCTATGCTGGAAGAGGAGCCGATTCTCTGGACTAAAGGAGAGACACTCTGTGAGCCAGTCTGGGGACTTTGAAGGATAATTAAATTTAACTATGTATGGTTTTAACTTCGTGCTCGGATTTTGAAATCAAGTCCCAGCATGAGATTCTACAACACGACCAGCTCTTTCACCTCTGTGTCCTTTACTCTCCCCAGCACTGCACACATCCTTCTCTGCTAGCACAATCTAAATCTGCTGTGCCGGCTGCCTAGGAACTCAGGTGCTTGCTAGTGGCACTGGTACATACCTGAGGCCCAACCATTTGCACGTGCCCACACACAGTAACACTTATGTGGAGATTTACCCCTTCAAAGTTCTTTCCTGTGTTTCATCTCATTTAATTATCACAGGGTACGTATTATTATCCCTATTTTTCAAATGAGGAAACTGAAGTTAGAGCGACTTCTCAACTTCCTTTCTCAACAAGGTTACTAGGCAGTTGGAAGGGTCTGCATCCTGTAGAGGCTTTCCATGCCCCAACTTAATCCTTTCAATGACACGATGAGGCAGATGTTAGCCCCATTTTACAGCTGCAGAGGCAGAAGTCCAGGAAGGTTAGAGAATGTCCACACAGTCTCTAACCTGGCCCAGGCCTCCATCTTGGTCTTCTGATCCCAGGGGCTGCTTCTAGGGATGTCCGTACTCAGCTGCAACTGCCCACTCCTCATCACTGCTCACCCATCCCACGTGGCACACACTAAAGGAGGCTATCTGGCTCCCCACACCAGAAGAGATGTGCCCACTAACCATGCCACACCCCAACAGTCCCCATGTAGCTAGTATTAAGGCTGTCCAGAGTGGGAAGGCCTTAATGCAGAGCAACAGAAGATTCTCTTTAGACTCCCAAAAGACTAAAGGCACTGGGGGACTCTGTCCTTGAGAAAACCTCCTCTCCCCCACAAACTCCTGGAAACGCCTGGAGGAGCCAGGCTGAGGCTAGTCCTCCATCCCCACAACATCCACTGGCTTATTCTACTCTTCTCTTACCCCTTCAAACATCAGTCATGGAAACCAGCAGTGATGACAGGCCCCTGCTGGCTTTTCCCTCCCCCATTTATAACATGTTCACTTCATCAGGACTCTCTTACCAAAGCCCTTGCAACTGCTACTCTTTTCTAGCTATCCTGTCCCACTGTCTCCCACAGGCCTCCACCTCCATCTAAGTGATCCCACCCTCTCACAACTGAAGCCCTCACTGTAACCCAACCAGTCCTCTCCTGGGAATAATTCCTAAGGAATCACACGTGCACATGAAGACTTAGCAGCAAGAAGGTTCACTGTGGTCAGGCTTCTGAGAGTGAAACACAATGAATAAAACTTCAGCATAGAAAATCATTACATAAATCATGCACACAAACAGAATGCATGTAGCCATTAAAAACAATGATGCAGAACATTAACTGACATGTAAATATATTCGTAATAGGACTGTGTAAAAAGTCAGACATAAAATACAAGGTAAAGAATGACCCCACCTTTTTTAAATGACATATATATATGCAAAAAGTGTGTGTATAGGGACATAAAACTGTGTGCATATGTGTGCATATGAACGCATGCGTGTGTGTATATTGCGAAAAGTAATAAAGGGAAACCTCACTAAAATGGAGTCAAGAGGCCAGAAGGGGGAGCTCTCACGCCCCACCACTACAAGTCCTTTGCAGACCCAACAGAAGAGATGTACCTCGCAAGTGGACACTACTTTACTACCCCAGGAGGAGGAAGATTTTCTTCCCCCTCCCCCCCCCCACCCCGCAATAGCGCAGCCCTCGAGACACAGATGACTCAGCCAATAAAAAGCCACTCCAAAAGGAAAAAAAAAAAAAAGAAAGAAAGAAAAGCCACTACGCTTTGAACTCCCAGTTCACTCCAGAGGACTTTTGGTTTGTAACAGCCGTCCCAATTTCCTTTTCTTTATAAAAGAGCATACCTCTCCTTTGTTATCTAGAGTTGCCTATGGTTATGGTTTTGTGGCAGCTTACAAGTCCCAAAATGCAATTCTCTTATTCCCAAATAAATCCATTTTTGCTGGTAAAACTGATAGCTTAATTTTTGAGGTTAACATTACATATGTGTATATATACACACATATAATATCCGAATTTAAAGCTATACATCAGAATATTAACAGGGGGTAATTTTTACTTTCTTGCAATTCTCTATTTAAAAAATTATTTCTTTAAACATATTACTTTATTTTTACTTATTTATTTTTTAAGAGAGAGAGAGAATGGGAGGGGGGCAGAGGGAAAGAGAGAATCTTAAACAGACTTCGTGCTGAGCATGGAGCCTAATGCAGGGCTTGATTTCACAACCCTGAGATCATGACCTGAGCTGAAATCAAGAGTCAGATGCTTAACTGACTGAGCCACCCAGGCTCCCCCCTCCATATATTACTTTTGTAATAGGAAGAAGTATTCGTGTATCCTACTTTCTGTGGAATAACAAAAACCAAGAATAACTGATACCTCTGAAAGAATAAAGAACAAGGTGTTAGAACTAGCCTTATAAAGACTGGTTCTAATGTGGTAATATTTAAGACAATGTGCTGTGGTGTGGGCACAAGAAGAGATAAACAGGCTCATGGAAGAGACCTGTGACTGGATGGAAACTTGCTCTAGACAGAGGTTACAAATCACTAGGGAAAGAATGGATTCATCCAGAGGCTCTCAAGGGTTTTGGTCTTGGGATCCCTTTTACTCTCTTAAAAATTAATGAGAGGCATTTGGGGTGACTAGGTGGACCACAGAAGATTTGGGGGACAGGAAAAACACTGAGACTATAATCATGGCCATGTGTCATACATTTGTCCAAATCCACAGAATGTACGACACTAAGAGTGAACCCTAATGTAAACTACAGACTTTGGGTGATAATGATGTGTCAGTGTAGGTTCATCAACTATAACAAATGTACCACTCTGGTGAGGGATGTTAATGGTCGGACAGGCTACGCATGAGGGAAGGTGGGGCAGGGGGCATATGGAAAATCTCTACTTCACTCTCAATTTTCCTGTGAACTTGAAACTGCTCTTAAAAAAATAAAAAGGAAAAAAATTAACTCTTTAAAAAAAATTAATGAGGGGCACCTGGGTGACTCAGTCTGTTAAGTGTCTGCCTTTGGCTCAGATCACGATCCCACAGTCCTAGGATCGAGCCCCACATCAGGCTCCCCGTTCAGCGGGGAGTCTGCTTCCTCTCCCTCTTTCCCTACCCCTGCTCCACTCTCTCTCTCTCAAATAAATAAATAAAATCTTAAAAAAAAAAATTACTGAGGACCCAAAAAAGCTGTTCTTTAAAGGGATAGGGATGGGGCGCCTGGGTGGCTCAGATGGTTAAACATCTGCCTTTGGCTCAGGTCATGATCCCAGGGTCCTGGGATTGAGCTCCACATGGGGCTCTCTGATTGGCGGGGAGCCTGCTTCTCCCTCTCCTTCTACTGCTCCCCCTGCTTGTGCTCTCTTGCTGTCAAATAAATAAAATCCTTTTAAAAAAATAAAGGGATAAGGAGTAGATCTGTGTATATTTACTAAATTAGAAATTAAAACTGACAATTTTTAAATATTTAAATTAGCTAATAAATCCATTAGATGTTAACATAAATAATCTATTTTGTGGGAATAACTATATATTTTTAAAAACAAAGTAGTGAGGGGTGCCTGTGTGGCTCAGTTGGTGTCTGACTCTTGATTTCGGCTCAGGTTGTGGTCTCAGGGTCACGGGATTGAGTCCTGTGACGGGCTTGGGCTCGTGCTCTGCACAGAGTCACTTGGGA